>NC_139830.1:19671707-19735233 GCF_963691815.1 Echiichthys vipera
TTTTATATTTAATGAGGAAATGTTTGCAATGACAAATTGCTTTATATTTTATGACATTATTAAAAAATACAGTGGAACTTCTTAAAGCTTTTTATCCCTGCAACCAGCAGATCATTTAAATCGCAACAGATAACTCTAACTTGTCATTATAAAGTAAATGTTGACTGCTGAATGTAAGGGCTTTAGAAAAATTACACCACTAGCATTTAGGTTGGTTCCTTATAAGCCTCGCTTTCACCGTCCACCACCGGGTTGAGTTGTTCCTGTACTTATGAAGGTAATAAAATAATAACACGGAGGCTTTGTAGTCTGAATAAAGATGGCTATCTGTCAACAGCAGCGCTTGATGGCTTCACAGCTTCACAGCTTCACAGCTACATGGCTTCCTTCTTACCTTTTACAGTTAACTGCATCCCTGCTTAGAGAGCATTTTATTTCAAGAGGAAAGACAACAGAAAACTATCGTCAGGTAACGTTTGTGTAAATGACGATTGGTGTAACAACCAGAGTACGTGAAAACTCTAACGAGAGACCCACGGACAGAGAAAGAAAGTGAGTCATAAGAACAGTTCTAGTATGTAACGAAGCCTTGCATTCTACATGTTCAAACGAAAATCGATTGGACAGGAGAAAATATGTAATCACTATGTCAGACGAGCAGTTTGAAAGCAAATGCAGTGTGTCCTGTGTTGATGGTAACGTTAGCTCGGAGGAAAACAGAAAGAGATACTTGCATGCTAGGGGGGAGAAAAACTATCTGTTGGCACTTTAAAGAGCTGAAAGCTGGATTTGCATTTTGATTCTCTGACAGAGAGACCAATTAGAAGTCTCCGGTGGTGGTGTTGTCCACGGCTGCAGGGCACAGAAAGACACACACTCAGATGGACATGAACCAACATTACTCCTGTCATGCATAATCAGACTGTGATGTTTAAGGCTTCCTTGGAGGTATGATTAAGGTAAATAACAGCTATGGTTTACATTTGCTGTTTTGTCTTTACATCATCCTGCTAGAGTTTTGACATTCGTGAACAAACAAAATGTATTGACCGACTCTTTAACACAAACGATGGTAACCGATTCACAGTTTTTTTCGTTTCTTTTTTTTTTTTAAACCGCTGTGTTTCCCAAAGATGCACACACAATCTCCTCCTTTGCTTTTCCACTGAGTGAGACGGAGAACAGGCACAAGGGGAGGAGCCCGGCAGAGTACACTTAGAGCGTACTCACACTGTCCTCCCGGACCGCGACCCGGACTTTAGGGTACTTGCCCCCCCTCCCTTTCCCCCCGCGCCCCAGCCCCGTTTGTACTCACACTGCCAGGGCCGGCCAATGCTTCTTGCTGTCCATACGCCATCACGCCGTAACACGTCACACGCATTGATCGCGTGTGTGGCTTTGTTTACAAATCTTTCCATAGACCTCGGAGTTTTTGTGCGTCTTGTCGACTATTTTTGAATATTTTCCTCCGACCAAATCTGCAGTGAACACTCCACCTCCGCACCACACCAACGTGAACCTTTCACCGCCATTGTTGTTGTTAAATGTCCGCGCATGGTCCGTCCTTCTATTTACATGTCCGAACAGGCGCACATAACGCTACCGCCGTAGGGCTCGTGCTCGTGCTCGTGCTCGTGCTCGTACACGTGCGCACGCTCGTGCTCGTACATGTGCAAACGGCTCCGCTAAAGCCCACCTCTTTCAAGCGGGCCGTGGGTGGCCCGCTGGCCGCAGTTGTGCGCGGAGTGGGTGCACTCACACTGCTTAAAGGTACTAGGCTTTAGCTGAAAAAACGGTTTTGGCCGCGGCCAAAAGGACAGTGTGAGTAGGCTATTAAGCAGTGCTTATTTGACGCTTTGTTGCCTGCTTAGTTTTTAATTTTGGCACAAAGTTTTTTTAGGTGTTTATACATACATAAGTCAAGGCAGCTTTATTTACAAAAACATATTTTATAAAAAGGGTAAATCCAACATAGCGATTGCTGTCGAAGCAGAGGGATATGGCGCCACCTTTTGAAATGTTTACAATGAATGCAGATCGGACATTAAAATCTAGTCCACACATGCCAAATAAATTTTTAACAATATTTCGGAATAATTAATACTCATATATCCCTCCAATAGAATATATATTGATTGAATATCAAAATTTGAATGATTCAGATCCAAATCTTACCCCATCATTCCTCCCAGTGATTATTTCCTGTATAAAATGAGTTACCCCCCAGGCTGGCTTCTTAAAAATAAATAAATATAAAAATGAGCCAGTATTTTGAATGTCCCTTTGAAAAGGACGGATTCACAAGATCAAGCTACCTTCAAAGAGCCGAATATCCCATCTCTACATCCTGCCTCTCTTACTGTAAATTCAACAAATACTCTCAACATTCCCCACAGACTTCGGCAAAGACATGCAGATTTAGAACGATAGCAATACGGCAGTTACAGTGAAATAAGATAACTAGTTTCTCCAGTTGAGAAGAAACAAAAGTCAACCATCCTTCCTCACAACACATCATGGCTTGTGGCTGCAATGTGTCTATTGACATTGCAGTGTTTTTACTTACATACTGCTCAAATATGTAAGTAGAAGGGAAGCTGACAACTGGTTAGCGAATAAAGGGTTTAATATAATAATAATACACATACAAAAATATACAACAATGTCTTACCATGTAAAATAAATAATATATTTTATATGTACTTATTTTTTACCTATTATTATTAGTACCTATTATATATTTAAAGATCACAGTCTATATTCTATATATAGTTTATAAAGCCCCTTTCCCACTGGACAAACATACACCCACTAACATCTGGCTTTTGTGTTTAGTGTGAAAGATCACAATCAGCATTCATTCCCAGAAGAAATGACTCTGCAGTAGACACAGGTATTTATCGGCTCCAGCTCCGATAGAAACATAATACCCAAGTGGACAGGCTAATTTTTGCCCCCTTTCTGATGCACGATACAATGACGCGTGATGCCTTTGTCTGTGTTTCTTTGTCATCTCAGTCACAAATTCCGTCCAACAATGCCCAAGCAGCACTTGGACATTGTTGTAAGTTAGTTGGCACAGAGTTCAAAAGAGAGACTGAGAGACTCTTTGAGACATTGAACGTGACACACCAAAAAAAAAGAAAAAAAAAGAAAGGTACACTCATCTACTGAGTCTACTGGCAATGGGAACGGAATCTGTCGCCCATTTTTAGGTGGTTTTCCCACATTTAAAAAACCTGCATATTCACACAAAGTTTTGGTGGGAAAAGGGTATAAAACTATTTGGCAATATCCAACATGTTTATTACTGTACAAATAACTGCACTCTAGTCTTTGTGTATGTTTAAACCAAGTAACATAGAATAAGACTATTGAACTCTGCATATATAGGGAACCAGAACGGGGTGGTGGATGAGTACCAAAACACAGGACTTACCCGGGGGGACTGTCCCGCAGGTGTTCATGTCCAGGATGAAGAAAGCCAAACCATGATGCCTAACCCTAACCGTCAACTTTTATTGCCTCAACTTAACTGGTCACATAACGGTACACATAATGATTATAGAGTTCAGTAGCTCACTCGCCATTCACAGGTTCACAGGTTCACAGGTTTATGGGTTCACAGGTTCAAGGGTGCGGTAAACATCTCTGTGGTAACAGCGAGCTCCGCCAATAGGAGATGTTGCAGTTATGCTTAATATTGTGGGTTGTGTAGTACTTCTCCATGACATCCCATAAAGTAACACATGTTTTTCGTACAATAAGGTTGATATCCTGACTTCTACAGGAGCTTAAACCATCATTTCACAATCTCATAGCTTGTGGTAAGTGTTTGACAGACTTTGTTGCCCTTACTTTGGAGCACTGGAGTATGTAATTCACGTTTGGGTTAACAGTTGGATTCCTGGTGCATTTCATACAGACACTCAACAGTGCCTTATGTGTTGATATCAAACAGGCCATAACAAAATGGTGGTATTTGATGCCCTGGGAACAGGGAGAACAGGCTGACCCTTGAGTTTATGTCATTGTGTGACCATGGCAACCACCAAAACTACAGCGAGGGGAAATGATATAGGAGTTGATTTCAAATGTGTCAGAATGATTCACCTCTTCACCAGCAGAAAAGAGACAAATCAATGTAGAGAAACAATATTGGAACAACATCAACTTCAAGGTTTGATTATCTGGTCTGGGACAAGAAACACTGATGATACTTGTTTGCAAAGCTTAAGACGTGAGAGTTGTACCACATTTCTTGGCATTCGCCCAATATCTGTGTAGATATTTCAGTCTGGACCAAAGGGCTGGACTGGCTCACAAAAACAATATAACAAAAAAACATTGTAAAAGGTTTTTAAGTATGTAGTACTTGAAGAAGAAGAAAGCTGAATCTTCACTGACATAGCTGTAAAAGAGTTACGCAGAGGTTTTTAAAATGATGATACATTCTTGGGAACATTGGTTTGATTTGAGGTATAATGTTGGATCCATATGGTATTATGCAGGTAGAGTCAGAGTAGTTTAGTTTCATAGTATATTTAACATAGTAAACAAATAAATCAAAACAATATGACTTTAACCATATCATTCATTTTAATCCTGGACATCGTGAACCCAGGCAAACCTTGCTCCTATAAAAAGTAGCGTCCATTCAACCAGAACAGAAATAACACAAACAATAAATAAACAAACAAAATAAATGAGCAAAATAAGAAAAAAACGTTCTTTAAAAAAAATAAAATTAACCCTGAGTTAATCACTAAAAAAGTACATCTTTGACCTCTGTTTGACAGACATTTTGCTTTTTTTCTGACTGATATCGGAGAAGTAAAAGGACAGATGTAAATTATAATATGAATTGTGGCTGAATTCCATCTAGCTGCATAAGTTTCAGGGGCCTGCTATTGTGCATCACTGTCACACTTTAATGTGTTACTGAGACATTTGAATACAACAGAGCCATTCCAAATGTTCCAACCTGTGCAAGTCCAAATGTCTAAAAAAAGGCTTATTTTGAACATGGCTAAGCCTGTTGGTCCTCTGTGTACACTGCAATTCTAATATGTGCTGGGTAATTAAAAACGTTCTTATAGTGTAATTTGTTTCTGCAGTATTGGCCCCTTCTAAATGCAAATTGGTCTGCTTGTACTGCTTCCCTTGTACCTGCTGGTTTGTGCTGAGTAAATATCTTTGGTACACTATATTCACAAAATATTGACAGCATTAACTGCAAGCTGTAATCTAATTGTATACCCTTATTTACTGTATTGGGGAAGGGGCATTTCTCTTAAATTCTGAAGGACTCGCACTAAAACATTTGACATTTACTATGATGTCCCATTAAACTGTATCACATCTATGGTGAATTAACTGGAAGTTAACACCAGCTGGCCATCCTTCCGTCTGTTATCTGAGGTAACCAGAGAAATAAACAACAAAATGGATCCGGGAATGCAAAGTGCGTCCTCAAATATAGACTACCTTTGGAATTCTGCTCATTACGGGTCAAATGATTCACCTTTCATAAATGTGTTTTCTAATGCACTGCCATCTGTCAGAATATGATATTGTTTTTCACATGAATAAGGCTTGATAAAAAAGTATCTGTTTACTGAATGGAGCAGAGAGGGGAGAGGGGAAATCCAGACGTACAACAGCTACAGTACAACAGTGAACCATGATTCACAGAGAGTGCTGAACCTTCTCCAACTCAAATGCAAATGTGCTGAATGGAGGCTTTCAATCATTTGTTTAGGATAGAGAGAGAATGGAGTTCAACTCCAGCCCTGCCATGCATCAAGTGGAGATTATCCAAATTTGAAAATCAGTTTGTATTATAAAAATCTACCCATTTTTGCTGTTTCAATATGTGAACAAATGTAAATACCACTCATATTGCACTATTACTGTATATTTAGCTCAGCCAAACTTAATCCATGTATTAAAATCCACAACTTGAGATTTGTTGTTTTCTAGATGCTGAAAAACCATAGCAAAAACAATTGAGACAAGAGCCACTCCCTCACCTTAAACAGCTCTCAGAAAAACGCAGGAGATATGGTTTGCTAAAAATGAGAGAAAACATGTCTGAAAGGGTATAAATCTTTAATCAAACGGTGGTGATGTGCCTTGCCTCCAGCACTCACAGTGCCAAGCTGGAGAGCAGATGCTGAGATCTCAGATCTTGCTTCTCCCAAAACAGGATAAAGCCCCTTCTCCAGTACAAATGTGTCATGGGAGCAGCTCTATGTGCACTGAAGCTGCTGTGTTTTTGGGTTCCCTCCTCAGAAACTCCCACAGGGACCCTGTACCATTTCAGCATTTTAAAAAGGCTAAGGAACAGGAGGCAGTGAAGCACATACTTAATCATTTTGCCTCCAGTTAAATATCTAAAATGGTTCTTATATAAACGTGTGAAAAGGAGATTGTTTACAGCAGATTGAGCATTAGCTGAAAAAGAGAATGCCACTGGAAATGTATGTGTCCTTAATAAAATATTTGTTGTTTTTACAATCTCAAGTTTTGATTTGCAAACAGAATTAATGCTTCCATACCGATGTCCTATTTTATACAGATCCGAAATTTTAAATGCAAATTGTACTCTTTTTATTGTATGAAAATCTTTGTTGTTTATTGATTACTTCCTGGAGTTCTAACCACAGGAGTGTTCTCTTCTTCAGTAGTTTGGATCACAGGCATCCTGACAGTATATAGATTTTATGATAAGTGCTGCTTGCAAGCCATGCATTATGGCTGCGGTAACAAGAGGAAGTGATTATTTATGAATGAAACACATTAATGGCAGCAAGAGATGGAAGTTTCAGCAAGATAACTATGTGGTGCATTAGAATGTAGACATGGTTTCAAAGCTTTAACCAATGCATCACTAAGTGCTATGTGTATAAGGTTTATAATACACTGCTGATCATGGGAAAGTATTTAAGAGACACATAATGGAGGTTTCAGATTGCAAAATCCACACATTGAAATTCAAACTTTTCGGATTTTTGTTTTTTTGGCCATAAAAAACTACTAATGGAAAATCTTTGCAAATATTGTGCTACACACTCTCACGTACAAACACACAATACACAGTCATCATTTCCCTCAGTCAAGTGAACGACGACTTCAAAGGGGTAGCTCTCTCGTCTACTGCAAAAATCATATGAACACACACCCACAGGAGCAGACATGTACATATAAGAAAGATGAAAAGAAAAAAATACATAGCAAACCCAGGCAGTTGGATTCCCCTAATCATAGAATCATGCATATTAATATGAAGACAATGCACACACACAGTATGAAGCAGATATATACTGCACAAGACCCAGCAATTAGTAGAAACAGCAAGAAAGGCTGCATTAGGATCAATATGCATAATTTGTTTAAAACATCTCAAACTATACAGAAACTGCACAAACCTTAACAGAAAGAGACAATCAGAGCAAGACAAAAGGAGACAGATGCTTCAGGTGGAACAAGAAAAAAAGAAAGTCATTAAACTTTGCACCTTAAAGTGAGAAATCCCTCTTTCACACTCTATCAGAGAGAAAAATGAGAGGATGTTTAAAAAAATGCTGATGAAGACAGAAGAGACAAATGAGGAGCATAAAATGCAATTCATCATTCTGCTCGACTAAAGTTGGAATCAAATAATTTAATGTGTGACAGAGTTATGGATTGTGTGATTGCCAGACAAGCAAACATTCCTACTTTTGTCAATGCAAATATGTTATTAGCTATTATGTCTGCTAGTTATAGCTTCATTGTTATCAGTGATAGACGCAAGATATTGACAGCTTTATTGTGTCTGTCCTTCCTAATATAGCACAATGATCTTTATTCGTGCACAATCGCTAAATACATTTCAATCAACCGGATAATCAATCAAAAAATCAATCAATCCATCAATCAATTGATTGAAAGCTTGGAGGAACTGCCAACAGGATACAAACAGCTTTACATTAAATTGTATGTACAATTATTAGGCAAGTCAGTATTTTGACCATTTAATCATTATTGTGCGTATTTTCCAACTCCAAGCTGTATAAACTCGAATGCATTGGATTTAAGCATATTAGGTGATGTGTGGGTAATGAGGTAGGATGTGGCCTAAGGAGATCAACACACCATATCAAGGTGTGCATAATTATTAGGCAGAATGTTCCAAAAAAGAGATTTAACTTGTAAAAAGTCTTTCAGAGGGGTGCAGCCCTCTTGAGATTGCTAAGATATTGGGGCATGATGGCAGAACTGTCCAACGTTTTGAATAAACCTGATGTAAATGAACTGTGAAAGATTTGGAAGAATCAAATGTGAAGCTACCAAGAACCCGTTATCCTCCAGTGCTGTCATATTCCAGGACTGCAACCTACCTGGATTTCACAGAAGTACAAGGTGTTCAGTGCTCGGAGACAAGGCCAAGGTAAGAAAGGTTGAAACACGGCCCCCATTGAACAAGAAACATAAGTTGAGACATCAAGTAGAAATATCCGAAGACAGATTTTTCAAAGGTTTTATGGACTGATGAGATGAGAGTGACTCTTGACAGACCGGATGGACAGCCCGTGGCTGGATCAGTAACGGGCACAGAGCTCCACTTTGACTCAGATGCCAGAAAGGCTGAGGTTGGGTACTAGTCCTGGCTGGTATTATTAAAGATGAGCTAGTTGGACCTTTTCGGGCTGAAGATGGACTTAAACTCAACTTCCAACCCTGCCAGTTTTTAGAAGACACTTTCTTCAAGCCGTGGTACAGGAAAAAGTCTTCATCTTTCAAGAAGGCCATGGTGTTTATGCAGGACAGTGCTCCATTGCATGCGTCAAAGTAGTCCACTGCGTGGCTAGCCAGTAAAGGCCTTAAAGATGAAAGAATAATGACATGGCCCTTACCCGACCTAAACCCTATTGAGAACTTGTTGTCCCGTCTTAAACTTACACGTTGAAGGAAAACCGTACACCTCTCTGAACAGTGTCTGGGAGGCTGTGGTTGCCGCTGCACAAAAATTGACATACTCATGAATGGAAGGCTTATGACTGTTAATGAAAAGACTTGTGGCTTTATTGTTCAATGATTTAAAAAAAAAATTATTTGTAAATTTTGAGTTGTTTGTTCATTATTATCACTTTAAAATATGAAAATAAACAATTTAGATGGAAAACTTTTGTTTTTAATTTAGCTGCAGAGTAATTTTGCACACTAATAGTTGCCTAATAATTGTGCTAGGGGTGTCCTCGACTAAACATTTTCATAGTCCAATGTGATTCGTCATGTCTTGCCTATAGTCACCTAATCGTCGAATCAGTTGTTTTTTTGCTCATGAAAAACCCTCTGATGAGTGGCGAGCCATGGACATGAAGCAGACAGCGGCAGGTGCATATGAGTGCAGCGCTGTGCAGTCACGCATATCAGGCAGAGCGTTACTGAGAGATGTGATTTCGGATTTCTGATCTTGGGCATCTTATTAGAAGTATTTGTTGTTCTAACATCAATTTGTTTTGTTTGTATCTTTCTTACAACAATAGTTGACGGTATATTTAGAACTGTAGTTTCACCTTCACTTTCACGGCGCTGTGTCAGACTGTGTCAGATTGAACGTCTATAATGAAAAACAACAAATGGGCAAATATTCAAATGAAATGATGCTGATGATTAAACAGTGGCAGACTGTTGTATTTCTGACGCCCACATAGATTTAAAGCCTAGCCAAGATGCGCTCTGACAATGCCGAATCCTGGATAGTACATCTTAGTCTAAGGGGTGGGGGGTGGGTGGTGATGGTGGTGATGGTGGTGGTGGTGGGGGGGTTCATAACTACATTTTGCAACAATTCGGCTATCAGGTTCCTTGGAGCGAATTGTCAAATAGTCGACTATTTGGGGTCACCCCTAAATTGTGCACACACATACATTCTCCTTAGAAAGCCAAAACCTCTCTTTTACTTTCTTAAATATTCAGGTTTGAGGTTTATTAGCATTTTGGATTGACCAAGAGCACTGTAGCTGTTAATAACAAAATGAATCCTCAAAAATACAACTTAGTTGTGCACACAGTATAAATTATTAAAGCAATGTAATTATAATTCTATATATCATTGGTCCCAGGAAGGATACTTGTGTTTCACTTTATGCACATTGAGGTAAAAGTGCAATGTGAGCACCCGACTGGCGACCTGAGAGCTGGCAGAGTCAGTGCCTTGCTCACGGACATGATCTTGTTGGACTCCTTCACAGAGCTATAATGGAGAAAATCTGTCTTTAAACCCTTTAAGAGCTGATTTTTGATCACTTGGAAGCAGTAAAACTTGCTGCACAGACAACGTGACATACATATAATCACTTCATAAAGTTGATATGGAGAACTTGCTATTGTGTGAATGCGGCCGATTATCCTTCAGTGTATCCATTGAGTTGAATGGGGCGTCTTGGTATTTATATCTTCTGGTCAATGGTGGAGCAAAATAAACTTCCCACAGTAAAGAAGAAGGGTGACTTACATGAAGACGGTAATAAAAATGTCTAACTGGAGAAATTACAAGATTCTGGAAGTTCTGGAAGTAAGGCCCAACCTTAAAATGATCAGACAAATTCAAAGAATTTCAAGAGAACCTGCTGCATCTGCAGGCTTTAACTATGTCCTGTCTTCCTCCATGCACACCCTTAATTCTCTTAATAATTATCTGTGGGTTCGTCATGGCAACTTAATTCAATGCAATTCATTGTACTCACACTGATCAAACAAACTAGACTTTAACCGTGAAGCGTGCTTGGGCACGGTACAACAGTGGACTGTGCGAGTGCCCTCTTAGCAGAAGGCTCTCTTCATATTGAGAGGCAGTCCATAGCAGTCTATTCAGCGCTCCACCTCAAGCTACTCAGTGTTAGCCATGTCTGGCTGCTAGCGACTCTCTGGGATTTCTATTTTTAATAGGTGATCAACAAAAAAAACTGTCTCGATGGCTTACACTTTAAAGACCCATACCAATTGAACCCAACTGCCAAAGTTTGTCTATTTCATCTGTAACAAACAGCTTAAACATTGACTACACTCAGTCTCTTTTCCTGTTCCTACTGGGCATTGTAACACATGATAGGCAGACAATAGGCACAGTCAGAGACAACAAAAAAGAGAGACATTACTTAATGAATTACACTTGCAAATGATCAAACCCAAGATAAGCCTGAATTTTTGGATAACAAAGTGGGCTGAAAGCAAAAAGAGACCCAATACTTTGTGGGGTTCTAGGTTGGGTTACAGCGCTCTGGATCTCACTTGCTATACCACCCAAACTGTCCACAATATTCATCTTTTACTACAATTCTGCAGCATAACATGACATGGGATAATAGAGGCAATGTGTAAAACAATACCAACATCACCTAAGACAAGACTTAGGTGAAAGTAATTTAATTCTGGCCTCAGTCTCCTATTAGCATTTCTCATCTCTTTTAATTCTTGAGAAATGCAGCTCTGCAGGATTAAACTGAGAAGTGGGAGTCTGACTTCACTAAAGGGATTTATAAAAACCTTTAGTGCGGTTCTGTTTGTCACTGCTTTACATCCCAGGAGTTCTCTAGCTCATCCTGCTTAATCACTGACCTATGCAAACGTCAAGAGTCTACTTCACATAGGAATTTATGCAATCACCGTATATTCTACATATCCTGCCAGCCAAAAGAGTGTGACAATGTTCACATCTGACTAAGCTTATAACCAATATTCACAGCTTTCAAAAAAACACAGAGCATCCAGCATTTGCTTTCTGAGTCTTGGAGACAGAGATTCAATGCATAATGAAAAGGGTCTGCCCGGGGTTGTCTCTCTCTGGATGTCTGGCTCCTTCTATGAATTATGAACCATGATCCCCAAATGCTCCCCTGTGGCCACAGATGGATTGGGGGCAAAGCTGCCCATATCAGCCAGTGGTGTCGAAGAATATTTGTATTGTATGAGGGGATGCAGTTGTTTGTTTGAAGTGCTGCGTGTCTCCTTGCCCTCTGTGCATCACGTTGGTGTCGGGTTACAAGAAAGGTTAAATGGGCTAAAGATTCCTACTTGTAAACAGGTGTGACATCTTTTTAGACGTAGCTTACAATGGTAAAGAAATTTAGGGTTTTAACAATTATTTCATGTCTTTTTGATAGTGACACATGTAATACGACAAGAGAAGTGATGGAGTGACATGCAACAAAGCTGCTTTTGGCCATGAGGATACTTATTATGAGGTTAATTCCAGGCCACTGCTCACATGTCTGGTCATTTTAAAGCTCTTTATCCAGTCTTTAGGGAGCCAGAGAGCCAACTTCACGTATGGTCCTTGGAAATCGACTGCTAATTAGCTGATTTTATTCAGAATTGGAAATTATATTTGTCAGAGGTTCCATGGTGGTTATTAAACTTGTTCTAAATTGCTGTCTTCAAGCAGCCAACAGAAGAAAAAACATATGTTTTGACCCTTCTTGGCCTTTCTGCAGCTTTTGACACCACTGATCATGTTGACAGGCTCAAATACTGTAACCTGACGGTTTGTTTGTGCGTCATTAGAAACTGATTGGGAAAGGGCAGACACTTTCAAAACATAATGAACCATCTCTCTATCAAACACCTTATCCATTGGGAAAAGCCTTCAGTGTTGTTCTGTTCAATGAAGAAAAACTCTCCAGTTCTGATAAAACTGATGCTATTTACTGGAGCCAACATTATTATTTTCAATGACTGGTTGCCTCTTGTGTCATCATCACCCCACGGCTCTCCCATTAACTAACTTGTCTTGACTGACAGGACTTCCTGACAGGACTTCCTTACAGGACTTCCTTACAGGATGCTGACTGGCACAAATGCATTACTTGGAGCCTGACAAGATGGAATTTCATGTGATGTGATAATCATGCGATTATCGCGTGATCTTGTGTTATTGCGAGAATTCAGCTGTTGTGCAAGGAAACAGCTTTAAAGCAGTTTAACTTCTTCTTTTGATACTGGAAGTTGTAGATCTCTCCAGTTAAAAAGGCCCTGCAATTTTCCCATTTAGGTCCATTTATATTTTCCTGTCATGTTACCCTTGGGCCACTTAACTCAAAGACATAATCTTAACATCAACTGTTACGCAGATGATACAGCTGTATCCTCTGTCCCAAGAAACTCTCCTGGACAGTCTTTGTGACCTTTAACATCGAATGTTACTGCTTAATACAGAAAAATGTAAGCACACCATAATATGATTGACACAAATGCCAGATGGTGATGTTACATAATGTTGCTTCACATTTTTAGCCACACAAGTGATTAGGCCCTAGGCATAGCAATATTGGTTAGTCCATCCATCATTTTGGTCCAGACTGGAATATCTCAACTATAGGATAGATTGCCATGACATTTGGCACTGATATTCATGGCACTCAGAGGATGAATTGTAATAATTTTAGTAAACGCTGTCTAGTTTCACCATGAGGTCAAACATTGAATTTCCCAATACTTTGGTTTATGACCAAATACATACAGAATTACAGGTGAGGATATTCCCATCACCCTTTTCTGCAGATTATGATGTGATATTATACCTGCTAAACCTCAGGATGTTTGCATTGTCATTGTTAGCATGTTATCATGCTGATTTTAGCATTTAGCTGAAAGCATTGCTGCGCCTCAGGCTACATCCACACTAATATGTTTTAATTTTAAAATGCATAACTTTTGCTATGTTTATCAGTCTAGCATTTAAGAACCATTGTAGAACCTGTTTTAGTTAAAACACCAGGGTTGTGTTTTACTCTGGATGGGAGAAACACAAAGATCTTTGGAAATGATGAGGCTGACACCGATTGGGTCTTATTAGCCCTATGTCCTTCTCTGATTCACTCCTCTATCATGCAATCCTTTTCCATAAGAAGACAAACAATATCAGCATTTACTACCTGTGTTTCAGCTGTTGTGCAGTTAAATTGTGCATTTTATGAAGCTGCTACTGCCAATATGTGCAAGAGGAAACAATTCCTGTTTCCAGCATTGTTATCAGCCTTATAGCACATTTACACCAGCACACATGCCTAGCGTATGTGAATGGTCCGGGATATGGGTTTTCAGGCATTCAAGTATGGACGGAGGTTAGTTGTGAAATGGTGCTAAAAAACTTTTGAGGATGGATATCGTTTTTGCTAAATAAAATAAAATAAAAACTTAGTAGTGTGGAAGTAGCCTGTATAGCATTGTGGACACTTGGTCTTATTAAAAATCTCTGACAGCTTTTTTTGCCTGTGCAAACAAGTATAGAGCGCTGCTTCTTCCAAATTTGGAAAGAACAAACTGAATTTTTAACTGCCAAAACCTCTGAAAGTGTTTTCCCTGCTTCCATCACATCCCATTTATATCACATCAGCTTTTTGTTCTCTTTCTATTGTGCAAAATGATTTTTATTGGTAACAATCAGAACATAATGCCCAACCAGTGAATCACTGGCACTGTTTCACTTTCCATTTGGGGGTAGATATTGATTATTTTTAAAGCTGGTTTATCGCCATGATACGACCCTGACCTTTAAACTACCCATTAGATATTGTGTATAGCCTGTGTCATACTTAAGTCTTGGATAAAGACTATAGTTGGTTGTGAAAGATCAAATATGTTATCTTCATTTGTCATGTCTAAGTCTTATTCATATGGCTTTTGCGTCTGTGATTTAATTTTAGTACTTGTCTAGATAGTTTAATGATTGGTGCATTTATCTATTTCTTTGCGTCCTTTATTATTCCTTCCCATCTCCTATCATGATGTGTCTTTTAAGTGTTTTTTTTTTTTATCTTAATATATAAAAAAAAAAAACTCTCAAAATGTCAACACAGCTCTGCTTCAGTCCGACATCTACTTAAAGCAAAAAATATTTTATTATAGACAGCGTGTGCAAATGTATGAAATGGGTGATAAATAAAAAACTATGGCATTCTTCTTATCTTGGTTTTGACATGTTTTCCAGCGCCTGGGCTGTAGCCTCCAGAGAAACAAAGCAGCTCAAGAGGGCTCTCAGACTTCATAGTGACGCTGCCATGCAACAATAAATAAAATGATGATACCATACATGACTCAGACTCTGAGATAATAAACCAGTCAAAAAAAAACTTCCATGCCACAACAATGTCTCGACTTTTACTGGGCCTCTTTAGCAAAAGGCCTCCTCGGTTGTACATTATTGATGGGGCTTAAATGGAACACGCCTTTGTTCTTCCGTAGATGGACACAAGGCGTGTCTCCCCTACATGGAGAGTAGTAGCGAGTGGTGGGGGAGGGGAGCAGTGGTGGGTGACTCACCCCCATCCTATCCTGCAGCAGGAGATTCATCCATCACATTAAGAGGTGCCGCATCAATCATTAACAAGTAGCCCCCTGTTGAAAGGATGATGGACAGCTTGACAAATAAGTTAAGATGAAGTGGTACAAGGTGATGCTGGCCTTTTTCACTTTTCAGGCAATTTATTCAAGCCACAACAATGGAATATCCAAATGCAGGCAATGAAATGATCGTGAATAGAAATTGCCATAATTGTAAAAGGAAGAAAATAATGGATAATGGGTTCTCTCTCAGAGAGCTTCAAACTTGGCCGAACTGAACTCGCAGAGTGCATTTGCTGATGTGCTCAGGGGGTCTGAAGTGCTTCGGCACAGAAGACATTTAATACTTTTCTCATGGGTGGCCAGCTCTTCTAAGAGAAATTCCAGTGTTTTTTCCCCTACTTACCCAGGTGTAAAGGATGCATACTCTGATAATCTAGAAGTCCTGAGAAAACCTTTGAGAGGATTTTAACTGCAGGTAGAGAGAAGGACTGGAGTTGTTAATTCAGAATAGGATTATTCCTCTTTTTAGAGGGATTTGACATTTAATCTGTCATTATTCTCACTAAAGTTTGCATGAAGATCAAAACATCAGATCTGTTTGTCCTCAGTCAGCATACTTAAGACCTGCATCACTTGGAGCTTAACACATAAACAATGACTATATGTAATGCAAAGGGAGTCAGAGAATTATGATCCAGCTCTTCAGTTTCTCTTAGCTCAATGCAGTGTTTTTGCATATTTTAGCTAATTGTTTCAGTTTTACCGGTGTGTAAATGAGATCAAACACAATTAACACTCATTCTACCACCACACCTATACCGTTCTCAAATGTAAAACAGCATTTAAATGTGCCTGTTGATCCTTCTTCCAGAACAGGGGTAATGAAGAACACCAAATATCAGGAGTTGAGTTTTAATTAAATCAAGATTATGACTGCTGTTAACTGCATGCCACATTTTTATAACAAACAAGGACAAATTACCTCCCAAGTTACAATATGACTGGTTGCTGACAAACAATGTCACATTTGAAAGCCTATTTATTTTTATGGAGTCTGGCACTGTGCTCACTCCACTTAAAACACACCACAGCTACATTACATGGCTTCCAGCTAATCATTTGATTGTGCAGCACTTTGGTCAACTGCTGCTCTGTTTAAATGTGCTCTATAAATACATTTGATTTGATTTAATAACTTCATGTAGAACAATTTGGGCAAATCAGCATCGACGACTGGTTTTATTATTCTAAATATTCTCTGGTCTAAAACACAAAAGCACTTAATTCTGTCAGCATGTTACCGTTTCTTTAGCTACTGAGTCTGTTTGTAACCTGTAGACCATCAATGTTATTTTCCCCTTACCTGTTCAACTGACTTTTGTGGTTTAGATAATAAACACTTGACTGTCCTGCAGCTATTACAGACATTTGAACTAACCACAAACACTGTTCATAGACATTTTCGCTTGCAGCAGGTGACTGCTTTCATTAGAAAAACTCCACTACGTGTCCACCACTAAATGGCAGACGGACAAATTAGCAACTAGCTGGTGAACATATATTTAGCAGCTAAAGAATATAATATTTCTCTTGGGATATGGAGAACAAACAAAGCTTAAAGGAGTGAATCATTGGATGAATTCATCAGGTGGACACATATCATTTCAAATGAATGATAATGCTGCTCCTTATCGGCTGGATGTGTAACTATGAATGTTTTCTAACAAATGCTTTAGTTGTCAGTGGTGTGTTTACAGGTTGTCACACTGCCCCCAAAGACCCCTTGGCACCACTTGTAAATGCACTGAGCAGCACTGTGCATAACACATACAGTATTTTAACTCACTGTAGTCACTGTTTAAAACACCGGGGACATGTTAACATTGTGAATTCATGCAAAACTACGTGGTTAGGTTTAGGCAACAAAACCACTTGGTTAGGGTTAGGAGAGGATCGTGGGTGGGGTTAAGGTAAGTAGATAGTAACGTAACCACACTGATGCACAAAACACACAGGGACATCAACAGGGACACAAACCACGGTTTCCTGGGTGATAGTCTGGTGTTTGTTTGACCCATCCACCACAACAACATGCCTCCTTACCAAGAGTTTTCTTAATCCTTCCTGGAGCACTTGCCCTAAACGACAGAGTGTGTTTTCAAGGTCACGAAGGAACGATTGTCACCCAGTGCAACAGTGTCTATGGTCAATGACAGAGTAATAAACTGCTAGATCAGGCTTTGGATACGCAGACAATTATTAATAGAAACAATTTGTTAGTTTTTGGTCTTTTTGTGGGATTAGTTTACAATGAGAAAAATATGGAATCATAACAGACTTATAGTTGAAGTGTTTAATGCACAATTGTATTTTACAATATAGCTCACTTTCTAGTGCACATTTATGATCAGAAGAGCAACACGATGCTGTCAGAATTTGTATGAAATTTTGTTCCACTTGTAAAATAAATATGAATACAAAATGTATTTCAAATCCATTTAGCATCTCATTTTAAAAATAGTGACTCACTTTTGTTGCTCTTATTCAAATTGAACTTGGTAGAATCTGATTGGCCATAAGTATACTCTCTATCACTTAAATTATACAAGTTAAGTTTTTCTCCTCGGCAACTGCTTTACTTTTGAAAATAAATGCTAATCAGCAGCTCAAGTTCTCATTCACACATCACACATTACGCTTCGAGTTACATGCCAATCAAACCGTCTACATGATAGACTCAGACTTTCTTCCCTTGCTTTGATTCCTCTTTGTCTTTCATTTTGCAGTACTCAATGATTGGAAATAATCTTCCCTTTTAAGACTTACAGTCAAGTGGGCACCAGCACACATAGTTTGTCGAATTTATCCCACATCACACCCTGAAGGAACAACAGTATGCTATGGTGTTATACACCCTTTTTCACTCCCCTTATCAACACTAATTGGACCAACACTAACTCAAACGCACTCCACATGTAGGGTACTGACTACATCTACACTTGAGCATATGCTGCATACATATTATATCACATAAACACCAGCTGCTGACTGGGAAAACCTCATCCAGTCTTAAAGCACAGGTAGGATATTTTGTACGTTTTTTCTGCAGACTATCCCGCATTTTGAATTTTAGAATGTGGGCAAAGTAGGAATAATTTGAAATTGGTGTTACGACTTAGAAAGCACTGAGCCCGAAAGCACAAATGAAGAGTGTCCAAAAAAATAAAATAGCAAACAAAGAAAGCAAACTAAACTGAGGGAGAAAGCCCCCCCAAAAAAACATAGAAGTAACTGGCAAAGTCTCAGGCAGAGCAAAACCGGCATGACGAGAGGAGGGCATGTGGGCTGAATGGACTGTATTTGATTGGGAGACTGAATGGGAGGCTGATGAGGATCAGGTGTGGAAGTGGGCGGGAAAGCTCAGGTGAGGGGATGAATAAGGTAATCACAGGGCAGATGAGGGTGGCAAGATCTGCAATGACAGGAGAGTTAGATAAGGTGACCCTGTGACAATTGGAGACAGTTAGCTAAGCAACTAGGAAAGAAGCAAGCAGGCTTTTTCCAAAGCTTGCAAGGAGCATTAGTTAAACTCCACTGTCATATTTGTCCATTAGCTGAAATTACTTGCTAAGCTGGAGTCAGGAAAAAGGTTAGCTTAGCCTCGCATTGAAATGGGGGATACAGCCTGGCTCTGTTCAAAGTTAACCAAATCCACCAGGACATCAAGCTCACTGCACCTAACTCATTTGCTTTTCTTGCCAGGAGCTAAAGTTAGGCAAAGGTTAGCTTAGTTTATCATAATTAGCATAAAGAGTGGAAACAAGGAAATAGCTCTGTACATGTCAGGCCCAGGCAGGAAAGAGGACTCAGATGCTGAGGTTCGCGAAACCAACACTGAATTTATTAGCTTGACGACAGAGACGCGGCACAGCACAAAACCACAAACAAACACAAAAAATCACTCTACAGGAGGAACAAAACAAAAGTCACCAGTAATAAAACAAAGTACAAAATAAAGACGCTCCGTATGGGAGGAATAACCAAAAACATAGTGAACAAAATAATTAAATAAAGACGCTCCAACCAGGAGGAAAAAACAAAGTCACAAGAGAATTCAAAAATAGAAAAGTTTACTTGGACCAAAACAAGGAATAAGAAAACCTGAACCAAAGAACTCAAAAGCATGAACAAGACTTTGGGACAAAACGCTGGATACATTCGACACAAGGTACGAAATAATCTGGCACGGAACAAGGGGGAAGACACAGACTTTATACACATGAGAGTAGGGGAGCCACAGGTGGAAACAATCAGGAATCAGGGAATGACGTCAGACTGGTGAAACAAGAGGAAGGGCAAGTGACCGCGGCGTGACAGTACAGAAGGTAACAAAATACACATCAGAACCTCTAAAGCGTAACGTAGCGTGGTTTTAAAAGAGTTGGTTGCCAGACAATTCCAAGAAATCTAGTCAAACAACAGGATAATTGTGAGCTTTAGAGGTGCTGGTTTCCATTGGATCCAGTTAGCTGTTAGTTCAGCTAACTGATAGATATGTCACTATCTTCTCATCTCAATGACTCTCAGCAAGAAACCAAATAAAAACATTTCTTAAAAAGTATTCCCTTAAACTCGTACAGGGGTATAGGAAATGGTGTCCTGTGCGTTCTTCTTCTGCTTCTTCTGATATGATGCGAACATGACATTACACTTTGCCCAGTTTCCCAGCTCCACTGTCTCATTACAAAAGGTTAATGGGACAGCTGGACCTTCTGGAGTGACTTCGCATCCTCATCAGTCAAGTAGAGTCCTACCTTTGTTAAGTTTTTCCCATTTACCTGCCTTGAACCCATCCCAGCTTTTTTTATTGTTTGTTTTTTAAAGCAAATTAGCACATCACATCAGCACATTAGCACCCCCATGACACTGTGCATTCAATGGCATTGTATTCCAAGAGTCTTCATGTTCATATGCCAGCCCTAAATAACAGCTGGTCTATCAATTTTTCATGATTGTGCTGTCTACTAAACTTAATGTATAGCCTACAGACAGATTAATATGCATATTAATTCGATTGGAAATGACAGCACAATTATTCTTTCAGCTGAGGACAAATCCGGCCAAAATGTAAAGGCTTGCCAGACACATTTCATGTCGTTTGTAGATAATAGTCTGAAATACAGAAAGCTTTAATGGCAGCTGCAACAGCTGCCGACAAAGATGTATCACGGCATGAGTAGACTTTAAATATGGTAAGATACAAGAAAATATGCAACGTCAACAGCAGCAACAAAGTGCATTACAAAATTTCCAGCTGCTCTTCACTCGGGTTCCTCCACGGCTATTAAAATGATAGAGGGAAAAGCGGCTGGATTCAAAGGTTAATGTCCACACCATTAGAGAGCAACAGAGCATGCGTTTATCCCTGTTGGTTTAATTAAATTACAGCAAACTCATAAAGGTTTGTGGGGGGGGGGGGGGGGGGGATCCTGAACATACAGTTACTGCTGTCCTAATGGAGCACTATCTTTTAGCTCAGCTGATTTATCCCCCTCGCGGTTCAGAGTGGGTTGTCTTGTCATGGAGTTTGTCATGGCCTACTTAACAATACAGAAACTCGTAATTAGATCATTTGTCAAGCCAGCTGATTGCTTTGCTTGTTCTTTTTATGGTGTACAGGAGGAGACATATCACTTTTCACAGGGTCACTCAGTAAATCATCAATCCTTCCTTTCCATGAGTACATTAACTGGAAATATAGACAGCTTCTGAACTTTACAGCCCCTCTAAAAGATATGTGAGCAATAAAACAAATATATTCTTGGTTGACTCAAAGGTTCTCAGGTAGGATATCACGTTTGGATATTCGTGGGTGCTAAACTCCCTACAAAATTCATTAATGGCACTGTGCATAGGTTCATTTGACAATCTCAACTGGAGTACAGGTCCTCAAAGAATAAGGTGGAAAATATGGTGATTATACACCCTCTAGTGGTAGTTCATTACCAAAACATTATTCCACAAACCTCAACACAAACTTTATTTTATCCCCTGTGCTTCCACAGCAAACCCATCAAACCTCAAACTGAAGGAAACTCCTGAAAGTATGAATCTGGAAGACTGATATTCATATTGAATAGCACGATCTACATCCCTGTAGTTATAAAACAGCATTGAAGCGTATGTGCCAGTTATACTCAGTTTGATGAATTAATCCTTTTCATTTCTTTTAAATTCCCAGACCGCACTGAAGAAACCAAAACCTTCTTGTGTATGTCAGGAATTCTTTTGTGTGGACAGTGAAATGCACTCTCACGCAGGATTGCAGTTCAGGAAAAGCACAGTAAACTATTTTCTGCAGGTGTGCCTGCTGTTAGAAGACACACTCTCTTGTTTCATATATTACAAGCTTTAATAGTAATAATTATGCATGCATGACATGAAAAAAAAATATTACAGCAGCAAACATTCCCTTTGTGGAAGTATACAAACTTTCTCAGAACAGTTGCCACAGTACATTATACATTATTACACATAAATTCCCCTGATATAATACCGGCTTGAATGCATCATTCAAACAAGCAAATAAATAACTCAATTTACCCAGTCATTGTCTTGGTATCGTTGCATTGCATGTGATGAAAAAAATCAATCCATGTAGCCTGTATGACAAACAGAATGCAGGATAATGGCACACTCATTTTGCGTATAGAATTTAATTACTTACACAAAATAATCTATACTGCTTGTAAAACCATCAAACGTTAACATTTTATATCTTGTTTGAACGAGAATTCTACCAGTTAGGCAATATGCAAGACTGTTCCTTGGTGGGGACCAGTAACGTCCTGGAAAAAAACAAATATATAAATAATAAAGCAAAGTATATCGGCAAAATTTCATACTATTCCTGTACAATGACAACTGAATGTCTTTCTTTGCTTTTTCATTATGTTGTGCATCATGATAGGTGTATTATTCAGACTTCACACTCCATAATATCTAACAGTCTGTAGGGGATTGGAAAGAAACATTACAGCATCACAGCAGACTACATACATACATTATGCACCTCCACCCGGATGTGAATCTTACCCTCTCAAACTCGTCATTTAGCCTGACCTCTGTACATCAACGTGGGCCGCTGCTAGCTTAACTGCTTCAGTTTTCCATAAAAAAATGCCGCCATCAAAATGGCTGCCACCCCTATCACAACAAGGACAGCCACAGCAATCCCCAGGCCAATAGACGTGCCCTTGCCATCAGACAGCTCTGTGCACAAATGAGAGTCACACCATTATGGGATGCTCTATACCAGCAATCAACAGAATACATTATGACTTGCTAGAGATAAGAAATACTTTTCATTTCTGGAGGAATGTAATTCGTAAAAACTGTGAAAAGCTGTTCTCATGAATAACATACTTACTCTCTTCTTTGGCTTCATTGGCTGCAAAAAAAAAAAGACAAGAAGATTTAATATTTTATTATGAGGGAATTATTATATTTGATAAAACATTGGAAAACCTAATTCAATCACAGAGGGAAAGAGAGCAAAAGCTTGAGAGAACAATCAGAGTTGTGATGTGCCGGGCTTTATAAAAAAAACCCCGATAGAATAGGGAAGTCATACTACTTTTTCTTTATTTATAATTTTCCCCACGGTTCCAGTAAATGGTTATGATGTAGACACAACATGTCCTTGTATACATTTGTTACTGTTTCTGTTTTCTCTATTTTACCCATTTTTATAGAGGCGAACGTTGTCACGATTTTTTAAAGCTAATAGCAGCAGTTAGCTTAGCATAAAAGGCTGGAAACAAGGCAATGCAGCTAACCTTGCTCCGTCAAAAAGTTACTGTGTAGGGCTAGGAATTAGCTTTAGACTTTCTTTCTTTGCTTAAGAGGTGCTGGTAGTTTTATTTTGTTACCTTTACCTTTACCTCAGAGCTAGTTGTTTCTCTGTATCTAGTCATTATGCTAAGCTAACTGGTTTCAGGCTATAGTTTTGTTTTCGCTTACACGCACACAAGTGGTATCAATCTTCTCATCTAACTCTTAGCAAAATGGTGAAACAGAATATTTGCCAAAATATAGTCAAATTGTCACAATCACCTGAGTGATGTCATTAGCTGTGTCCTAAATTGCTAACTTCCACCCTCAAAATGGCTTTTTTGAGGGTGGATCGCTGGACACTCGACGCACTCAACCGCCGCCACTCTTTCCATTCTTAGTGGAAGAGGCTGGACTATATTCAAACTGGAAACAACAGCACAACTAAGCGGTAACAACTAGATTCACTTTATAAATGTACAAAGAGGATCACAAGGATTTTTGGCAGTGTGCTGAGCCAGAAGAGTTGTTGGAAAAGCTTTTGGAAAAATAAACAAGAAATACAATCGTCATTTCCGGTAAGTGCGGGGGGGGGCAGTGTGTGATTTGAACGACTTTTAATCCGGAAAATACGGTACTCATTTGCGCAAAGAGAAAGACACATGGGGGACATACGGTCCTCTGTCTTGGTCTTTATAGCCACAGTGAGCAGCGACGGCTCAGTGATGCCATCCTCAATATCCGTGGTCTGCACACTTCTCCTCTTCCTGTTGCATTGCTGTGGATCAAAACAGTTGGGGAGACATGAGCTGATGATCTGGCTGGAATTGGAGTTTTCTACTTGAAATGCATGCAGTGACTTCCCACCTTAAAGGTGCTGCAGGAGCTGCGCTCGCAGAGTCGGGTGATGCAGTGCAGATAGTAGGTGGAGATGGTCTCACTCTGCTGCTCGGTGAAGCGGAACGCCGGGAAGTAGAAGCGGGCCTTCTGGCTCTCCCCGTTTTCCAGCATGGTGGTGAGCTGATCTATGGAGCACCTTTCAATAAAAGGCGTACCTCACAAGTGCCCCTTTTGCACATCACACGGATACATACAGGCAGTGTATTAATGATAGAAAGGCAGGGAGACGAAATTAATTTGAGGGCCCCCTTTGGATTAAAAGGTAGCTGTGGTGCACTTATTGCATTGGAGAGAGGAAAACCTGTAGATATGTGTAAAAGTTTAAATTTAAACTTCTAGACCAAGAGACAGAACCCATTTAAAACCTTGAAGGACTGGAAAAAAGTCATGAGTAGGAAGAATATTTTAGAAGATTTTGATACTTACGAGACAAACAGATTGAAGACGGTGGAGTTGGAAGGCCGCGGATTCACCGAGGCGTAGCACCGGTCCAGAAGAACAAAGTACCTGTGGAGAGAAAATGAGGTCCCCAGCACCGAGTCAGAGACTCCAGGTCACAGGTGGAATCCTCAAATTTACAATCTATGAAGACACAGTCACATGGTTGGAGACGGTAAACGTCTTTTAACTTAGACATTCTCTCAGCCACCCATAAAATACTGACATCCAGGACTTGTATTTATCGACCTGCTAAAGGTGGAACTTTGGAAAGTAAAAATTGTTATTTGTTATTTGTTAATTGTTACTCCTACTCAGAAACTCAAGAATAAAGGCAGTTTAACAGATTTCTGGGAGTACTTTTGAATCTAAATTGATAGATACCAGATGACTGCCGTACAGGGAGAAGTGAGCATACTATTGAGACATGTTTTTTTCTTAGCTTTGCAAACAACAAGAATAAAGCTGCCGCTGATTTTGTTCATAATCACTCCAATGTCTGCACTTGTAAATGTGTTTTTTTTATTTCCAGATTTTATCAGATAGGTTGTTCATGTGATATCTTAATTTGTACTGGATATATTAAGGAATTCACACAAATAAAAGATGCACTTTTTAAAATTGTTTTTTGCAGGGCATAAGTTCACTAAATATAAGGATTTTTTTATGAATAATATGGCAGATAAATGGGTATAGGGCACATCCACACCCCACAAATCTTTGGAACATCTGGTTAACATCTGCTTCTTCTTACACCTAATAATGCATTGTGCTTTTTATACTTGGAAAAGTAACAAGTTGTCAGATAAATCTAGGTGAGTAACATTTTCCCCCTAAGAAGATGTGCAAAGAAGCATCAAGTGTACCTCAAAATGAAGTATCTAAAGAGAGAGTGAAAGCTGCAGGTGTCATATAATGTTAATGGTTCTTACTGTGATGTCAAGTTGGATGCAACCACCTGCACATAGATATTTGTTCTCAGTTCGACACCCAGAGCTGGCAAGACTAGGGGCGTGGTGTACTTTATATCCTGAAAAAGAATGAGAAGGTAAAACATTATACAGTATGCGCTTACATAGGACTGATCAGGTTATGTTGGTGCCAGGCAGAAATGAGGGCATGCATAGGATGTGGGAAAGGTGTAAGGTGGCACCTTGTACAAGGCCATACTCAGGGTGCTTATGAAGCTCCCATTTTTGTCCTTCAAAGCAATGGAGGAGGATGACCTATAAGGCAGAAAAGAATGAGATCACACTTGGCAAGTGAAATGTTAGAAATGTTCCTGTATTTTTTAACCCACATATTATAGCCTTACTGTACACTTACACATCCACCTTGGTGTTGTTGATGATATACTCCAATGGATAAGCACATGAGTAGAAATACTTAAGCTCTGCGTTGTAGGTGATCGTCCCAATGGTGGGGTCGAAGGATCGGACAACACCGCTGACGTTGACCGTCTGGATGTCGGAGAAGTCGGAGAATATTCCCGTCCCTGCTGCGCTTGTGGTCTGAGGAAATATTTAATGGAAACATTATTATTTAAGAAATATTTAAAAAATAAATGTTGACCAACGGGTCTGATACAGCAGGCCGCGAGTGATGAAATCACAGCGAGAAAGTGGAAAAACTTTCAACCCTCCTCAGCTAAAGGTCAACACGACCCACAATCGTTATCCCTCATGACTTCAAATTTGGACACTTTAATTATACAATACTCACCAAGAAGTTACTGCCACAGGCATTTCCCTCTCTGATGGGGAAGCTGAATCTCACCACAGGAGGTATCACCGAGGTGTCCAGTGTCCCCTGACAGTCCATATTACCCCGGATCTGGTTGAGGATCAGTAAGCTGTAGTTGTATCCGGTGTAGATGGCCGGGCAGATTTGAATGGCCAGGTCGATGGCAGATGTGCCACACACCACAGCGATATCAGTGTATTCTGATGTGATAAGATTGCATTGTTATTGAAAGACTCTGATGTGATGATGTGATTCATATTTATAAAACTGTGCTAGCCAAAACTACTGTTAACCATGCCCATATTCAGATAGATGTATAGTTTTACGTTCCCCTATGTTGTTGACGTTTCTTCTGTATACACTAGTGGAATTACTGTAAAACTCTTTCAAGTGTAATAATAAAATACCTGGAGTAAACTAAAATCAATATGCCCTCCTTAAAGGTTTACAGCAGTACCAAAATCCATATGACTCCCTCAATCCAAAACAAATAAGTGAAGGTGATGCACATCTTACCTGGTCGTCTGGCATACGCCCCGCAGTCAGTTACGCTGAGGGCCTCTCGGCCCGCAATACACAAGGAGGTCAGGATGAGGAAGCTGAATAAAGCCATCTCCCTATTGTGCCCTCTGTGAAAAAGCTAAGGCAAACAAACAGATGTCAAACACAGACAATTCTAATAAATCCATCACAGAAAATGTCCAGTAACAATAAAGGTCCAAATGTAGATGCTGAATCCAGACCTGTCAATCCAGGAAACTGTGTTTGCCTTTTAGCCTGGATCTTACCTCCTCAGTCTCTTTGTTGGTTTAGGATAAGAGAGCAGTGGTCCATTTATATATGGTGAGCTTGACCGTTATGTGGTCACAACACTAGTTTAGGATTGGATGGAAACAGGGTCAATGCCACTTTGGCGGGGCTGCATCAGTTTGCGTAAACAATTCAGTTATTGTGGCTGAGGTCCTCTCCTTGAGGCAAATGATGAAACCCAACACACTCTCCTTCAAAGTTACATGCTTAAACAATATCCATCTGGCTTTGTGACTTTGTGTGTGAAATGCAGCCCAGTAAAGTAAGAGTATGTATGGTTTCTATTCACCTGGGGCCCCACACATAATAGAGGAAAGAGGACCTGTTGTCTTCTGAGGCGTTTAGTGGTTTAATGTGACCTAGATGACCCTTAATGTAAACAAATTGTCACAAAAGACCTTTTATATGACGACTTCTGCTGCTCATGATTTCGTGACATGTCATCATCAATGAACATGTTAGTCAGACCGACAGTGTGACTCACATTAATCATGCTTAAGCCTTGTGAATTCCTTATTTTTGGAGTGTGAGTAGCCTAAAGCTTTACGTTAGAACATGTATATTTGAAAAGTTGATATTTGAAAGTATTTGAAAAGCATTATTTGAAATTCGGTTAATCTTGAAGCACACTTGAAAGAAAAGGACAGTTGGAAACCTGACCTTGTCACGTGAGCCACCTGGGAAGAGATAGGGGTCAGATAGAGGATGGGCCTCTTCGGCAATGTTTTGTCAAATTTATGAAACCACGCTGTCAAATAGGATGCACTATTATTGTGATGACATGTGTGTTTAAACATGCCAAGTGTCCCTCTGTCTTCTCACCCACACATACACACTAACACACCCTCATAGATATTCCTCAGGTCTTTACAGAATATGTTTTCTTGGCTTCAGCATATAAAGCCAAATCCCAGCCTTATTTCCATTTTTGGAGGAGGGTCGAATCAATTATCGCTGATACTTAGCTGAGAGGGGTGATGATAGTGTTCATTCCTCTCATTTCAGTTATCTGTGGTCATTGTGGATGCTGAATACATCAGAAAATGGCTGTTGAAATAAGGGATTAGAGTGATAAAGAGCAGTGAATGCAGCAGAGGCGTGAGGGTCACAAAAACAGCCGCGGAGTCAGACGCATGAGACGCAGCTGCCGCCAACAGACATTTATATATAGGTCATCGGAAAAGAAAATCAATACAGCAAAAATTGAAAGATTAATTCTGACAGTCATCAAATGAGCTCTGGCAATATTTGGTATTTTGTTCATTTTCCTGGAGATTGGACACCAACGAGGCCATGACATTTGGAAAACTTTAAATCACAGATATGTGTCAGTATTAAAGAGGAATAAGTAAACTGTGCTGACTGTAGATAAATCACAGAGGAAATGGCATGAAACCTATTTAAAGCAAATAACAAATGTGAGTCATTAGGCAGCCGGCCATTAGGGGATGATAGGTCGTGTTTACTTATTGAAAAGACTGGACTGAGCCAGGTTGTGCATAAGTGCAAATATAAAATTGTACGTTATATTGATATTAATATACAGTAGTTCCTGTCATGTGAAATTAACGTGAAAACTAAAAATCAACTTTTTATGAGCTAAGCTTTTGCTTTTGTATATGTAAATTGTATAAAGGGGTGGAACGGTTTATTAAAAAAATCCGTCCCTTTAAGTACGCTTGTCACGGTTCTGTACACGTGTTTACCGTTCGGTTTATGAGGTGTGACTTAGAGTAAGTCTTCATGACTGCTGTCCTCTCTCGTATCCGTCTCAGTGCGTCAAGTCTCGGCCACAACACTACGCGCGCTCCCGCTACGCTCTTCTTCGTGGATTTCTGAATCTCTCTTCGTCAACAGCTCGCTAAGCCCCCCTCTGTTGCTGTTCTCAATTGTTTCAGTCTGGTTAAATCTGTGGTTAAATCACCACATCAATGTCTCTTTCTAAAAAGAAAGCTTGTCACAGAAAACCATCGGTTCACCGGAGAAGTTTTAGTTTCTGTCACTGTGAGTTTACTCTGCAGCCATATCTGCGTGTAAAGAGGAGAAGTTGATAAAAATCATGCTACTCTGCATTTATGTTACGTTCATTTGTGTCAGTCCAGTTTGTGATGAATAAACGAATGTTTCATATGTGCTTGTCAGCCTGGTAAAGTAACTAATGACTGAAGTAATCAGATAAATGTAGTGCAGTAAAAAGTATAATATTTCCTCTGATTTGTAGTGAAGTAGAAGTATAAAGTAGCATGTGAATAAAATACTCAAGTAAAGGAGAAGATCCTCAAACTTGTACTTTAGTCCAATAATTGAGTGAAAGCCTCTGGTTAACAGGTTTGTTCATTTAACAAGGATTGTTTTTTGACAAGCTTGTTGCACTTTGAGGCCTATGACTAATATTTACATTGATAAAATCAAGACAATATACTGTATGCACTCCTATGTCGCTGCATTGTTTTACAATATCCATCAATGTGATGCTCATATTTTCCAGACCCTCATTTTGGATCATTTTCGTCAACCGGCCTCAATTCCACATTAATTGAATAACCCTGATGTAGCCTATTTCAGTCTGTTCAGTGATTGCTGTTTGTGCGTATTTTAGTGAAAGAAAACCTATTTTCTCAATTTTTTTCATAAGGCAAACAATTGTTTACCTTTTTGCCAAATAAATATATAAACGCGTAAATGTAGCATTGTCTCTCCTACTGTTTCAAAATCTCACTTCAGTTTAAATTTAAGATTGTTACAGTAATCACTAAACAAGCTGCCTTATTATTTCAGTTTTTGCATGATTGCATGACATGTCCTTAAGAATATCTGATTAAAAAATAATCTAATTATAAGGCTACAGATCTGATACATGGTATTTTTAGAATCTAAAAGAAATAGAAAAAAACAACCGAACCTTGACCCCAAAACCGTGATATGAACCGAACAGTGGATTTTGTGAACCGTTCCACCCTTATAGTAATTTAAGTACACACTGTTTTTTTCACAAATGTAAGTATCATTACTATCAAATACAAATGCAAGCACGCTTTATAAATAATATCATATCCATCTAGCTCATGTAAATAAAGTTACCTGTTACATGAATAATTTAATTTGTTTCACCAACAACTGCACTACAGTCAGTATTGGGGCGGCTGTGCCTCAGTGGTAGAGTGGGTCGTCCTCCATTCGAGCTTCCCCAGTCCGCATGTCAAAGTGTCTTTGGGCAAGACACTGAACCTCGAAATGCTCCAAGGGTGTGTAAATGTGGTGTGAATGGTTAGATTAAATGGTATGTAGATGTCCACTGCCATCTGTGTGAATGTCAGTGTGAACGGGTGAATGTGACAAGAAGTGTGAAAGCGCCTTGAGTAGTCAGAAGACTAGAAAGGCGCCATCCAAGTCCATATCGTCCTGCGGTTTACAAATGTCATGTAGGCCTAGGCCTATGCCCTTTTGTATATATATTTATATCCTAGTAAGGATCAGCAAAATTCCTTGTATGTGTACACATACTTGGCCAATATGACGGCTGGTTAGCAATCAGCCTTCCATGGTTAAGGTTAGATGGTTCTAGTATAAGGGACGAGAAGCAAGAGTTTTTGTGTGTTTTCACAAAGTTAGGGTTAGTATACCATCTAGACATGACCCCCACCAACCTGATGGCTCCGCACATCAACAGGAGTGAAAGCTGTAGTAATCAAATGTTTATTAGCATTTATGTCTTATTTGTTTCTCATTAAATCAGTCGTGCACACATAACGTCTGTGGACATGTTGCTTTGGTGTTTGTATGTGCAAAATAAAGCATGATATGTTGTTATCAACTGGTATTGCTGACAATGGCTAACCTGACTAGAGCAAACCCCACTTCCCCCACCCTTTGAATTAATGGTTTTCCAACTTTTAAAATGTAATGAAACACAGTCATCTGGGGCGTAAAGCCATTCCCAGAACCGACTTTCAGGTAAATGGAAAGCATACGTTAGCCAACCGTTGATGGTTAAGAGGGAGAAACAGCTAGTGTTTGACCTAACTCTTGGCAAGAAAGTGAAGCATATAATACGCTTTCTTGATTTTAACTTTATAGCATTTCCCACTGCAAGATGCTTGTTGATTTTATCAGTGTATGTTTTAATGCAGTCAAATGACTGTACAAATGAATAATTAACAAATCAAACAGGACAATGGGTTAAATTGAGGTTTTACACTAATCTTTATTTTTTCTTTACTAACTTCATGAAATATACAAAAATGACAAAAGACACAATTATTGTTTGTAAAGCTAATGTGAAGAACTGAAGATGACACAATGAATCAAAGAAAGAAAGGCAATATTTCTGATCTTTAAGTATAAAAGATCTGCATTTGAGTTATCAGTCTAAAGCTTCTGTAAACACTGTTATTGACCAAACAATAGATGACATGAATACCAAGAATGATGAGGTACTGAAGGCAATAAATACACATCACCTACAACAATAAAATATACACACTTAATAACATGTGTACAAAGACAAACAAACATGCACGCTATCACCCTGTGTACACATTCTGTACATACTGTCATTACCAAGATGTCGTTATACAGATGTGAATTCATTTAAAGGTGGAGTTCCAAACACCTGAGACTGTGGTTGTTGGAAAGCGGGATTTCTGCAGGAGGCGGAGTGACAGCAGGAAGAAGCCCACACTGACCCCGCCCAGGATGGCCACGCCTGAGATCAGAGCACTGGTCACCGGGTTCATTGGCTGGGAGGGGCCACCAAATGCTGGAGTATTGAGAGGTGAAGAAAAGCAGAAACTTAAGACAGGCATATCCTTTGATGAGGGCTTAACATGACCTGGGTTTGATTCTTTTACTTTCAGAAAAGGAAGTGGAACATTTTTTGCTCAGTCAATTTCCATGGGTATCTGCTGTCTTTACACCTATCCCAGGACTTAGTCACAAATCACATTTAGCCTCTTTATGTTTTGTAACATTAGAAAAGGCTGCTTACCAAGTTGGGAGTTGTTGACAGGAGTTTCATCTGAAAAATGATTTTGAAAAGTGTTTATTGGACATATTTCCACAGATATTTCAACCTTCAATGGCTTTGTGGATGTATTGTTCTATTTATCTAGATTTAAAGAAATAGTTCAAATTTTTGGAGAATATGCTTCCTTGCTTTCTTGAGAGCTAGATTAGAAGATTTAGACCACTCTTATTTGTCCATTAAATATGAAGTTGTAACAAGGAGACAATTAGCTTAGCATAAAGAGTGGAAATAAGGGAAACTGTTAGCCTGGCTCTGTTCAAAATCCACTTATCAGCCCCTCTAATTAAAACAGTATGTCTAAAGTGGAAGCAAAATATCACAAGTTGTAGTTGTGCTGTGGATTATGTGCCAGGCTATTGTTCGACCAATAGACAGCCTTGCACATAAGCCCTTGTAAAACCCCAATGTGTAATTTATAGTCATCCCTTTTGTACATAAACAAAAAATGATAGCTCTTCTCTACTTCGCAACAAGAGAACGAATAAGCATATTTCCCAAAATGTCAAACTATTCCTTTAAGAGTCAATTTATTGTTCATACCACTCCTGTCAAACTATTCCTTTAAGAGTCAATTTATTGTTCATACCACTCCTGGTGATGATTGGTCCAGCAGTGATGACGGCGTTCCCAGAGGCCACTGGTGATGAATCAAAGCTCTCCTCTTCATCCCGCCTGCGCCGTCGCCCACAAATCTGCCAAAAAAATCACACTGATTTCAGTCCTCATTGAGGCCAGGAGAGAAAAACTGAGACTCGTGATTTTTGCACTTACCGGTATGAGCATGATGCAGTCGTCTGCCCGACAAAGCTTGGTGACACAGTGCAGGAACACAGTTGACATCTTCTGGTGTCTGTGTTTAACAAAACGGAAAACCTCAAAGGAAAAACGTCCCATCTGACTCTTCCCATTCTCGAAAACTGTTGTCTGTGGGTCTTTGTAGCAGCTGTGTCAAAAGAGAACACACAGAGACACACATATGTACCTGCCCACACTGAAAAATGACAGATGTGACGTCTAGATTTATGCTTTATCACTCTGAAAAATAAAGTAGCAATCATTTGGGATAAGCCCTTTGGAGATCCTGAATAGGTAATGACTCCCTTTTGTGGTTTATCAAGTCATTATCTTGAGGAGGGGGGAAAAAAATCGAGATTACCCAAAGAACAGGTCATAGCGGAGTTCATCATTAGGATTCCCTGAGGGGGTTGTGTAACAGTAGTCCATCAAGATGTTCCACCTGCAGAGGGACAAAACTGTGAGACGTGATGGAGGATAGAGATCTAACTACACATGGGAAACACAGATCGGGGCTTTCTTTGCTGCAGACTGGCGCCTTCATGTAGAATTATAACATAATGGCATAATGAATGTAGGCAAACCATAGAAAAAAAGGACTAACTCCATAAATATGATAGTTGGAAAGATGCTGTGATTGACCAAAAGCTCATCTCTTCTTCAGTGAAGCCTTTGTTGTTGTTGGACAAAATGTCTACATGAGCAATATTTAAGACATCGGGAAGTCAAGAGAAAATCAATATTCAATAGTGAATAATCGGATGATATCTGGTACCGTTTGTCGAGGTTTGTGGCTTTCACAGCAGCAAATACTCTGGTTTTCAGAGCCAGTCCAGCCATTGGGATAGAGAGAGGCTGATTGTATGTTGAATCCTGTTCATGAAGAAAATCAAAAGTTTAAGTTACTTTTTCCACTTAAAACCTGAAATGGGAAAACGTAAATTAATAGAAGGCTCAGTCCTGACATAATGAGCATTTAAATGATATGGCTGGCAATATTCTGTTTTTTTATAATTGTCACAAATAACAACCTAACAGGAGTCAATTTTGCATTTGTTGGGAACTATTTTCAGCTTTGTTATTCATCATTGTTAATTTTGGCCTTTTCATCGCATGTGTTGACAATAAGAAAAAAATGAAAATTCACCAGATTTGACCTTTCCTCCTAACTGATCCTTGTTTTTAAAATTGTTCCTCATATTGAATAATTAATTCAAAGATTATAAACATTAAAAAATTATCCCTCCTTGTTAAAAGATTCAAAGCAGATGGCATACAATATAACAATTATGTACTCACGTTATACAGGATCATACTCAACGTGCTCACAAATGTACCATTGCTGTCCTTGACAGATACAGCAGCAGAGGAGCTGTAAATAGATTGAATACATCTTCAGTGCTATTATTCATCTTTTGTGGGTATTCACTTAAAGGTGAGCTTAAGCTTTCCCTTATTTTCCGTTAAGTACATTATACAGTATAATTTTGGATATTCATATTGAACGCGGCCAAAACATCAAATATTCAGGATGAGAATGAAAAGTAATCCCCCTGAGTAAAAACCTCAGATTTCGGACCATCCTGACGCTCTGTTTCCAACAGTTTATTCTACTCTCGACTCAAGATCACAGTTTTTATTGTCATCTGCTTCCGCCATGTTACTGCAGTATTTACATTACATACACTAGGTTTTTTAAACATGAAAGCATGTTAACATGTTCTAGTAGAAACCCAAAAATACAAGAATGATCCTGAAAATGAGAAAGCGTCATTACGTAAAATTTCTATTAATTTGTGATTTAATAGAAAACTGGACTTCTGCGACTCCTCCTGGTTCTGCACATCCCTTCAGATCATAAAAGATCAATTTTCATTGGCGGAAAATACAGAGTTGCTATTCCAGCACTGGCAACAACTACAACACTAAAAAAAACACCCCCCAAAAAGAAATAGGGACTCAAAAAGAGACTCTTAAAGAGAGAAAAAAGTCTTACAATAAACACCATTTAAAGTGTCAATATTGCTGAAGCGTTTTAGAGATGGAGAGAAAATGTTGCTGATTCATCCTTCTGCTAACCATAGCCAAAAGCTCACGGCAGCGGCTACTCCAAGTTCATGTTTATGTAGCTAGTCGAGTCTCGAATCACAGTCTGTCATTTCAAAGACCTGTACAGGCTCACAAGTTTGCAAAGAATTGGGATGGTAATCTTCAGAGAAATGCCGTTATATAACAGCATTGGGATGAAATGAATGATGAGTATGCTTAGGGCAGAGAGAGGAGAGCTGCTCTTGGAGGGCTGTGTGTTAAAATTCTCCCTACCTCAGCTTTAAGAATTTTGAAAGCATAGGTTTCAATGTTATAACAATAAAGCATTAATGAATTTAAGTGGCTGAACATTCAGTGGCATGCACGCATGTGAATTAGCATATTAGTCTTTAAGAAAATATGCATATTCATATGCATTCATAAGACACAAACCCACTCAGGCTTTTAAACCAGGCAAATAAGTGTCATCACAGTTAACAATAAACACATTTGAATGAATTCCTAATTAAATGGATACAATAATATGAAATCCACTGAGTAACTCCTGAAGGTCAAGCTCTGTTTTTTACACTAAGGCATGTTTTCGGGGGCAGCAACGTACGATGCGAGCTGTGAGTTATTGACCAGGTACTCCAGTGGGTAGCTGCAGCTGAATTTATACAGCAAACCGGGCAGGTAGCTGATTATAGCTGGCGGGTCAGGGGTGTCAATATAGCCGGAGACATTCCCAATTTGTACCAGAGACATGTTCCCATAGGCATTGGCCCCGTAGGCTGTGCTGACCTGCAGAGAGAAACATCTCAGTCACTTTGCTTTCTCCCAAATCAATAAACAACATGATGAAGTTTCTTATTGATTATATTAACAACATGTGTTCATGTTTGTGTATTCTTTACCACCAGACTGTTACCGCAAGCCTCCAGAGTGCTGAGGCTGATGCTGAACAGGACCGCTGTAGGAAATGTGTTGTTGTTGATGAAGCCACGACATTGTGCGTCACTGTGACGACCGTTTAGGGCCAAATCTGCGTCAGTGTAGCCGGAGAAGAGCACAGGGCAGAAATTGATCTTCAAAGTGATAGTCTGAACCCCACAGTACACACTGATGTCCCGCTCCCCTGGAGGAACAGAGGAAGGAGGCTTAACAACAAGGCAGAAGTCACAATATACAGTGAATACATCTAAATGTCCCCGTTAATGTGATGAAAAACGATGAAAACAAATTATTGTGTACAACAGGCAACCGCAAACCACTATCCGAAAGATCATTAGCAGATTTCATCATTATCTAAATAAATGTAACACATTAGTAATTATTATTAATACCAATTCTAGGTGTACTGCACCTCTGCATGTGTTTTGGTGTTGTTCATTAAGAACAGGGCAACAGACACCTACTTGGAAACCAGGAAGAAAATACTGTAATTATTAGACTTTGTTTACATGAGACAATAAATATATTGTCTACATCTGCATTTAAAGTTTGGGAATTTGTTCAGGTCTCAATGTCCAGATCTCAAGGTGGTAATGGTGTGATTATCACGCTATTAAAAAACATGTAAATGCAAGTGCCAAGTTGTTTTGGGATGCTTTTTTTAATTAATAAACAGGTATTTCAAGTAGTACAGGGCAATATGAAAAGATCCAACATTTTCAGAAAAGTGTCTTAATGTGTGTAATCAACTTAGAAAAGTTTCATGGTGATATCTATTAGTTCAAAAAATGACCCTATTCACCTGTCGCCTCTTAAATCATCAAAGATTTTGTTTTGAAATGCTTTAATTTCCCCCTGACCCCCTTTCAGGTTTGGATCAAGGCATGTATTGAAAATGGTCCCTCCACTGGCCTTGGTTAATATGCCTTTTATCTTCAAAAGCTGTTACACCAGAGGTTTACAATCACTGGGCGTGTTTCCCATTTTTGAGAACTGATTTCACATTTGAAATTTTGCCAAAATGTTGCAAATTACTGTTTTCATGTTGCCTATCCTTGAAACCCAGATGCATTATTATCTCACTAGAATTTTTCTGACATCTGATGATGAAAACAGTTCCCGATTACATGCTGGGGCTGAAATCCAGCAGGACCTGTAAAATAAATACAGTGGGCTGAGAAAATATACTTTATATCTCTTGTAACTTTGTCCATCCTATATCACAGTGGTAGGTATGAATATAGATACCAAATAGAAAGTCTCTAAAATATTTGGTAACACTTTCTATAAAGACCAAATCTATAGTGCATTATGAGTAGTGACTTAGTAATAAGTGCCTTGATGCTCTGAAATAGTTATAAACTAGACCCATGGGGCTTATAATACATTATGACTCCCTAAACTCACCTCAGCAGTTAACTAAGGACTCATAGTGTGCTGTGATGAAGCATATATTCTTTAACAAACTGAATTATGATAGATGCATCAATATGTACTTTACTTTAACACATACAATGATAACTTATGACACTTCATGTACTATTATAGCACACTATGAATACTTACTAGAGTTGATTGAGTGTATAGGTGAATATAGGGAGTCATGGTGCATTATAAGCCCCACCAGTCAACCTCTTTATAGCATTCATAAGATGCTTGAATTTATAACTCATTATAAGTCACATCTATAATGTTTTATTACTGATGATAAAGTGCATCAGAAGGTGTGTTGTGTGTGTTTATGAGTGTAGTCAATAAGCATTATGAAGGCATTATAATTTACTATGAATGTCCCTGCAATGCATAGATGTGGTCTTCATAGAAAGTGCTACAGATACAAATATTTCAATCATTTGATTTTTATATATTTTTTTACATCTTATCTTTTTAAGTTTTTCTATTAAACTTTGCAGGAAGACATGATTTCACTTTCCTAAATAGTAAAAATGGCTTTACTACTACTTTTACTAGAAAACTGGAACTTTAAGTTATTACCTTATTTTCCTGAATTTTTCCCCTTATTAATAATCCTCATTTTAATGCCATAGTTAGTTCAAGTGGAGCTAATCTGCTAATTAAATGTAAAACCATCAGTTAAATGTAGGAAATATTAAGATAAAGTAAAAGAAGTACCATTAAATCGGACAAATTGCACTTTCTGATATCTTAAGTTCTGATAACTTTGTTTTAACTGCCCAATTTAGTAATTATATTCAGCATATAAATGGTTGCACATTATAATGTAATTGTAAGCAGACAAGAGCATTATTTTCTGTATATCTATGTATTTGTTAAAAATTATAATTCCTCCTTTAAACCTGCTCCCATGAGGAATTCATTACTTATATAAACAGTTAATGAACGCTTGATAACATATAACATAGTTTTGAACATGCATATAAAGAGTTAACTAATGCCTTATAACACATTGAAAAACGCACCAGTTACAATAATAATCATTAACAAATACATCAAGAAACACTTAAATGTTCTTGTATTTGCTGACAATTCAGCGTGTTATTCAATACTATATGTATATGTTTTACTGAGTTCCATACCCGTCGAGTGTATCGATCAAAAAGAGAAAATGTGTTATGTGGATGTAATCTCACCAGGAAACCTGCTGTGGTAGCTGCTGTCACAGTTGTACCCATTGAACTGAGTGGAGACCGAAGCAACGTTACTCATCAGCAGGAAGACACAGCACATTCGTGTCATTTCAGCACCTGAGAGAAGTTTGCCCACTGCCATCTTCAGAAGGTCAACAATGCATTATCGACATCCCTCTAGTGCGTGTTAAAAAAATAAAATAAAACAGCATGTATCTCAAAATTAGATGTTCAAAAACAATGCCCCCGAAGCCTTGTCTCTTTCCTCAACTGCAGCACGCTCTGACCTCTATCAAAGTAGTACAACCTTCTTTCCCCAGGTCCCCTAATCCTTATCCTGCTTCCTCTGCCCCCCTTTACCTCAGGTGCTCATGTTGGCTCAAAACCTTTATTACCCAACCCCTTTTAAACTGAGGTCGCCCCTCTTTCTAGCCGATTCATCCCTGCTTCTCTTTTTTCTCCACCTGTTAACCGGTTTTCTGCCTTTTACCAAAGGAATAGGATTGACCCCCTCTTCCCCTGGTTTGTGATGAGAGAAAAGTACAACACTGCGGCGTGTTGTTTTTTGGTGCCATCGAGGACCTAGATTAAACACAGTTTCAGACTTACTTGCGTCTGTTGTGTGTGCACAGATGAGATAGATAGAGGGGCTTATTATCCAAACACTTTGACAAAAACCCTGCTGCGGTGCAGAACATGGGAAACTCCATTAGATCTGAATGGCTTGGACAATCTTTTGACTGCGCCCAGAAACCTGAGCGGACTTGGAGGGTTCCCACTCGTCTCTCCTCGGTCTGATCTCCGTTTGTCAGCTCAGACAAATGCTGGGCCTCAGCAGGGGGGGCCCAGCCCGGGAATTAGGCTGTCATCGGCTGATGCTGCAGCCCACATTCACATTCACATAAAAATCAACTCACGGTCTGATGCAAGGCTGTGTGTGGATAATTGTGATGCACAAGGCATCACTTAGAGTAAAGGCATTCAGCGGTGTGTAAAGCCCCAGCACAGTGTGTTCAGCACTGCAGAAGGTAAAAGTGGAACTTTAACTGTGTTTTACGGTTTGTTACTTTGCCTCGAGATAACCTACTCACCTTTTATTTTACAGCAGTGCATCTAACAAAAGAAGAGTTACATTCTTTCTCTTCTGCAGATTTATTTGCCCTTTAAACTGATCTATACAAAGAGGTGTAAAGAGGGATGTTAGAGCCTTAAACACATGGGGGTAGATACCAGGAGGGGTGCAGGGGACACGTCCCCCTCAATATTTAGAGCATATGCATTTGACTCCCCCCAATAAAAACATGAAAGTAGCAGAGGAGTTAGCACTTGAACGTGACTCACAGACGCAACAATACCTCTGGTAAAGCAGAGAATTGTGTCATAACAGAATATGTTGCGTCATATTATTAGATTTTAATATTTTAAACCTGTGTTTTCCCTTTCATAAATAAAGGCTTTAAGAAATGAAGCATTTGACCGTCAACCTTTTCTGGGGGAGAACCCATAATATGTGTCGTCCCCCTCCAACGCTTTCCATCTGTACTGTCCGGTCTGTGGCACTCAGTACAAGCACATTGGTTCCTTCTCAAGACGTACATCTTTAAAAACACTGTACAAATATAAATATATATGTACAAATAATAGAGGGTGAATAGAAAAAAAAGTTAGGCAATAGTTTTTAGCAAATGTTACTCAGACAGCGTAAGATTCATTTGGGGGGCTAGTGAGTACATACTGCAGATTGTAATTACAGCAGCAGGATAGTGTTTGTTGAATTGACACACAACACATTGTTGTACAGGGACATGCCATCCAGTGCACAGAAATAGAGAAATACGCTATACCATGATTTGGCTATACAGGCAATACATTACAGAAGGTTCAATTCATTGCCGGTTTTGGTCGTTTTATTGACTTTGTTCATGATGAGAAAAAATATAAAGTAGTGAAAGCCTTAACCTTTAAAATGGGAAAACCTTGATTTGCCATTTTACAAAAGAATGGAAAGATTAAATACAAAGCAAAAATAGAAAAGAAGAAATAGCTGCACATATAATACAGTTCCTGATTCATTTGATTGGTATTTACAATCAATAACAGTCTAGATTGGGGCTGTTTGATATAGGCAAGGTAACCAACAGCTTACTATCTTTTCTTCTTCTTATTCCCTTGAACTCTTTCCTTCAACAGAATAAGACAGAATGCCTTGCCACAAAAAGTTCCACTGCCTGTTTTCATTGCCTGCACTCTTGCGTGTTTTTCTGTCCTCGTGCAGTTGACAAAATATTCCCACTGCAAGGTCAGTTAATTAGGTTTTTTGGAGCTTTCAATTGTACCACATGATCTTCTTCAGGAGATGGAGTTTGAAAGTTCTTAGCTCCACTGTCTTCATGTATTTCTCTTACGTGCTCTGAAAAAGCAGACGCAGCATTAGAAACATCTTATGTCTAGACGGATCGATTGCACTGAGGTAATGAGGTTGGTTAAAATAAAATACAAAAATCTGCAAGGACACAAGGAAAGGGCTGGATTTAAATGGATAAAAAATAACCTTGTGATAATTTGATTGATTAAAAATCTTAAAACACACTTAAAACACTGAATGGTACAAAACGTAAAACAGAAAGAACAACAAATTTTGATGCACTTGTGTGAACTGTATTATAGGTTGAATAGGGTCTCGAGATCGTAGTCGCAACAACAAAAAATAATTCCAGAACTCAGGTCGCCGTGTTCGTCAGACCCAGCCCAGTAGCCTACAGGAGACCAGAGTCTGTTTGTGCCTGTTTGAACCCATCCCCTTCGGCAAATCGCACCAAAAATAAGTAATACAGAGGATTTACATGAAAGTTAGCTTACCAATCAAAGAGAAACGTAGCCATTTCAGCATGCGTTTTAATGCCGTTGAACTCCTTTATCTCAGTCCATCGAGTGAATGCTTGGCCTATATTGACTTCCGTTTTTGCCCGTTGTCGGTCACTCAGCTGCTGGGACAAATAACGCAGCAAACTTAATTTCACCCAGTGCCAGCCTACAGTGGCGGCGCCGAACAACAGACGACCCTGGCAACCCGCAATGACGGCTGCTATTGGCTGGTACAATGTAAACAAACGTTACAGAAATTCATTGTCAAACCTTTAAAAGAATAATAATAATAATAATTCAGACTAAATATATTTTTTATGGGAAAGCAATACTTTCATTTTGTAGCCCTCGAAATGCCCCGTGGGTGTATTTTCCTTTTTTAAATTTTTTTAAATATAGCTTTTAAAAAAGATTCTACATATTCAACCTTTAACTTTGGTGAACTTTTCGTCATGGTGAACAGTTTGCAGCCATGGCTACAGACGTTTTTAATGACATTTCATCGCTATAGGCAACAGCCTTGGTCCATGTTAACTTCCTGTCAGCTGATGTCATTCCAGAGGAATCGAACTTTGACACATTTAGAATGTTTATGTTTACAACTTTCCTTTGTGGAATGTTGAAGGTTATGCATGTGGCTTTAACGCCACTCAAACTTCCACTGAAGAGATGAATGATGAGGGTTTCGTCAGGTTTTTTTTACATTGTTTTCCATTGTTTGAGGTTTGACTGGCCCTCTTTTTATGATGTCACCTTGTTGCATTGTCTCATATCCACATTACGACAGAAAAAAGTCTATTATTACAGTGTATAAATATTGGTTATGGAAATCTGCATATAAATGCAGAATCTGTAGGTAATAGGACAAGATTTTTGTATCGGAAGCATTCTGGTTTCATGTTTGTAGTCTGTTTGTAGTCTGTTTGCAGTCGACCAATCGAGCAGGCTTTGATCGCATTCAGGTAAACATTTATATGCGGAGAGCCTAAAAGGCAGAACCCACTGGCTGAAATGCAACGTCAGAACCAATAAGCTATCGTCTAACAACAATTTAGATTTGTCTACCATTTTTTAAGGTATCTGCGTTCATATGCAGATATGTGTTCAAGTTGCTAATCAGACACAGCACACAGAAAAGGAAGTCTTGACCCGGATATCCCAAAATATTGGCTTAATCATCGCCAGACTGAGGTTGGGGGTTCCACAGCTCACTTTTGCCCTGTGTGTCTTTCTACATATTATACCTTTAAAAAGTAAAAATGTAATCAAAAATAATTTAGGATAAAAAAAATGAAATAAGGAAGTTTCAGTCTGAACACAGAGAAACACTATATGCTTTGATTGTTGTTCGCTTCCCACCCATGTTACAATTGCCCTCATCAAGCACCCCCTGTGAGTCACTGGGTCTAGACTCATGCTGTGGCCTCACGTGTCAGACTCAGATCCGTTATTGAAGCCGTGCAAACACTTAATGGCCCTGCAGAGCCCTGAGAAACACAGCTGGCTGCAGGTGTTTGCTATTCACTACTGCTCACCTGCAATGCTGATGAGGTAGGGCTGAAATCAAATACAGAACACTTACAAGCAGACAAGCAACATTTAGAGCAAACAGGATCAGATGGTCACGCACACATGAAATGAATATATGGTGAGTCCTATACTATCCTGCTTATTTTACAAATCCCACCCAGCGAATGACCCATTTAGCCAACATATGGTCTACTTCTGTGCTTGTGTTTCAGTCACATGACTTTCTGTAGGATATAAGGTGAAATCATACACTTGTGGGTCTGTGAAAAACATATGCACACACATCCAAAACAATACTCAATATCTTGTCTATTACGTTGATTTTCTTTTTAGTACTCTTTTGTCATTATTGTTAATTTGGCATTAAAATCATAACATGAGAAGCATCGCAAAACCCATGAGAAGCTCCCTTATTTCACCTTATGTTGGACCCTATCTCCAAGTTACGTTGTAGGAAAACTTTCTTTATTGAACACTTCTGTGCAAAGCTCCTGAGCTTTGTGAATGTCTCCTGCAGGTCTTTGTGTCCAGAGACTTTTAATGGCTCAGGACCAACCGCCACACTTAGATCTGCCTGATAGAACCGTCTCTATCTGATCAGCCTGAAACATCCAGACTCAACAAACAGACGTCTAAATCACACAATCTGGGCTGCATCACAAAACCCATGAGAGTGCCTGCTGTAATCTGACGCTCCAGTTTAAACACTGGCAGGAAAGAGAAGCCCTCATCAAAGGCCATGCTGTGATTTGATCCTCAGTGAGTAATGTTTCCAAAAGCCAGAAACCCTTTTCTGCAGCAGAAGGGCAATCTTGCAATGCACTTGGTTAACAAGATTCTTTATTTGTTGCCCCAGTTTATATTTTATTATTATGCAGAGGATTAAAAGAGAGTTAGTTTCTTTTGAAACTGAAAATAAGGAAACCTGTTTCATTTTGAGAGTGAGAAGGTTTTTTCTTGAGATCTCAGTCTGCATTCTTTGCTGCAAAAAATCCCAGGAGAGAAGGAAAACAACAGGCTGCCTTATTGTTTATGTATGAAACCCAACCTTGCATTAAGAGAACAGCAAGTGAGATGCACTGCTTTTCTTTAACATGACCTTGTCAGTCAGAGAAAGCTATTTTTGTATTTCACACAGTTCATGTATCCACATGTATACATGTGGACTTCAAGATTAGATAAAGAATAAATCAGATTTGTCTGTTTATGTTCTAATAAAACATGTAAATAAATATAATTGATTTTTGTTACTATTTATGACACTAAAAAAAATCATGGGCTGCTGTATTGTTCTTTAAAATGAACTATTACAGATCAAACTCAATTCTTGGCTCCTGGTACTGCTGTTTGCTGTGTTATCAGGGGGAGTGCCCGTTCAGAGCTCGCCATTGCTCAGCCCCTGAATATGCTGCTTGCAGCGTTCTCTAGAACCTTTCATACAATCAACTTCATACTCGACACACACTTTGGGTCCGCAGTACTACACCTGCCAACTGTAAAGTCGATTGGATGAACAATTTTTGAGAAAGGTAAAGGACAGTCATGGATGCATACTACACACACACAGATTATAAGAGAATAATGCTAAAGCGCCACCTATTGGCCAAATGGCACAAAATTTGTAACAGCCATATAGCTATCATATCTACACGTCCGTCAAATGTGGTTGAAACAGCATAAAGAATTCAGTAGAATTGACATGTTTTGTGAAAAAAAGCTCTAGAGCATTTAAGGCATTTAAGGGCTAGCTAGAAAAATTGGAGCATCGAAAATCAGAAAAAGTATTTTTTTCCGGCTTGGTCGAAAGATGTTCTGTAGCACATTTGGCGATGACCTCCCAAATATTGTTGGAGATTTGGAAACAAAAAAGGCGGAAACAGTCTAGTCGGAAATGGGCGTGGCTTATATTGATAGATTCATCCGGACCCAAATAATCCAGGGAGAATTGCATTTTGTTTCTGAGACTAATGCTTAAAAAACAAAAAAAACAGGCCAAAATGTAAAGTTTGTTGTTATAGCACCATCACCCAGTCTAATTACACCAAATAAAGCAAAGTACATCCCTGGGTCCACAGCCTTACACCCTCCAAGTGTGAAGTAGGTGAGATGAATGCTTCTCCAGATATGCCACACACGTGGACAGATAGACAGACACAACTACACACAGAGATTCTGCTTTATGGCTAGCTAGATAAGGAATCTCAAAATGCACTGAATAAGTTAGTTGATAGGTTGTAAAGCTTAATCTGGGTTAAATTAATATTCAAGTAGAAATATAATATATTACATTGTGCAAAATCAAGTCCTAAAAATAATTCCACATGAGAACACGTGAAGCAACAGAAAGGAAGTAATAAAAGAAGAGAGACTCCATTCCACCTAAATCAAGGATTATGTAAAAACAGCAACATGTTTCCTCCAGCGGCAGTTTGTAAAAGACATTTAAATGTATTCAAAGTAGGGAATATTTCTAAGGTAATGATATTTTGCAGCTCATTCTATGCCCAGGGTGCATAAAAAGAGAAAGCACTTTTACCCAGCTTTGAGTGCACCCTGGGGACATTTTAAAAAGAATCTTGTGCCGTAGTTGCTGGTATTAAAGGATAAGAGGCTGAAAATATAAGGCTCTGAGTTGTTTTCCTAACAGCGTCTTGGCAATGAACAGCAACATGTGCATTTTTCTTCTCTGAGAGGATCATCCAAAGGATTCATGAGTAAGTAAAGAAAGGAAAGATTCACTTCAAATTCTTAATGTTGGACTGGATGATTAACGTATACACTGGTGCAAGAACTGCAGAGTTGGAGTTAGTTCCATAGTTTTTGTGTAAGGAATGTGATTTTATGACTTTGTGTTTGGAGATAACGTGGCACTGTACTGCCCCCCTGTGCTCACTGTGTCCGTTTGCAGAACCTCTGCAGCTCCAGGTCAATACTCACACTCTGTTTTGTGGTGGTGAGTAATTAAATAAATGTACTCAAGTACAATTTTACATGTATTTACATTTATGCTATATTATGCTCTCTAAATTATTTCAAAATATATATATAAAGCAACTAATAACCTATGATGTATCACTGTAGATTAATCTACCTGGCATTATATAAAGTAGTCCAACCTTACAGCTGCAGTGAATAACACATTAATGCATCAGTACTTATAATCCAATGATTCTGAAATGGGCCATTTTGCATAATGACTACTATTGGGAATTTAAGTATGTTTTGATGCGGACACTTGAACTTTTACTTAGGTCATTTTGAATGCAGGACTTGTAAGAGAGTATTGCTGCTTAGTGCCAACAAAATTTGTATTTGCAATTTAAATGATAGATGGATCTTAAATCCATATATGATTAACTCGTAATAATAATAATAATAAAAATAATACTACATTCTTGTGTTTTTCTTACATAGTTTTAAATGTGTAGTGCATTATCTTCTTATGTGTTTTTGTTTTGTATGATCTTTTGCTTTTTATTCTGTAGCAGACTGAGTCTATGTTTCATGACAATTTTAAATGCCACCGCTTTGTAGCACATCTTATACTTCAAGGCTGCTTTAACCGTATGCATACAAAGCATCAATATCCCCCAGAACTTGACAGTTAATTAAAGACAAAATATCCTGTCCCGGCAGACTAAAATATCTGTGCATAGTTTCAATCAAACAGCGTATTATTCAAACCTTTACTGAATCCCAGGGTGATGCATGAGGCAGCTGATATAACCAATAATAACCATTATTTGTATAAACCTTTACAGAACACATGTTACAAAGTGTTTCACAGGACAACAGACAAAAAAAAACACTCACGTCAAAACAAATAACAGAGACAACACAAAGAATTTTGATCGATATTTGACCCCAAATGAAATCAAAGATGACGTTTTAATAGAATAAACAAAACCTTCAACGGCGCTTAAATCATAGTAAAGGTTAGTCTCTATCGCCCAAGTCTTACAAAAACACCCTTACTGTGTAAAATCATAAAACTTATATACGCTTAACAATTCTCAATATGCATTGTTTGGGCTTATTTGTTTCAAATAAAGTCATCAAGCAATGTCTGGAAGAACATTTGGGAGGATGGATTTTCTCTTCAGTATATCCATTCAATACCAGGATGTTTAGCGTCTGTAAGAAAAAAAGGACATGATAAATGTGTAGTTTAGGGACAAAGACCGTGACTCTCAGTCTCAGCTTTGCCTTCAGCAAAATCAGTCATCTTTTTATAGATTTTGGAAGTCTAGACACTAGAGGGAATCACTCTAGGACCTATCAAGCCTATGTATTTTGCTGACTCATAAGACATCTCAAGACATTTAAAAATTAAACACCTGCTGTTTAATTCTTTACAACTTTCTATTATCATAAAATGTCTCTGTGTGAAGAGAGTTTTGGTTTGGTTGTTTCAAACTGGTACATCCGGGTCATTTTGAGGATTTTTGTGTTGGCTTTCTGAATTTTGTCTTTAATACCAGACACTGTATTAAGGTAAAGGTTAGTCTCTTTATTTATATATTGTATGGACTCGTGGGCATAAGAAGTCTCAATATATAAGCCCTAATTAACTCTCTTGTTAATTGAAACTTTTCATCATCATAGACTAAAATGCTGTTTTGATTAAGCCTATTTGTTCAGACACCAGATGTCTCATATTTCTTTCTGAAAGGGTGATTTCTTTCTGTGGACTATTTCTAAACATGTCAACTGTTTGATTTAGACATTTCAAAGCCAGTTTGTTTGGGGTAAATATTATGAAATGGTGTCATTTCACTTGGAATTACTTTTTTGGACTGTTGACATTTTGGCAAGACAATATCACAACTCTTTATTACAGTATACCACAGGGGATTGGAAGTGCAATAGGTATATAGGTAAAATAAGTCACTCATTTAGATTTTTTTTTGTCAGGCCTGTTGCAGCCTGCTCTTTCTTAACTATATCCACTCCTCCATCAATACAGGCTTCATCCTCTCATCCAGGCCTCATGGCACTCCTGTGACCGAGCATTTGTCCAATTCCTCCTCCCCCAGCTGGCCCGCGGTCAGTTGGTATGCACCTGCAGCACAGCAGAGCTAATGGGAGCTGAGCGGTGTAACATCTGATTCAGGCTCTGCAGGGGCGGCGTGTGTGAGTGTGCAGCCTATTTCACCCTCAGCAGAGCAGGCCCGCCATTTCCCCTCTCTCGGTGGTCTCCTTTTTTCTTCCATAGCGCTTTAAAGCGGAGCAGCGGCGGCAGGAGGAGAAGCGGCGGTGACGGCGACTACTGGCGGAGCGGCGGAGGCAGGCAGGCAGGAGGGGAGACGCAGGGATCCGGTGTGTGGCACCACATCGGGATGAGAGCGAGACAGAGACCCGGGTCAGATGAGTCAGCCAGTGGACACTGTAATTACGACATCCCTGAAGTCTGAACGGAGGCAACGAAAAACCGAAAGCTATCTAACATTTTTCTGATTGTTGTTGTTGTCCGATTCCGCGTCTCTTTATTCCGCCCTCCCCTGGTTGGTCCGCGTCTGCCATAAAGCCTAGTTTGGATTTTTGATTTCCACCAAGGTGGGAAAAAAGGAGGGGGTCCGGCAAGGTTGCGGAGGAGGTGGAGGTTTTCTTTTCTTTTTTTCTTTTCTTTTTCTTTAACAAAAGCTCACACCCGAACCTCAAACCCAGACTGATACCTTTATAAAGTCTTTTGTGTTGCATTTGAATGTGCGAAGATGTCGGGGCAGAGCATTACGGACCGGATCACTGCAGCCCAGCACAGTGTAACGGGATCCGCCGTGTCCAAAACAGTATGCAAGGCCACCACTCACGAAGTAATGGGCCCGAAAAAGAAACATTTGGACTGTGAGTATCTTTCTTTTCTTGTTAAACAAGTGTTAAATCACCGCAGGCGGAAACCCTGTCTGAGCTATGGCGGTGGAGCGGCTACAAGGCCCCAAAGCCTTCAGGAGAGGCTACATGCTACTGCCTGCTCATGTCAGGGAGATTATATTGTTATAACATCGAGCTCAGGCCTTGTTGACATAGTGCTTCACATAATTAAGAAGGGTTTAAAGCGGTAGGAGCCGCTATTAAAGCCACACACGTGGTTTCCTATTCATTTATTGTCCCAAATAGCTGTCAAACTAGCTGTAGTCTAGCTGTCTGGTTTAGTGGTTTTGTTCACCTCCCTTTTCCTCTTGTCATGTCTGCTCATTGGTTTTGTAGCTTGAATGTTTTAGTCTGCATAGCCATGAATCAGGGTAAGTGTTTATTGGAACACTATTAACAGGAACACCTTTTTTTTTAAATCAGTGTTGTAGCAAGTGTGGGCCCCCTGCCACTCACACACAGCCAGGCCCTGACATGAACATTCACAGGAATCCAATTTCATCTCCCATCTTGGTGCACCTGCAGCAGGACAAGTGTCTTGTCTCTAAGGCCACATGCAGGGTTCCTACCGGTGCTGGAAATTCCTTGAATACACTTGCATTTTTGGTGTGGTGTTTCAAGATTTAAATAAAGTGCTTGAAACTGCTTTAACTGTATGATAGCCTATATGTGCTGGCATATATGATATACCACGGAAAAGATCTCCATATAGGAGGGACTGAAAGTAGGATTTTCTGAACTCTTTGCATGAAAAAATCACTTGATGATTAACATATGATCAAAATAAATGATGATTATATTTCTCTCGATCTATCGTTCCAGTTAGTTTTCCTTTCATTCGTCATCCTTCTGTAGAAAGCTGTCTTAAAACATCATGTTGGTTCTTTATAGGACAATAACATCATATTAAAGTGATGAATAAGTGCAATAATAAGTATACTGAACACTCTGTATTGTACTGTACACAAATATGTAGTTTACCACAGCTGCAAGGTGCTGGAAAGGAATGGAAATGCACTTTGAAATGTGTGAAAAGTGTTTGAATTTGACTTGAAAGGTGTAGGAACCCTACATGGTGAACTGAATGTGATGACCTGCTGTTTCTCACGATTGGGTGCCTAAAGAAAGTTTGTGGGTGAGGTCTTTTGTGACACTGCTTTCTTCCTTAATCAGGATATGAAACACACTTCTGCATGTATACCCTGACGTCAGCATAAGAGCTTCACTCCTGGTGTGATCATTAGTCTGATGCACTCGCAGCCAGAGGAGTCACTGTCCATATGCAGTGGTAGATTTTCTGCACATCGATCTGCTCTTTTGCCAATGCATGATTGCATTAATGAAAGTGTTTGTTTTTATTTATTTATTTTTTATATAAAGTTCCTGCGTCATCATAAGAGTTAAGTAAGAGTCCAGGACAAAATGTGTATGCTATATCCTCACACTCCGGACTCAGTGTACCGGTCTGTGGAGCTTAGTAGAGCAAGATATCTGATTTCTAAACTGCTGATAATGGTTACTTGTGCTGCATATTTTTGGCTTAATGTAAAAAGTTCCAAGTTGCACACCTGTTGTGCTGCTCCGGCGACTCCCCCGAGGTGAGATGAGTGAAAAGTTGGCAGAGTGACACAGTGATGTTTCCTCATCTCAACTATCCAGCTATCCTACGTGACTGACTGACGTGCCTCGGTACACAACGGAACAGAGAGCGCATAATGCAGTAGGCAATAACACAGTGTCCTCTTGTTTCATGTCGAAACATGGAGGTTGGATTAAATGTATTCTCTATGTCAGCTTAATGGTTTCTCATGTCCCCTCCTGACGGAAAAGAAGCAAAATGTTTTCTTGTTATTCCTTCATGTGTATTATCAGTATTACTTTTGCCTATAATAGGGAGTAGTAAATACTGTAGATGAGAGGAGAGGAGACGGGGGGAGCCAGAGTTTAGAGAAAGTATTGGAAGTAAAGGAATGTACTATTAAGGCGGGATATGCTTGAAATGGTTGGATTTCAGTGCTGGTGCAACACATGAGTTTCTGTCCTTTTTATTTCAACCTTACTGTGATGATAGCCGTTAATGTTGTCTAAACACAGCACAGCATTTGATTTAAAGATATAATCCGTAAGATTTTAATATATTTAATTGTCTGTTGAGTTCCTATCTATCAAAGAGTGAGTTAAAACTATGGTGACCGATCATATGACCCAATGAAAGCACTTTTACTTGCCTCTTTGCAGAGTATTACAATCTGTGTGTATGTGACGACATTCCCCACCTAAATGTAAATATGCTGCCATGTTAGCGGCATTACTGACGGTGTGGAAATCAGGAACTTCCAACTTCTGAGTCGGGTAAATGGTGTAATAGGAACATATGTGAATGGATTTAAGAGGGTAACACAGGGGGCAGACCTGAAGTAGAGAAGTGAATGTGTTTCATTAAAGTTTACAAAAGAGCAAAAAAAGTCAACACGCACATAGCGACCGTACGTTATAAGATGGAGCCTCTGAAAGAAAAGGCTCACCTGCAACGACATGTTACCACCAAAGAGGCCGCTAGAAACAAGGTATCTTATGGATGATGACTTTAGGAAAATTAATATAGACTGTAAAATCATGATCAAATATTGTACTTGCTGCATCTGACATATTTTGAAGTTTGAGTCCCTGCCTCATGCACCATAAGGGCTTGGCAAACTTTGAGGGCTGCCACCAAGGATTATTAAAAATTGAGTAATCGCCAAAAACTAACGATTAAATGATTAGTCCCTTGTGACACCCATTTGATCTTAAACATTGGTTGAGGTGATTTCTTAAACATGCTTGATTCTGTCCGACCAACAGTCCAGATCCTGAAAATATTTACTGTCACATGAAACAGAAAAGCAACAAACGCTTTGTCATTTTTGAGAAGTTGGAACAAGGGAATATTGTGTTGCCAATATGATGCATGCCTGAATTTTGATACCAATAGCCTACTAAAACAATATATGGTCGTTAACATACTTTGAGGAAAAAATCCTTTTTTTATGTAACCAGAAAAGAAAAGTTAGTTGGTAAAAATGTCAAAATTTAGTTTTAAATCACTTAGTCCACTTACGAACATGAATAAGATTAAAGGTTCACAATATAGTTTCAAGCAAATTAAACTGCTTCCCTTTCCCCCCCTCACCTCAGTGGGACGCAACACGAACAGATCTAGTTTTTGACATTTTTTTTCTTTCACACATTTCATTACTTTGGTTTGAATAATTCATTTTTCAGAAGGCATTTTAACACATTCGTAATGATGATTTCCTGAATTGTGATTTATCGGATTCACTCAAGCGCTGTGAATATTTAGCGGGCTGATTGTAACATGAGAGCTGTGATTGCATCCACCCCCCCACCCCCTTTTTTTTTTTTTCCTCCTTCTCCTCCTCCGTGGCATCCCAGCCACCCATGCTAACTGCTGCTGCTTCTCTGGAAGGTTAGCCTGTCCTACTTGAAGTCCCTCGCCTTTTGAAAAGTCAAATATAGGACAGAAAGGGAGGCCCAATTACCCCGTCAGTCTGCTCACTGCTGTGAATGGCAGTGTCATTAGCACTTTGACTAACATCAGTCAACTAGCACATGGATGTAGGATGAACATGTTAGCAGGAAGTGGGGCAGAACATGAATAGTTTACGTCTCAATTGCCTACGCTTTGTTGGCCTGTTAAAATCTTTTGTTGCCATTAGCAATTAAAATGAATGGTATCAGTTTCTAATTCTGATGCAGGGATGGATGCCTGCATCGATGATGATTTACTGTTTATCATGTTCATTTTATGTAGGAAACTTCCTTGTTTAACATACTGTTGCATCATTCTACCAACAGTATTTTGAGTGGAATAATTGCATTGACTCGGGTACACAGCGCAGGGCTAAAATAAAGGATCATAATCTGTCAATAGTTTGATTAGTCCATCAGTCATTTATACTATGGACACGGGGACACTGAGGTCATGTTTACAGTAATGTTTTTGCAAATTTGGTTGATTATAATTGCAGGAGGAGTTAACGTTCCACAATGATCTACATATTACACATATTGGTTAACAACTTAATCTCATTTCTTTAGTCAATAAGTTCTTTTTTTATGCTTATTTTTTATGCCGACTGATTTATTTCCAAGAGTGTTTTGAGCACATCTCTGGTAAACACAGGATATAATTATTTATGGAAAAACAAATTGGTTGATTTCATCGATTAGTCGACATAATAATACGAGTGTTTTGTCGTTTAAGAATTACTTTAATTGAGGACAGCCCTAAGCATTACACACTGGCACCAGGCCGAAATATAGGGACATAAAACTTAATAATTAAAACGGTAACATGTGATATATGATGGTTAGTTTACAATTATAAAACGTGGAAAAAAGCTGTAAATTATTATCAGAATAGATGCTGAATACTTTTATAGAGACTAATCAGTTAATCGATTCATTTTTACCCATAATTTAGTGCAGTTTTCCACTGAACTGATGTCAACAACTGAGGTCCAGCTTAGTTTATACAGTATAATTAAAGACTTATGATGCATTTGAATCCATTTTCTATTGAACATTTGTAGTTTTGACCAAACTTCTCGTAATGCGGAGCAGCCTTTTGTGATTTTGTTGATGCTGCTTACGGGTTCCCATCCGACACATATGTGGCCCGTTGTGGAGGACGTGAGCATGAGTCACACCAGAGACCGTTTTTGGCTCAGACTTACAAAAAAATTAATTTGAGCATCTGCGGCTACTTTTTCATCGTGGGCAGCAGGTGTTTGTTCAGCAGCTCAAAATGAGGCCTCAATAAGCAGGGTTATCTGTGAGTTAATGCATCTTTACAGACGAAAACAGCTTAGTTAGTCAAAGTGTATTTCAGTTAACTAACTGAACGATTACTTTGGAAATGTAACATCAGCTGTGCCTTCAACAGGAAGTTCCAGCATTCAAGCGACAGTATATCACAACATTATGACCAATACCCAAATTCTATCTCTATTTAGGACTGCTACTAATGATCATTTCCGTCACTGTCTATTGAAGAAAAGCTGTTCTGACTTATATAACTTTAATGGATTGTTTTGCAGCCTTGGACAATTACACATTTATTTTGATTATTATAAATACACCGCCTTATGATGATCAGCTGAACCTCCTGATTTTGTAAACTTCTTTTTGCTTTGTTTCAGATTTGATCCACTGCACCAACGAGATGAACGTGAACATTCCCCAGCTGGCTGACTCGCTGTTCGAGAGAACCACCAATACCAGCTGGGTGGTAGTGTTTAAGTCACTCATCACCACACACCACCTCATGGTCTACGGGAATGAGGTGAGACGCTAATATTTACATTAACGTATTCAAATTTAGTGTGATGTTATTGTGTTCATATCATTTTCTCACTTCTCTTACAGCGTTTTGTCCAGTACTTGGCTTCAAGGAATACACTATTCAACCTCAGTAATTTTTTGGACAAAAGTGGGCTACAAGGTAACAGTTTAATTGTGGTCGTTGTTGAGGATATTCTGAATTCTTGTTCCATTTTAAAACAAACAACATTTTCCTTCTGCCCTTTTTCCGTTCCAGGTTATGACATGTCCACATTTATCAGGAGGTACAGTCGATACCTGAATGAGAAAGCAGTTTCGTACAGACAGGTTGCCTTTGACTTCACCAAAGTTAAACGCGGGTAAGAGTTATTATATCATTCTTTAACATTACAATTGTTAACACCTTTTCCACATTGATTCTTCCGTTTTTATATGTCTGAAAAAAATCCAAATATTTTCATTTATCCTTGATAACCAGTATTTGATGATCAAAACTGGATTTGGTGCTTGTTTTTGACAATTGTTTAATCGACTAATATTTTTTTAATATTTTTAATATTTTTTTTTTTTAATAAATCAATTAGAGCTGCACTCCATTGGTCGGCCGAAAGAAAATTATTTGACAACTATTTTGATGATCAAATAATCATTTTAGTAATTTTTTACTATGCAAAAAATGGAAAACATTTTCTGATAGTATACCGAATATCTTTTGGGTTTGGATTGTTGTTTGGACAAGAAAAGAAATCTGAAGACGTGCCCTTGGACTGTGGGACATTTTGGCAAAATTAAGTCTGTTATCGTGTTTTAGGCGATACACCGCTTGCTCATCCATCTCTCTGTCTCCTCTCCGTCTCCTCGGTGCCGATTCATCACGTGTCCACACAGAGTGGACGGCGTAATGAGGACCATGAATACAGAGAAGCTGCTCAAGACTATCCCCATTATTCAGAACCAGATGGATGCCCTCCTCGATTTCAATGTGAGTTTAAGGTGAAGCCTCCTGTAGCTCTGCAGCTTGTGTAGCAACACGCTGCTCGTCCGGAGCGTGCAGATCACACATTGCCCCGTGCAAACAAAGTCGGATACATTATCGTAGTTCACATATACAGGCTTTGTTTTTCTATGTCAACAAATCGCTGTGGAGAAGCTGTGAGATAAATGATTGCTTTCCCCCAGGTCAATGCCAATGAGCTGACTAATGGAGTCATCAATGCAGCCTTCATGCTCCTCTTCAAAGACTCCATCAGGCTCTTCGCTGCTTATAATGAAGGCATTATCAACCTGCTCGGTAAGACCGCTTTTACTTTAGCCGCATTTCCACTGCACGGTACGGCACGACTTACTGTTTTATGGTTTTCCATTTTTAAAAGTGGTTGTTCGTACCTGGTACCTGGAACTTTTTTCATGACCACTTTGGTCGAGTTTTCAAGCGAAGAATTGTTAATAACGTGACAAAGGCAGTGTAGGAAATTTAAAAAGAATTTGGGGGACAACTCTTGACCCTACTGTTAAAAAAATTGGGGCATTTTCAAAAGTGTGGTGGCACTCAATTCATTATTGAAAAAAACGACCAAAAAATTATAATGCATCTGATAATCACCACATTTTGCAGAGATGAGACTTTTGCCATTATCAGCGCAGTAATAAAATTAAAAAGATGGCTTAATGCAGGATTAGAATATTTGCTGAAACGTTTAAATATATGTGTATTCATTTCTGACACTGGACACAGGACATCCTGTACAAACACCCCATTTAAAATAAAATGGACAAGCTACCGTCAATAGCAACCACAATTTTGTATTCACGCACCGCCGATTTCAAAAATGGCAGCCCTGCAGAACAATGCCGTACAATTGAAAGTGTAGCTGTTCTCCATTTGTTTTGCTGATGAAGGATTTCAGAGTGAGTGTCACGTTAAAGATGATGTCACTGCAGTTTCATACGGCGTTGCTATGGTGATCAGCTGTGTATCCCGCCTACACTTAGAGTGTACTATCGGCACTGGTACCAAAAAAGTCAGTTGTGTCGAGCGGAGCCGGACCATACAGTGGAAACACGGCATTTGTCTTCGGTTCACTCTGTCCCAATATTTAATGGTTGGTCATTTCGATTTTCCTTTTTTTTACCAAATAGAGAAATACTTTGACATGAAGAAGACTCAGTGTAAAGAAGGCTTGGACATTTACAAGAAGTTTCTCACCCGGATGACCCGAATATCAGAGTTCCTCAAAGTCGCAGAGGTAAATTACACTAAATGTTTGCCGTTTTTTCAGAGATGCATCTGTCGTCACATTCGGTGCAGCAAACCTCGTGTCTCAGTGCTGCAGAGACACGATTGTAACTTGGTTCTCTCTCCCGTCTAACAGCAGGTGGGCATCGATCGAGGAGACATCCCAGACCTTTCACAGGTAAGCACAGACCCTTCAAAGCACCACTCTTAATAGAAAGTCTTTACTTGCTCTCTTTTCCTTATTTGCAGCTCTAACTGCTTTTCATTAGCGTTGTCCTTTTCAAACTAGAGAGTAGTACACACAGAGCAAATGTTCTATAAAATAACACAGTCCGCATGATTTCTCTCTCGAGCGCATGTTAGCCAGAGGAAGTGGTCTTCTTCTCCTGTTTCTTGTTCTTGTCTTCTTGTTTTTCTTCTTCTCCTCCTCTTCCCCTTTCTTCTCGCCCTTCACGGCCTCTTCTCCTTCTTTCTACAGTAAATAAAGGTGTTGTCCACACTTCAGTGTTTTAAAGTAATCACTTTAATTGCAATCCACTCTTTCAGTCTGCACAGTGACAGATGTTTCCTGTGTTGTGCTATAGGAGCCAATTTAACAGATTTATTTTACCCCTGGAGAACTGCAGCTAAGATGCATTCCCCTTCTGACTGTCACCACCTTTATATTCTGTATTTTCCCCTTTATCTTTCCACTTTAGTTCACAGTTTGTGTAAGTACTATCATTTCACTCTTCTTCTATGTCCGTGATTTGCTTCAGTGTTGTCTTTTTGCATGCCTCTGCTCTGACTCTGTCTCCTACATCGTGGTGAAAAACAAGTTGAAGGAAAAAACGCTCGCCGTGGTAAATTCTGTTCACTTGGTCGTGTAATTGAGGTGTGAACCAGTGTAGCTCATCTACTGTCAAGTGGCTGCCCCGTTGTGCTTAGACCGGGCCGATTCAACAACGCCCAGGTTGTTGATAGTGTCGTGGTGCAGTACGTCATCCCACTCAGATGTTACTCTCATCCAAAGTAGCTTTTTGGCCTAAATGCAGTCATCGAACGGTGGTGGGTAACTTATAGCCCAAAGTTGGTAGTTTTTTGGAGCAAAATTTGACCTCCTAAATAAAAGACATAAATTGGCTGTCTTGTCTATTTCATGGTGTGTACTGTTTTTTGCTCTGCGGTTGCCCACCACTGTCCTTTTTATGGTCTTGATGTCCATGCAGACTACATTTTTGGATTAACAGGAAGATGCTGACTGTGTGTTTTTCTGTCACGACAGGCTCCCAGTAGCCTTCTCGAAGCTCTGGAGCAGCATTTGGCTTCTTTAGAGGGCAAGAAGGTCAAAGACTCCACTGCAGCCAGCAGGTACAGTATATTAATCCTCCTGTCACCATTTCTGAATTTCTCATCTTTTCCTTGAATCTCAGAGATTGCCTTTCCATTTATATCACTCAGATCAAAAGTTTTATTAGATTGTCCATCAATCATTCAAACTTTATTTGTATGGAAAAAAACTGTAATAATAAAACTAATAAAATGGATAAATCAATCAATCTACAGTGAATTTGTGTCTTCCCTCCAGGGCCAGCACTCTGTCAAATGCAGTGTCATCCCTGGCCAGTACGGGGATGTCTTTCACTAAAGTGGATGAGCGGGAGAAGCAGGCAGCTCTCGAAGAGGAACAGGCTCGACTCAAAGCTCTTAAGGTGACTTTGCTGTTTTAAAAAAAAAAAAAAGCTTTACACTTAAACATTTATATCGCTCGTATGTTTGAATTAAAGTTTCTCTTTCACCCAGGAACAGAGGCTCAAAGAGCTTTCCAAGAGGCCCTCCTTTGCCACTACTGATACATCGCCGATTTCAACCACCGGTGGCACCATCAGCACAGCACCAGCCATCGACCTCTTCTCTACCCCCAGCTGCTCTAATGGGTACGGATAACATCTGCAGAATATTCCCTTCTTTAGTTTTGAAATATGTTTTTTTTTTTTTTTTCAGATGTATTTTAACTGGTTTTTACCCATGCTGCAATTTTTTTAGTCCCTTTACCTCCATTCACGTTTGATTGTCGCTTTTTAGGTTGGACAATTCTTCTTTCTGATACATTCTGTATTGGCTTTTCCCAACTCTTGATTGACGCTATATGATGTTAACACTAAGTGAAAACTAGAGCTACAACCATAGATTTTCATTCACTATTAATCTGCCATTTATTTCCTCAAATTTGAGAAAAGTACTTTGGGAACAGTAAAGCTCTGTTACTCTACCTTTGTTAACCATTTTAAGATGACAAAAACTGTAACTTTTTTTGTCAGAAGAGAGCATAGAAAACCCAATGGTAAAAAAAAAGTGACTCAGAAATAAGTCAGTCAAATTAGATTTAGCTGTTCAGTACAAATATTCAACTATTTTTTCCCTTTTTTCTATATAGACGATCAAGCAATGCTGTATTGAACTGACAGATTATTGTACGGGGTTCAGTGGTATGTTCACGGTGACGTTCGTGCAATGTAGTGAACAAGTCCTGTTAGCCCTCCAAGCTAATTATGCTAATGACAGATCGAACGAAGTTTTAACAACAGGGTTCTTACGCAGTATGGAAAAGTATTGAATTGAATTTGAGAAAAGTTTAGTAAAGGGGAAAAGAGTATGGACAAATGTTTGACTATGATATTACTTTCTAAAATAAAATATATTAATATATACAAATCAAAACAAACTTACTAACACAACAGAGCCAACCCGCACATGATATGTAACTAATCAAGCTGGCTGTTCGCCGTGCGACTGAGATTCTCATTTATTGAATTTTTTCTCTGTCATCTACATTTATTTATGATTTATTGTTGTTTATTATTATTTTATTTATTTACAAGTATGTTTACTCCATCTAAAAGCCAATGGGGCACAGACTTGTTTTCATTTGTATTTCCCTGGTTAATTGTACATCCCTATTGTTCCTGTTTGTAGGGGTCGTAGGTTCACAGTTAATAATTGCTCTCTTTTAGCATTTAGCTTGAATAAACTGCTGTGTGTTGAACATGTCTGGTTTGGAGTTCGTTCACTTATATGAGCTACATTACATAGGTAAAAATGTCTTGTAATTATTTGGAAACATAACGGCATACAGTCAGAATTTAACATAAATGTTAAAAGTTTGATTTTAAAACCATTTATTGACATAAGCATCTAACAATTGGTATTCAGATGTTTAATATTGACTGAAAAATCCTCTGAGCAGTCTGGAAATTGGAGTCTGGTATATATGGAATTTTGAAATGGAAAATGTGGTGAAACCCTGTAATAATAAAGAAAGGCCCTTTTAAATCCAAAGAGTTACCTTTTGAATCAAGACTGAAAATGTTTTTTTTGGATTTAGTTTTTGGGCTTTTGCACAAAAAAGTGTGCTTATGAAGTGTTTATAAAAGATATATATTTTTTCTTTTTCTGTCCGCAGTGCGGTGAAGATGGAGAGCGATCTTTTTGACATGCAGTCAACTTTCCAGCCCTCAATGCAATCGAGCTCAACAGGGCTTCCAGTGGCAACAGCGTGGGCAGGTAAGGGAGCTGCCACTTCAACATCTGTGTTTCTGAACTTTCTGGGCCTTTTCTGCATGCTCTCCTTCTCTTGTTGTTGTCTGACTCTGATTCCCACCTCTTCCTCTCCACTCTTTTTTTCTGTCTTTGTCTTTTCTCTGTCTCTCTTTCCTCTGCCTGCCTAGATCCTTTCACCTCTGCTGAAGCTGGGGATGAATCCATGCCAAACCTTAACCCTTTCCTCTCAAAACTCGTTGTCGATGCCACTCACTTACCTGTCGTGTCTTCAGACGGTGTTAGCTTTTCCTCTAGGACATCTGCTCATGAAATGTTTGGTGGTAACGACTCATTTTGTTTCTCCTCAAGTCTTGTCACACTCGTTCATTTCTCTGTTTTCACTTAAGCATGACAAGCTTGCATGTTTACTGTACTGAATGTCGATTATCTGTCTGCTCAAATCTCTAAATTATCTTCTTTTCTCTGTCTATACAAGAATCCTCATTGCAGTTCATACAAAGCTCAAATTATGCTTTTTTTTATTTTTATTAGTGAGAACACTTCTTAATGTATCAACCAGGACCCTCTATGTCGAACCATAGAGGCCATGCACCCATTTTGCTTTGCAGTTACCTTTCATCCTCTCTTTCAATGAATAGTTTGCTGATATATTATAATACAGACATGCCGTAGAGCTTTTAAGATGAAACCTGTTCTTCTTATGCCAACCTTATTTTTGATTCTCCAGATCGTTACAATCCCTTTATTGACACAAACTCATCCGTTTCAACAAATTACAAACGCACAGTGCGGATAGAACACTCCATCTCAGGTACTATGATGGCTCACCATCTCAACCTATGTTTCCTGAGCCCTGGCAAACATAGGATCCTATCCTAATTCCCCCAGGGCTCTTATTTTGATATTTATAGTAGAAATGTGGTCATAAACTAATGAAGGAAATGTTTGCCATATTGGGAAATGCAATTATTTGTTCTCTTGCCTCGAGTTCAATAAGAAATTTGTTATCCCTGTCATATGTCGTCGTCTGCTACTACACACACACCTGCTCTGTTAATCATTAGTGCTGTTTTCTCCTTTGAGAAACAATATAAAACCAAAAGGAAGAAATTTATAGTTTCTATTTTTTTATTACACAGAATAACATTCTCTGTCTGCAACCATAGAGGACTTTTTGTCCATACAGCCAATAAATAGCTTTGTTTTACACCATTTTTGCAGGACAATTATGCTGGACACGGCATTAGTAAAGATACCACGCACGTTAGCTTTTACTGCTAATGTCTCCTCCTCTGCAGCATACAAAACATCAACATGTGTGTTGATGTTTTGTATGTTAGGTATCTTAGCTTGTTGAACAATTGACCATACAAAAATTCACTGGTGAAAAGTGCACCACTAACGTCAGCTCAGCTTTAGCTCCTTAAATAGCATTTAAAATTACCTGGAAATAACACGTCCATTAAGATTCTGGTGTGGTCCTTACAAAGACATTTATTCTTTATTTTAATAAAAAAAAACAACCTATTGACACAGTTTAGGGCAACATTGACATTAAAAGTGTCTCTAAAAGTGATGATTCAGTGAGTTTTCAGATGCATTTTAAATATTAACAGCCGTAAGCTTAGCTAAGCTAGGCTAGACCATTGGTAATTAAGATAACTGAATAAAGTGTTCGAGGGAGATCCCTGTTCATTCCTATGAAAGTTGCTCAGTAGCACATGAACAATAGGTTACCTTTTCGGGTCTAAAAATAACCTATGAATGCCCCCCGCCATACTACACTGTTGGGCTCACAGAGACTTCTCCTGACCAAACGGGCTACATCCAGTTTAGCGACTGCTAACTTGAATGGGGATTAAATAATTTAATAGTGGGGCTTTCCAAATGTTTTCAGACAGAATGGATCAAATTCTGATAGTGAAAAGAGTAATTTCACAGGGGTTGTTCAGATATCTTTTTGGCCATGTAAGTCTATGACATCAAATAACTCACACAGAAGTTGTAATTTCAGCGTTTGGCCACTGTCAGATTGGGCACACTTCTTGGAGGCTAGGACTGGACAGGAAACCCCTAATTTCCTGTCTTCATGCTAAGCTAATCGGCTGCTAAATATAGCTTCATTTTTGGCGTACAGATGTAAAAATTGATACTGTATTTTACTATCAGGAAGAAGGCAAATAAGCATAATTCCCAAAATGTCATACTATTCCTTTTAAGCATTCCCCCTTTTAGTTGTTACAGTACTGTTCTACACTTCTACAACTCTTGAACTTTACTTAAAATACCTAGAAATCAACTGCAAAAAGTGTTAGACATGTTAGCTGTCTTCTTCCTGCCTGTTGTTGCTGTCATTTCCCGCCTGTCTCTCTGGCTCGGCCTTGAAGGCTTTTACCTTTTGCTCTCTTTCTTCCTCTCTCGCTCTCTTTTCTTTGTCTTCCTGCTTCCTGTGGCGTGTCAGACTCCTTCTGTGGTCCAGCGTCCATTGCCCAGCACCTCCCACACCAGGCTCCCTACCCCACTGAGCCCTCTACTGTAGCAGGTCTATTCAGAGGTACACAAGGATCTCTCTGCATATTCAGCAGTAGATCGATGCTAGTTTTCTATTCTGTAGTGGAAGCTGTTGCCTTCAGTGCTTGACATATGGACACTGTACTCACACGGGGCCAGTGCAGAAACCAGGAGTTCAAAAATGTTTGTATAACTTCTGTAACTGCAGCTTGTCTGTCTCTCACATTTCTCATGAAGGATACTCGACGCCACAGGCCCCTCCACAACAATCAGCAGGGGGACTCCAAGTGGACTTTGAGTCTGTTTTTGGAGCCAAGGCCGCAGGCAGCAACAGCCTCAATTCTGATGGTGAGGACTTAGTTGTGAACATGCAATACCTGTGCAATGGGTTTCTGTGTTTTCGTATGGTAGGCATGCTCAATTTTAGTCTGCAGTTGATGAATCAAAGGCCAGTCTTGCATGATGCCGTCATCCAATGTTATTAAAAGAACTAAATCAATTGAAAGTCACTCAGCTGAGAAAAGGAAAAAAAGGCAAGTCAACAAGTCAAACATATAATCTTTAGAGAAACAGAAGAATGTGGTCCACTGATTTTTATGACTGACAAAATATATGAAGAAACACCTGATGAATCATATTGGGTACACAGTAATAGGCACAGTTTGTTTCAGAGCACTGTCTCTCGTCCTGACGGCAGATACTGTACAGCTGAAACACCTGCAACACTCTGCCCTGGCCTGCAAGTCGTACAGGAACCGACTATTTTTATCTCACCTGACAGTATCTACAAACTGCACAAAAGTGCAGACTATCACTATGTAACGCTGACCAATCTCAAACCATTGTTGCATTGTAAAACATGTAATTTAGGGTATTATTGAATAAATAATGTTCCTAAGTCATTACTACACCCTAAAACGACTACACCTTTTTAGACACCTTGACACCCCATGGTATGATTACTTAAGTGACATTTCTTTAAAAAAAAAAAAAAAAAAAAAAAAGAACCCCAAGTGTCTGGGATGGTTTTAACATGTTGCTTTTGTTCCTATCAAGTTTGAATTCACTTATTGTAAGTCAGGTAGGACCAAAGCCTGAAACATGAGAATTGCATTGTTTTTTTACCCTCTGACAGAATTTTATGGAGGGTTTGAATAA
>NC_139830.1:19735433-20115433 GCF_963691815.1 Echiichthys vipera
TAAAAAAAATGAGTCTTAAAAATGGGGCAAGACCGACTTAAGAAATGTTATGTATTTAGGTTAATGGCTTTTATGGCAGCAGAAGACTGACAATCATATTTTAACCGTTGTGTATTGCTGGGTCTCTCTCTCTCTCTCTCTCTCTCTCTCTCTCTCTCTCTCTCTCTCTCTCTCTCTCTCTCTCTCTCTCTCTCTCTCTCTCTCTCTCTCTCTCTCTCTCTCCCCCCCCCCCCCCTCTCGACTAATAAAGGCATAAATGACAACAATCGACTTTGTCAGCGATAGAACGTTCAAGTCTGAAATTATTTCCATCATTTTTAATGTAAAACTGACAAAATACACAATACCTCAAAAAATGAACATTTCTAACCCTCATAAGTACAAATAGGTTTGTCATTTCTGTACATCTTGGCAGATATTTCTGGGGGCATCCTGAAACCAACTCTTGCCGGCTCCAACCAGGCATCCTGTCAGCTGCCAGAGAAGCTGGTGTCAGATGACCTTGACTCCTCCCTGGCCAACCTTGTCGGCAGTGAGTGTGGCGCTTTGTTCTTCAGCTGCACTAATTAAAGCACATGTTCGTTAAGGCACAAAAATTACATAAGGTGCACCTCTGTTGATGCTCAGCGTTACATCTAACACCTACCCAATGATTTTGTTTTTTTTAGACCTCGGTATTGGGAATGGCACAATGAAAAAGTAAGTGATGGATCAACGCTCTGTGCCATTAAAACACACACACACACACACACACACACACACACACACACACACACACTGTGCTGCACAGAACAGCAGCAGCTTTGTGCTTTCAGGGCAGTTACAAGCTGGTGCTAACATCAACTGTCTTAATCTGCAGTGACATGCACTGGAGCCAGCCAGGGGAGAAAAGGATGACCGGCGGCACCAACTGGCAGCCCAAAGCGGCGCCATCCACGACCTGGAACCCTGTTTCCATGGTGACGCGCAGACTTTTTTTTCCCCCGTAGTGCTCCTGCTATATTTGTTTCATATTTTACTGCCAAATAACGGTGGATGTTTTAATGTTATAGCGCTTGTTCACTCGCTCTTACTGGCCTGTTTGTGTCTCTTCAGCCATCATCAGTCATGGCCTTCCCTGCCACCACACCCACAGGCATGATGGGATATGGCATGGTAAGTATTAGAGCAGATATCTGTGTATTGTCTGTGTAGCCTTCATTCAGACCTTATCTGTTCTCAAGTCAAGAGGTGAATGAGATAATTACATTATGAATGTTCCAGATAAATGCATTTTTTTTTACCTTCTCTTTATTCGCAGAATTGACTGCACTAAATCTGTGTCAAGTGAGACACTGTTTTGCTGTTAGGAATATTCTCATTTTTTGATTTAGAACTGAAAATAAACTTTTAATTAATTGTAACAGTCATAGGTACACAGATTATTTAGTCACTCGTCTTGCTAATGTAAGTGTGATAATTTTTGAGTTTGGTGTCCCATGTTGGTTGCATAAAGAATTATAAATTCATAGATAAAACTTAAAAAAATTCATCAAAATGAAGCTGTATTCGTTCTGAGTTATTTTTGACAATTTTTAATAAAAAATGCCAGATTTGACTGCATCTACCTTCTCAATTTTGGCTGTTTTTCTTAGTCGGCTATTATAATACTTTTGGACACAACAAGAAATTTTAACATTTTATCTTGGGCTCTGAGAAATTATCAGGATTTTCTAAAATATTACAAACCGAATATACATATAAATTCTTCACATAAGGGCTTTAAAATTGAAAAGCAAATGTCTTTAATACACCAGCACTAAAGTAACTTCTTCTCATCTCTGTGCAACATGCTGCAGCCTCCACAAATGGGCTCCATGGGGATGATGAATCCACCCACCATGATGTACTCCCAGCCTGTGATGAGGCCGCCCAACCCCTTTGGCTCTGTGTCTAGTGCTCAGGTGGGTGCACAGCAGTCTGACCACGCCACCGAGCTGATCCACAATGAAGTCAGTATCTATTTGCGCAATTATTAGGTTGAGTAAATAGGTGTATCCATTGTGCTGTGACGTGTACCATAATTAGTCACTGTGTAAGCTTTGTTGTCAGTGTGAATACTGCTGAAGATGATGACAGTTTAAACAATGGACCCTTCACTCTCATGAACTGAAAGGGACAAAACTGTGAATCATCTCCCTTGTCTTGACTCCCTGTCCCCCCCCTCCCCCGACAAATCCTTTTTATTAACCCTTCTTTCATACATCACAGCCTCTCCAAACTAATCTCATCCCTCTTTCAGTCGCTCTATTGACTCTCTGACTTCTCCTCTGGTCCTCCTACTTCCTTTATTTCTTCCTGAAATAGCCCTCCGCAGCCTCTAGTCCTTCCAGCCAGAGTCCTCTCCGAGCCCCTGGACAGGACCCGTTTGCACACCTCTCTCTCAAGGATTTCTTGTAGAGCATCTCTTTAGGTACAGCATGCTCTATGCTAGTGAGTGCACCTGCATGCGTTGCATGCCCAGGTCTAATACCCTTTTCTTTTTTCTCTCTCTCTTAAACATTACATCCATCTGATAGATGCTACATGTATTTTTCTCATTTTTTCTGTTAATCTTGACCCCTGTTGCTTGGATTTCTTTTGATGGATTTATTGCGTCTTTAACATAGCCAGACTCATTCTGACCCTATGTTCTTCATACTGTCATCACGTATTGCTCAAACCTGTTTCCTATGAACCTTGTAGCCATTGCTGAATTTAACTAATTGGCTGCTCGCTATGCTTTGTCCTTTTAAGTTACTGTCAAGCTTTCCATTCTCACACGCCACACATGCAGCTAATAATGATTAAAGCCGCCATCAAAATCCCTAATTATATTTAAAACAGCTGGCTACGGCCATTTTTAACCGCCAACAGTAGGTTTTGCCAGCTGAAATAAAAACTGGTGCTTATCAGTTATAGTTACCTTGCTGTATTAGCTTGAGTTAATTCAGAAAAGGGTCTTATAGCTATTCTTACCTTTCTGTAATGTCGCACAGCACTTAGTAAAAATTTGAACATGCACTACTCCACCTCCCTCCAAAGTTAGCTAACGGGTACCATCCTTTCTAGTTGATGATTAATGTAAAAAGAAACAGCCTTTTACGTAATCCCACAAAATAATTTAGTCAGTTAATGGTGAAACTGCTAGATTTAAGGCTTCACATTTCTATTATGTCATCTAATTCAATTAATTAAATGAAAGGCCAAAATGGAGTTTTTCTGTAGTGATTGTGACACACTTTACAGCCCCGCTGTCACCATAACAGCTAAGAACAATTGCCATTTTTATCTTGGACATCCATATCTATAAGTAACACTAGGTTGCAACTGTTGGTAGTAAGGTAGTTAGTCGGACATGCTAACTATTGCGGTTTACATCAGCGCAGACAAACACACTGTTTGATCCATTCCATACACTTTAGGCCTTTTGGTTTTGAAAGACCTGCCGATGAACACCAACATCAACATAAACATAAATTCAAAGCTTGACAGACTATGACAGTTATGGTTGCTATTGGACAATAGCATGTTGCTGTTCTGGGGAAGGGTTTAGCGAGCAGTCAGTTGACTAATTCAATTATTCCTATTCACATTTTAGCCTAACTAACTGACTCTGTTACCTTTCTTGCAGATGCAGTTCATGTAATTTGAAGAAAAGTGTCTCTCGGAAGATAAAGCTCTTAGCAGCAAAGCTTTGTCCTCGTTGCAGTCTAACTCTACAGAGAAACATTCACACACACCCCAAATACAGACATGTCAAGAACACAATGGTGCAACGACTGTCAGAAACCATGGTAACCATGTCCAAATGACGTTTGGCGATAGCTCACACCCATTATTCTGTAACTTGCCCAAGACGTCGAGTGATGCTGCTGTCTAAACCCCCCCCTTAAAGAGGATACCATGTCCATTTTACAGTGCAATCTGTAAAGATAGATATGGGTGCAGAGAAACTTTGATGTTATGTATTTGGAAATACTGTGGTTGGATGTAAAGGCTCGATGTTCAGCGGGGAGGAGGTGGAAGGAAAAAGGAGAGCGCTCCTTCCCTTTCTTGATCCGATCATCAGTCATCCACTCCCTACAGTTATTTAACTGTCACTAAGTAGTGATGCTAATGGCGTTTACACCTGTTTAGTTTTTGTCTTTTTTACCGTGTTTACAGTAGACATTCCTTGTGTGTTGTTTGTATTTATTTATGATTATTGGTTTAAGATTGGGGGGGAAAATAATGTAAAATCTACAGTACATTGAACACCTGTGGGAGTGCTTCAGCATTAAACAAGGATCTCAAATTATCATTGAGAGGTAGAGGTAAACAATAGCTATTATATAAATTACACCTTTTAAGCGGAATGATAGAGCACTAAATATTCTACGAGTTTTGTGTTAAGAAACTTTTCTACTAGATGAAAGATTTCACAATCTCCATTGTACTTAAAGTGCAGGGGTTAGAGTATGAGTCAGTTACCAGTATATAGTCGATTCTGTGCCTAGGGTTTTTGCAATGGATCAGTTTCCTGTCTAGTTGAAAAACACTTCATCCACGAATCTGAAGCATCGCACTGGGTGGTGGGCTCCATTCGCTTTAAGCTTGGCATGCCATTGACTCACTGACCGTATTCAAGGCTGCCTTTACTCTGAATGTGAAAGAGTTGTCTTCATGTTGCACACATCTTTCTACACTACAGTCCCTCTGCGGAAGTGGCTGTCGAGAGGACAGTGTGTCTGCTTTGTGGTTTGCCGTCGCTACGGTCGCGCGAAAAGGGGGTCACAGATTTGATGTAAATTAATTGTATAAAAGATCCAGAGGACCAGGGTGAAGTGGAGGAGTGCTGTTGATCGGTGCTCTGTGTGTGTATATAAAAACTGACTGTTCTTTGAGTGCAAAAGTGAAAGATGTATGAAATATGAAAGCAATTCAATCAAATTTGACTCTACCTAAGTTTGATTCAGGATATTCTCTGCGTTTGTCTCCGCAGATATTTTCTTTATGTAATTAGAATGTGTAGCAGACAATGACTGAAGTCTTTTCTTTCTTTTACAAATAAAGAGCAGCTTCCACAAACTGATGCACAGTATATTTATTTCTTCATTATTATAAGGTGAATGTGAACTTCAAAGAGCCAGACATTATAATGTTATAGACCATTTATAAACCAGTAAGGTCTATGTATATAAATCACTATTACTATTTTTTTTTTTAAAATAAACTAGATTGCATAAGGCACTCTTTTTGCCATTGTTTGTAGTGCAGTTGTTGGTTTTTTTTTGGGGGGGGGGGCGTTCAGCATGGTTTGGCTGTCATGGATCAACATTTTGAAAAGTTTCCACTGAACAGTTTTCTCAGAAAACATGGTTCCTAGTTTGTCTTAATTAAATACTTAGTAATTCAGGAGAGGGCACCTTATACACCAAATGGCAGAAATAATGCTGGTCTCAAAACTATTTCAGGAGCTTACCATAAAAATATGGGTAGCCCATAAAAGTTAAATAACCATATTACCCAAAATATTGCTCTTATAGGCGTGCCTCTGTGGGACACAGAACTCGTATGTCCCCTGTCATGACACTGCAGGGCAGCGGCCCTCCAGGAGCAGGATTGGAGATGCCTGCGCTAGAGCATCCAAATGAAGTATCATTGCTGCTTGCAGCAGGCTACATGCGAGATAACTCTTCAGCCAGGACCACAACATTAGGTGCACTGTAGAAATACAGTGATCTGGTGGTTTTAACTGTTGAATCCTGCTAGATATATTGTTTACAGTCAATATGAATCTATATACAGTATATATGCTCAGCAACTAATTGTCACCAGGATGAATAAATATAAAGTGTTAAATAAAGTGTTTAATTAATTGAAATGAACTGAATTGTATTCTTAAGTTGACCCAGCTTATTTCGTCTATGTTTGCAGTAAGGTAGGCTAAGCACATTATTTCATAATAGGCTATAAATACAACATATTTTTAAGTTATACATTTAAATTACAATATTATGGGGAAGGGGGCTGGGGAGGTTGGAGGAGCCCTCGAAATGTGCATGTCCCTGGTGTCACATCAGTGGGAATATTTCCTGTGTACCAACACGCTTAAGGTCTTCTACACACTTCTTATTTGTATTGTGAACATGTAGTTGCTGTTTAACAACACCTCAGGTTCCGCAGGTCTTCGGGACGTTCACGCCCATTTGTCAAACACACTGACGAAATCAGCGCGTGGGAACTGAGGACACCTGCTGGACGCCAGCTGCCAGTACAGTACAGACGACACACCTCAGTGACAAAAAACAAACATTGAACTAACTTAACTGCTCAGCTGGCTGCGTTTGTTGCTGCTGCACGTCAGGTCCTCCCCATCCAAACCCACTGAGCCCGCCCACCATCTCCTCAGCTCAGTCCAGCACATCCAGCAGCATCAGACCTGAAGGGAAGACAAACACTTCTACACCGACTTCACCCGTTTCCTTTTGTCAACCGACACATCAGGATGGGACTTACAGGGGCCGTTTGTAACAGGCCTGCAGGCGACACACTCTGAGTCATTAAAGGTAAACTTGTGTCTTGTTTTTAACCAACTTTTGCCTTCTATTATAGCATATTCATAAAACAGAGACATAATCATTGTTGATTGAGAGTGCATACTATAAAATGTTACTGGTCTCATGATTGAACTCTTCCTAACCCTTTTGATAGAACTTGTCCTATAATCAAAAGTGGAGATTGGAAATGCTCAATTGTGGATACTGGTACAAACTGCTACCTGCTCTCTTAAGCCATATCATGAAACATAATCATCGTGTGCTAAACAGAAAATCAACTTGTAGACAGGGGATCATTTCCACTAGACTTCTGCAGCTTTTATCACTTTGATCTCAGAACCTCCTCTGCACAAAGGTATGTATGACTTAGGTATCATTTTCTGTCTGTTACTTTAAGTAGGCGACTGTATAACAAAGACAAAGTGTTTTCAAAGAATAAATGCTCAGACAGACCGTGAGCTTTCTTACCTGTTGTGTTAACAACCAGTTCCCTAAATAAACATGCAAAAGGAACACAAAGATACATATTGCCTACTTTATGGTTTGGAAGTTAAAGTGGTGAGTTAAAGTAGTTCAAATTATTATGACATACGATTTTTAACACTGGAGCATCCATGTATAAGCAGCATTTTAGTGGTGTAGTTAATTTGGGAGTTTAATCCAGTGGTTCCCAACATAAATCCTTAATGCATGTGTTTTATAATCATGTTTATCATGTAAATTCTTAAACTGTAAAGTAACTCCTGTCTAATCCCTTCCCCCTTTGAAATGCAGTGAAGTAGGAGTATAAAGTAACATAAAATGGATGTATTCAAAAAAAGTACCTCAAAATGTTACTTTAGTTCTTGGATAAATCTACTTAGGTGCTTTCTACCACTGTTTGTGAGCAGGTAGAGTGACTCACTTTACAATAATTTGGTGAAACCATTGGAAAAACTTCAAGTGTTGCAGATGGTTTTGATTTAAAAGGAGCTAATGGGCACCACTGCATTCACTATGCTTGATCAGAAGCATGTTGTTTGGAATTCACTGTAGTTCAATGGTGCAAGAATGGCATGCTGTGGTTTTGGTCACTTATCTTTAGTTTCAACTCACCAAACAACAACTTTGTAGCCACAGTGCTGTGTCAGCGCAGGAGTAATGTTTTATTACATCCATATTGGGCATCAACAACATTCTAAAATACAGGGACAAAAACAACTTTTTAGGATGTAACAATGGGAATTTGTCGCCATGCGATTTGTCCGACAGTGGCAGATCCAACTGGTGGTTGCTCCCGGCTTGCTGAGCTTTTCTACACCTGCCACACCTGGAGAGGAAGGAGGAACCATGATTGACCTGAGCCACCTGACAGAGGAAGAGCAGGGGATGATCATGACGGTACTGAGGAGGGACGCCGAACTGAAGAAGGCTGAGGAGGAGAGAATCAGGTAGAAATATGCCTCTGCATCTGACATTCTTAAAAGGTGGTACATGTTTCAAATGTCAACTACTGTACTTCCAATTCAGGTTATTTTACATGAGCAGAAATGTTTTGGCATGCATTTAATGTCATGTTATTTTGCAAATGTAATTTTCATGATTTAATAAGTACTCTTAAATCCTTTCATCGCCTGTTTTTGAGAGAAGAAGCCTTTGTGGGACAGTCAAATTAAACTTGTCTGGCCATAATAGAATAACACAATAACAGCTTGGGAGGCCACATACGTTGCCTCCATCCCTGAGAAGCCTCAATGTAAGATGGCCAATTAGATTACAGCCAAGATGAAGTCCAAGCATGAGAGAGGATCATGCTGCTCTGACAGACAAGAATAGAAGCCCTTAAGGGCCTCATTGATGGGAGACACCTCACCTGTGAAGAGCGTCATGCCTGTATTGCCTCATTTAAGCTCTGAATTAAAAACGTAAAATATCTCATATTAAAGGGGACATATTGATAATATACAGGTTCATACTTTTAGATTTCTACTAGAACAAGTTTTAAAGTTTCTCTGTGTAGCTTTCAGAAACCCCTTGGTATTTACGATACCGGTGGTCGTTAGTGAACTGCAGGCAGCGTCCTGTTGCTCGTGCTCGCACCCTCCCTAGGTGATAAGGTAATGTGCAAGCGGCACCTACCTGTATTCACGCTCCGTTTTAGCACCTGTCTCCCTCCAAAAAAAGCTATGTCTTGTATTAATGGTCAGCGTTTCTGGGTATTAATCATGTGCACTATTAGTGTGGCCACACCATCATGGCATCCTGCATGAAGGAATCACTGGAACAAAACCGTAGCGGCTCTTTCTACCTATATATATGGAGCCTTCACGTCCTATGGAAAATATGGTAAATACCAAAAGCAGATGTGAAAATTGCACATGAATACCCCCTCATGTGGTAATTTCCACTGGGAAGCTCGTAGAATATTTTGATACACGAGTTGCCGAGATGAGATAATCTTTGACCTTTTCAACATGGAGGAGTGCAACACAAGAGTCTACTTTATTACAACGACACTGTTTTTGAGCCGGTAGGGAAGATTATATGCTTCAGATTAGTGTAGACCAAGCTTATGTAGCTAAAGCAGAAATATTAGAATATCTCTTTTGTCCTTTAAAATCTACTCTTCATGATATATAAGAAACACCATGTTATTTACTGTTTGTGTTTTGATAAATTCTCTTCTCGCTGTAGCTGAGGAATTAGGCAGTCTAAAGTGGTTTTTCCCAAGTAAAAGGTCAGGATCGGTGGCTCCGCCATGTTTCATTTGACTATGACAACAAACACATTTGAACACAATGCACTAGTAATTTCCAGTTCAAAAGTGGAAAGGACCATCTTTTCTGACAGCACGTGGAGGCAGCAATAGTATAGTTGTGAGATCACAACCGTACAGAACCCCTGACGGCTCGTCTAAAGGCACAGTTTCTGAATACAGGCTGTATGCATTTCTCTGTAGACAGGGACATGGAGATCTCTGGACTTTCAAATTTAACATCAGCTGTTAAGCTCTGCATCAAACATTTGGGAGGGGTCAAACATTCCTCTGTAGTGTATTCAAGGCTTGTTAAGACAAACAAAAGGCCCAGTATCCTTTTCTGATCCCTCCCATGTGCAGAAACAAGATAAACGTATTCTTTCCCAATAAAAACGCAGTCATGCATGTAAAATTAACAAATAAAACGTTTGGAAGATGTGTTGCATTTCATTTCATTTCAAAGAGTCAGGAATGTTATGAAACAGTGTGCTTTTCATTGTGAGTTTAATAGAATTGGCCAGACAACTTTTTTTATCAGCTGGAGGCTGAATGCTCGCTGTGTCTCGGCCCGTCTGGTGTAAAAGGATTAAGCCAACAGCCTGTAATAATGTGCTTGTCTTTACCACATGACCACTGTGCTTCCCCGTCAAAAAGAAAGATGAGTTGGAGCGGTCATTTCTCTTTGATTTAATTTGGACTTGATGGGAATGTTTTCCGAATTCCTTCCTTTAAACCGATCATGTGCAACTGTTCTGTAAAGCTGGTTTTGCATAAAGTAGGGGAAGAGTGCAAGAAAGATATATGGTGCAGTAAAGTAAAGTGCCTTAGGTGATAAAAAAAAAAGATTAAAAACAGAAAACTGTATGCAGTAATACAATAAGATAAATCCAAAACAAATTGTATCCAGTTCAAAAACTTTAAAACACCCTGTTGTGGTTATTCTCTTCCTTGTCTGCCCTTAGCTTTATATTTCCACCTAATATTTAGAGATAAGTGCTGCTCAAACAGAACTAAAACAGTGAATATTCATTCAGTCAGTTTAAATTAAGCATAGTCTTGTATTTGTTCATAGAGAAAGGCTAGGATTATCATACTGCATAAACAAATAATTAATGACTGTATAAAAAAAACTCTTGGCTTAAGCATTTGTACTTGTCTCCTTTGTGTTTCCCTTCCAGGAGACTGGAGAAAATACTGGAGAGTGGCTCGCAGTCAGAGACCGAGCTAAAGAACCGGACTGGAGAGTGGTTTTACGAGGCCAAGTCCCGCAGACACATGGACAAGATCCACGGCTCGGAGATCATCCTGGCCTCCATGAAACCGAGGTTTCATGCTGGTTTAGGTGTGTTCGCTCCACACTGTTGACAAAAGGCTTGTTTTTAAGGCACATGTTCTAGCTCCATTTGCGACCCCAGTACTCTTAACATTTAGGTTTTTTTACCTGCTCCAGTAGCAAGTTATATCTTATATCTTCAGAGGTATTTTCCCAGTCCCCCAGATTTCTTCTGTCTGCCTTGAAGGATAAAATGTTTCTCCCAGGGTAAAGCCATGATTAAATCCAACCTGTTCTACGGCAACTATGTGGCCTCTGCTGATTCCTGCACAATGGACTTATATTATACCTATATTACCCAAGAGAAAAAGATCAGACAACGTTTGCGAAAATATTGGATTTAAAAATGTGTCCATCGGATCAGATTGTTGAGAACTGTGATGTCACAAAAATACTTTGGGGGTTAAACCCTGCTGCTGGATAACAGGTTGTTATCAGGTCAAAAAGGGGGCTGTAAAGAATTGAACCTAATCATTTGCCCTAATTCAACATAATACAGCATTATAAAACAGAATATTGTAATTATTATTATTCATAAGCTGTTGTCAACTCATTTCCTTTCTGCTGCAGATGGCTCTCCTATAAGTGAAAGATCTAAGACGCCCAGCAGTCAAGGTTCAGACATTGTTGGTCCACCAAAACCAGCCAGATGTTTCGAAGCATTACATCAGGAGATCAAGTACATGATATTTCCTTAATCACAGATTTACCAACTTTGTCCATCTTTTATCTTTTCATGCTCTTATTTCTATTTCTGTGACTTGAAATGATGTCAACATATAAGATTTCTCTTCAGATTTGATTAAATACTAGAGATAGGGCTGGGCGGTTTGATCACAATCTTCTATCTCGTTATAGGTCATTTTATATCTCAATAACGATATATATCATGATATAGCATGTTGTCTGGTAGTTCAATCAATAATTAGTCTACATGAAATAACCACACAGTAAAGCTTATTTTTGTATGTTCCTGTGTGAATTAAATACTTAAAGATATAATCCGTAAGATTTCCATCTAGTTAACTGTTAAGTTAATATCTATCAAAGAATGAGTTTAACAATGTTGATTGATCATATGACCCACTAATGAATTTATTCCGATCTGTGTGTCAGTGGCGACATTCCCTGGCAAATATGCCACCATGTTAGTGCCGCTGCTGACAGCGGTTGATCTAACGGTGGAACTCACTAGACACTAACGCTTATGATGCATTCACTTGTAATCGGATAAGGAACTTCCAACTGCTGAGTATGGCTTGTAGTAAGGGCTGAAGTGTAATAGGAATAATAATAAGAAAGTTGTAATGATATAGAAAAATACATTCATTGGACAGTTTTACATCATTTTGACGTTATGCTATATCGTCATATCGCCCAGCCCTAACTGGAGTCTACTCTCTCTCTCTCTCTCTCTCTCTCTCTCTCTCTCTCTCTCTCTCTCTCTACAGTATCAGTGTGTACAGTATCCATGTGTGTGCACTGTGTGTGGCTGTCTTGTGACACAGCCTGTGTAAACATAGGTGGTGCTAACAGGGAATATGTCTGTTTTATAACCCAGCAGCAGTTACAGCTCAAAACACTGCAGGATCTGGTGTGACATATTAAGGGATTACCAGACAGACAGTTTAGCAAAGTGTTTAACTCAATAGAGCTCTCAGCATAATGATTCTAAATGAGAAGTGGCTGTTTATGTAAGTGTAGTTGTTATTTCTGGAACGAAGAATCAGGATGTTACCATCTTGTTGTCATGAAGTGGAATATAAGTCAGAACCTGGGTTATTACCACATTATGAATACTTTATGTAACTTTGTGCCTCAGCTGAGACACGTTTGCTCAAGTTGGGTCAATATTTGATTTGGTCAAGCTGTAGTTGAAGTTGCTATTTGGAATCTGATAAAACTACTGCCGGGTTTTGCAGTGGAGTTCCTGTTTCATCGCATGCATTTTCAATGCAATAAAGATTTGCTTTCCTGTAATATGAATCCTCTCATTCAGCCACAAAATACCAGATGTTGTGAGTTAATCTTATTGAGTCTTATGTAATGCTTTTGGTTGATTAGGTTGAACAGACATTGTTCTCTTTGATACCAGCATTATATACGAGTCAGCGAATCCCAGTCATGCGCACTAAAGTATACTTTTGAGAAAAAACTTTGCTTCTGAGATGTTTTTGCAGTGGGCACATCATGTTCAACTGCACTTTGGATTCTTTATAGTGCTTTAATATCCTTTAAATACACTTTTCCTAACTAAATATTTCAATAGTTCTTCCCACAGAGATGCAGAAAAAGAGCATTTAAATTCAGCGGTCAGCTCTCCAAGAATGGTAAGCATGTGTGTCACAAAACTGATCAGCCTTTCCCTTTAAATATTTTCCATTATTTTGTGCAGTCTTGTCACAATCATATTGCCGCTATTGTAATTTGAAACATTAATCATAGTCATTTTTCCTTCAAGCCGAGGTACAACCCTTTCAACCGTGCTTCTCTTATTGTTGTCGAGCCACCTGTAAATAATGATGACATGTCGCCCGGTCAGGACCACGACTCATCTGAGACAGGTTTGAAATGAAACTTAAAAACACATTTGCAAGCTGAGAGATTGGATCTATAGACTGAGCCTTTCATCTGCTGTTTCCCTCAGAGCCCATATCTCCACTGAAGAGCCACCTAGCAGAGGCCAGTCCGACTTCAGGGGGCTCACTCACATCAGAAAACTCCTCTGTAAGTTTCAGACCAGTGCCAAAGAAGAGAACATTTCTCTCAAGAAGAACCTCCGAAATCAACGGCCTGGGGTTAGATGCTCAGGGGGGGCCAGCAGGAGTTATTCCTGCCCCTAGACGGAGCCTTTATGGAGGGCCCAGTGAGAGCTCTAATCAGTCCTACGTGAAGGGCCAAGATGAAATACCGCAGAAAAGTGTTGTTTCTAATCAAGTGTCTCAGGCCGCTCAGCCATCCAAACCTCTAGATGAAAACTCCCAGCAGCCGATCTGTGCCGTATCTCAGGTTTCGTTTAATTCCAGTGTGGAGAGAGAAAGTTACTCACCTTCGATAACAAGAGACAGGTCAGTGGAGGCTTCCACCCACAACTCTGACCAACAAGTTGCAATGAAACTCTCTCTTTCTTCCACTGCAACTCACAATCTCCACAGTTTCAGACCAGCCACATCCACCAGGAGTGATGCGTCCACTGACAGAGAAATCCCACAGAAGGACGATGAACGAGACGATTGGCCACAAAGAGAACATGCGCCGTCGGTCCTGCACACCGGCAGCCTTCAAGATTCAGACAGAGAAAACATCAGCAGTGTGGGAACAGCAATGAGGCAGGAAGAGCTGAGTCTGCCCCAAAGCACCGTGGGTGAGTTCAGTAAAGATAAATACATCTGACAAGACCTTGAATCTCTAGATGTTTTGCAGCCGAGCCACACCTGAGCTGCTCCAACCTGTTGGCATGGCCGGCAAAATAAAAAAGCAACATGTTCGGCAATACACAGGCGCTGCTGTTGTGAGATGTGTGTCCCAGCACATTGCAGCTAGCGTTGATCACATGATCCTACATCCATTCCGTTCATTGGTTGTGCACATCCTCATAAATTAATGTTAGACTTAATTATAACTAGTTGGCTTCTGGGAGATATGGCACACCTATACTAGCATAGAGAGTAGTAGCTCTGACGGTGTTTAAAGCAATTCTTTTATTTTTAACACTTTTCTTTTGTAATCTTAAAATGCTTCTCATAACCATATGGCACATTAAAATATAAGAGAAAACCACCAGGTGTTGAAACTCAAAAATATTCAATTCTCAGATATTTCTAACAAAGTCTGTCCAATAATTTTATCCTGTCCAGAAAAAGTATTTGCGGAGCTTCCTGCCTGTCATACGTCGCTCTTTTTCACTAGCGCTGCTCATGCTGCGTTAAAGTGCCATGGGAAGTCCGAATTTTCGGACCTCCAACTAGGCATAGTGCACTGGAATGCCTGAACCTCCTACTAGCGAATTTGGGGTAGGTAGATCTCCCTCGAATTCGATAGTCGTGGGAGGAGGGAGCATCAGAGGTCAGGCAGGGGGAAGAGGGTGGGACTTACGAGAGAAGCAATGTGAGACATGCAAGAAAGGAAAGAATTGCTTTAAGCATCTTTTTATACCTTTCTTTTCAGATGCAGATCCTCCAGTATCTTATGATCTCAACTTCATTGATAAGTCTGATCAGACGCAGAAGAAATCAAATCAAAAACATGCATTTCAACTATCCACTCAGACCGCGAGCCCGACTGGTGATGACGAGGACTCCATCGCGAAGGTGCTAGAGTGGTTCAGCCGCAGCACAGACAGCCTTGATTTGCCAAAGACAGAAGACAGTCCAAATGCCTCAAAGAGCTCTGACCAACATGTAGAAATGAGCAAATCCAGAGATGAAGGTTCGTTACAAAAATATGATGGGGATATTATAAGTGATAAAAAGAATGAAAGTCTTGAAATAAGGAGAAATCACTTACAAAGACAGACCAATGAGGCTAAAGAGCTAAGAGCAACAGACAGAGATACACAAGAAACGGCGAGGAGTACCAGAGAAACAATGTTGTCACAGGAAGTTAAAGATAATGATGGTGAAAGCCAACCACCCCAAATCTCCGATCTGAAGTCATTCTGGGAGAAAAGCAACCCGGGGCCTAAAATACTTATCAGCAAATCAATCAAACCTAGTGACAAAGGACAAAAACATGTTTACCTCTCAGAGGAGAAAGATGATGAGAAAGTTAAGAAACCCCACAGAGCGCCTGATATGCCCTCTGTGCCTGGAATATACAACAGGAAGGGGATTTATAATGAATCCACCTCAAATCTTGGGGATGAAAGAGAACAACGGAAAGATACCGGAGATGTTCACTTAAATAATAACCAGGAGGTAGACAGTCTGGTGATGAATACTTCAACTCGAAGGAACAATAATGACCGAACACACAGCTCAGATTGTTTAAAATTAGAAGCCAGTCCCAAAATAGCTGAAAGAAGAGGTTCAGACACTGAGATTTTATCTGTAACTAGACTCCAGTCCAGTCCACAACCAGACACTATTTCCCAATCTAGAGAAACCGCCCTACAAGAGGAACTGTCCAAGACTATTCCTGTGTCTCAGCTGGATTCAGATACAGACTCTGAGAATCTCTATTTCACCAGAAACAGGCCATCTATGGACTACAAGCCAGATGGGAATGATATTCAAATTACCCCTAAAACACAAATGCATAGAGGTCCAAGTGAAAATGTGCAGAGAAAAGACAATGTGGATAAAAGCATGCAATCAAGTATGCCCCCAAAACAAAAGGAGGATACATCTAATAAAGACAAAATTAACAGTCCTCACTTAAACAGAAGAGGTTTACAACATCAAGAAAGTACTGCCGAGAAGATAAAGCAGCTCAAGTCTTTCTGGGAGCAGGAGAGGAACAAGCCCCCGTTTTTCACCGGCAAACCTAAAGCTCTCGGGGATGGTAAAGGTGCTCGTGGTGCAAAACTGACTAAAAGGTATACAAAGTCAGAGTACGACCTGACGTCAATTGGAAAGGATTCAGGCAGCGATGAGGAAGACTCTGATAGAAATCGTCACAATTTTACTGTTCTTCCTTTGAATCAGAGATTAGACAAGTTGTCCCCAAGCCTGGGCGCGAGCCGCACACAATTTAACACCCTGCGTGAGTTCTGGGGCGAGGCCACGTCAGATAACAAGGTACCGTTGTCCTGCGAGAAACCCAAAAGCCCCAAAAGGAAACAGCCAATAGGTGCCGAGCTTTCATCCCAGGAGATAAAGTGCGGTGACCCTGAGGATTACTGTGTATCAGAGAAAACAAGACCAGCCGTCACAAAATCATCTTCACCTCTTCAGAATCGACCAAAGTCGCCTCATGATGGGCAGACAGGGCCAAGAGCAGTGAATGAAGGAAAAAACAACCAGCCCAGTTATTTGACAGCTGAGTCCAAAAGGAGCTCAAAAGACTCTAATAGAGAGGAGAAACCCATGAAACCACCAGGCAGTTCAGGAAAAGAGACTCGTTCTCCAAAGAATAGAAAAGACAGCTTTAGCAATTCGAGCAGTCGTGGAAATTCCATGCGTCGCGCGGCTAGCATGTTTGCCCTGTGTGTACCTGATGAAAAAGAGCTTAAAATGGATCTAAGCCCCGTCCACTCCCAGAGCAGAAAGCAGAGGCAGAACGCCGAAAGGGGGGAAACTGAAGCTCTGACTCCACGTGCGCGGGCATGTGTTCCTAAAGACTATCGTCATTACCTGGGCATGACAGATGACACCAGCGTCCACACCTCCCTCGCCCCAGCCGTGAAGGACGAGGGGTCAGAGTGCAAGTCTGGGTATGAGTTCAACCTGGATGGGCCGGTGAGGGCGAGCACTCCGGTGAGCTCAGAGGAGCATTACAGCAGGAGGAGCGTCAAGACGAGTCAGCGCCCTCTGTGGGCAACCTACAGCAGTCCAGACACAGGTCAGGAGTCATCTGTGAGCAGCACCTCAGACACCTGGTCCAACTCGAGGCACAGTTCAAACCGTGAGCACAAACTTCCCTTTTTTTTGACAGGGTAATATGAAAAACTGAAGCTGTTTTTGTAAATTAAAGCAAACAAAATGCAATTTCCATGTTAAGGTGATATAACTTCTACCTTAACCAGCTAATATTTGCATGTGAGCTAATGTGAAATTGAAGTTTTCATCACAGTCCTGTGAGTGCTTGTCCTGTCCTGCTCAAAACAAAAAGTTCCTTTTTGATGTTGGAAACAGAGAGTTAGAAGTTGTTTTTTTAGTATTTTTGATATGAATATTAATAATGAGTCAATTTCATATAGATAGATATTTTACAAAAACATACAGACACCTTTCAAGATGGCCACACAGTATCACAAAACAAGTTGCTTATTTAAGCAAAAAAAACCTAAAGGAATATTATTTTAAATTAAATTAAAATGTATTATGGGCAAAAGAGGAACACAGATTTCAAAGTTTACGAACTTAGATCCAATTGGTAAAGCTGTTTAATTTATTATTCATCAAAAATCAAGATGCTGAGCAATACAACAAAGAGGATGAGATTCATTTTGGATACAAATAAAACTAAAAAAAGAATAAAAAACAACTTTTTACAAGTAAATGTTGAGAACAAAACAATTTTATGACTAGAATGAAATCATCATCTCTATATATAGTCAACATTTAACAGAATTATGTGCTTGTGAAATAAAGCTGTTTTGAAGTAGTCCAACTGCTGCTGTCTGTTTGCAGACTCATGGGCTCGTGATATCATGTCCTTGTCGAGTTATCTGTGTTGGCAGAAGCAAATCTCTACAAACAGTGTGTGTAACTGCAGTCATCTATGTTTAATTTGTGGGCTGGGCTACTTCACTGACACCACACAAATAAAAAATGTCACTAGCTTACAACAAACAGTCTCATGTCAGCTTTCTATCACAGGTCAGTAGGTCTAATAGCTTTGAAGCAGGGGGTGTACCAAACAAGTACATAGCATTTCTTAAGGTCACTGAATTGCACATTTGATGCACTGCTTTTTGGTTATCATGCACAGCACTATATGTTAGCAAATGTCAGTGAAAAATCATGCTATTTTGCTAATACATTTATACTAACATATACAATACAGTACTGATATTACAAATGTGCCAGTCATTGACTTCATTATCTTTGAGTTCCTACTTGCTGCTTGGAATACCATGACTTGATCAAGTTTTTATTTTTGTGCATTGATTATAAGTACAGCTGCAATTATTAATCCTTTGGCTGATCAAATGAAAATGAATCGGCGATTATAATTAATTTTCCTGCAAGAATCCAACATTTGCTCGTTCCAGGTTCTCAAATTAGAGAATATGCTGTTATTCTTTATATTGTATTGACGTAAAGACACAATAAGCCATTTAATGGCATCACCTTGTGGTCTGAAATATTATGACAGACTTTTTCACAAGTTTCATTTATCGACCGAGCTCTGATTTTAGGTGTAGACACACAAGTTAGGCAAGCAATAAAGTTTAGATCATATTATAGCTCAAAATGCAAAATCTGATTTCCAAAAGGAGTTGGAACTTGGAACAAAGACTTGCCCTGTCTAATATCACTGTTTACTATCACGTCAAAGAGTTTAGTTAGTATAGTTGAGCATGAAAAACTGTCTCTTCTATAAACCAACAAATGTAAAAATGATTAAATCTGTTTCCCACCAATATGTACTGTAGGCGAGAATGATGTTGATGTCCCAAACCTTGTAAGGAAAGCGCTGAGGAGAGCGGAAGCACGACCTAAAAATCTGGCGAAAAGTATGGAGAACATCACAGCATCTGTATCACCACGTGAGCATGTACTCGACTTCAATGTCAGATTGTCCGTATGCACAGATCACTGTAGGAGACTGTGATTTCTTTTGATGGTTTCTCACAGGACAAGAAAGAAGGCAAGACCAGACTAATGACATGAGACGCATTACTGATGGTAAAAAAAATGCCTGATCCTTTCCATTATGGATATTTTTGCGAGCAAATAAGTCCAATTTTGTATCTTCTGCTTCCCAATCAACCACTCTCTAGTTTCATCCATCCCATCGCCCTCCTCATCCTTATTTTCGGATCCAGAGCACCTAAAGAAGATGAGCAAATCGGTTCCTTCGTTCTTACAGAAGGAGGTAAAACCAACCCTGCATGTTTTAATCCAGTAGGTCAAAGTGTGCTCTGCATCCCTGTGCACAGTGCTTCCTGTGCCTGCTGTCTGTGTTACAGGATGTTAGCAGAGACACTGACTCCACCTGTGAGGACAGTGACTACACAGGAAGACTTATGATGGGCAACTCTTTGAATAACCTCACCGGCTCCACTGGCATGGCGACTTTGTCTTCTGTATGTTTACACACAGCAGCATGCATCACTAACGCATTGGCACGCTTAAGACTCAGCTCTCCTTAACTGGGCTGCTCATTGGCTTTTATAGTTAAATTGTAATTGTAAGGGATTGACATTAACATGTAATTCGTTGTGTAAAGAGTTTAAGCAATGGTCTTTTCCCTTCAGATTCACGGTACAAACCAGATGCTAAAGCACAGCCATTAAAAGAGTACTCCACTGATTTAGCACTCACTACAGAACCAGAGATATTGGATGTGTATACTGTACTAGCAGTGCTGTATTTGGCCAAAAGGTAACAGGTAGTATGCAAACAAAAGCATAATCTACCCTATGCCAAGACCACCCAGATGTCTCACTAATTCGGAAAAAAATCTCCAGTACGCATTGGACCGGTCTACCTTACCCACTGTGTCCCACAATGCAAAGTGCTGGAAAAGTCACAACAGCCAGTCACTGTCGAACCTGGTATGTACAGGGGCATCCTTATGTTCCCCGGGTCCTATGTTCCCTGCTCGGGTCTGATGTTCCCTGATCAAACGAAGCGTGGAACATCGGACCTTTGTCTTAAAAAAGGGTACTATGTTCCCAGTCACATACAAAGCAAGTACCGTAGGTCCCGGGGAACATAGGTATTCTGCTGTATGTACTGTAGTAGGCAGCAGCCAGTATCAAATACAACCATTGTCATCGGCCTTGTGAGAGGTTAAATACCTAGATCTCTACACCAGTTAGTTGGACGAGTCCCAGCCTGGTCAGATGCGTACATGAACTGATGAAGCCTCTTGGATGAGAGGTGAAACGTCTTCCTAGACAAATAACCAAGTCCAGTTGCTTTTGACAGAAATTGCTTTGGGGACAACCATTGTCTTTATTTATTCCATTCTTCTTCCTGGTCAAAACATGGTCCCTGGCTACCCACAATGCAACTTAACTGCCAACAGTTAAGTCAGAGATTTGAGTGTTATGCTAGTAGCGGCTAATGTAGCCTCAAGCTGCTAGCCTTAAGCAGAGATGAGGAATGGGCTACAGCAATGTGTAAGATCTTATATCTAACTTCACACCTCCAGTTTGTTTTCATTTTCAAACTTGTAGTCTTCGGCCCCCACCAACGCTGCCTCAAGCCTCATTTGAGGCAGAGTATCAAATTCCAAGCAGGCTTTATAGAAAAGGCTTTATAAGACTTATTTCATATATGTACTGTAGCATGATGTGTAACATCGGTGGAGTTCCCCTTTAAAGTGGCACTAATTAAATTCGTCCTTGACCTTTATCTCCAGAAAACACACCACAAACGAATCTTAAAAAAATGTATTTAATGATGATAGTTATGATTGATGATATAAAATGTGTGCTGACCTGTTTGCGTGTGCTCTTAGCTGAGTGGAAGTGTGATGACCATAAACAGCGGGGACTTTGGGAATGTGGAGGTTCAGGGAAACATCCAGTTCTCCATCAACTACGTCCAGAGGCTCAAAGAGTTTCACATCTTTGTGGTTGAGTGCCAAGATCTGGCTGCAGTCGACCCAAAGAGGGGCCGCTCAGATCCGTGAGTACTGTACCTGAAATATTCTATCATCATATTTCTATGCTGCATGCAGTGTTCATTCTCTGCTAAGATGAATAACTGTTGATGTGTCTGAAATTAACAACCACTGAAAGACAATAAGTATGTAAACATGCACTCTAGTATGCTGGTTTTGAATCTTGTTCTGATTTGAAGAAACTGCGTGGTTACAACAAAATACCACGTGTACCAGCAGAATTTCAAACATTACAGGGAAAAAACATATTTTATATGGCTTGAAGTGGATTAATTCAAATGAAAAAAGATCTTCTCTACCAACCCATAAAAGGTGTGAAAAGATAAATAATGAAACATCTCAGCCACCTGTTGTTGCTGTTGTTTGATCATCAGCATTTTTAGCATTTTATCTAATTTATCTGTTAATCTTCATATTTATTTTATTTTACTGACTAACTACTAACAACACCTGCTTAAGAAATACCTGACTGTGATCACAAAACCTGGATAATGTGTCAACATGTGCATATCAGTTTCTGTGGAAGGATGCGTGGTTTCTCAAAACTGGGGTGAGGGCTGAAACCAGGATATGATGCTTCCATGCAAAAAAACGGAATTGGGGACACTCAAAAAATCTGATAAATGTAATACTGCTAATGTCCATGTAAACGTGTTCAAGCAATAATGAATTCTACGTTAGAGGACTCAATCAATAAAGCACATCTGTCACGATGATTGACATGATGGCATTTTCTCAGTGTATTACAAACTGAACCCACTGCATAAGGAGGTTACAGCTGAATAAATACAATGTCCTGTCTACTATAAGTAAACTACTATACGTTGTACAGTTAGTGCAATAATGTTACTGTTGATAATGATGGTGATCTGCTGATGAGGATGACGACGATAGTGGTTGTACTGTAATGTTGATTCTGATTTTGTCATTAATGTTTACATTATTTATTACGGTGCTGTGCTCTGCCCTTATTTTGCATTGCCTTGGCGGACATCTGTGCTCTGGATGTGCCCTTCTAGTACATATTTGGCCATGAACTGTGAGGACGCCTATATATGTTGCTGTTTATTTTTTGTTTTTTGTTTTGCTTTTCAAGGTATGTCAAAACCTACCTGGTTCCTGACAAAGCTAATCTGGGAAAGAGGAAAACATCTGTAAAAAAGAAGACACTTAATCCAACTTTCAACGAGATCCTCAGGGTAAGAATCCACAGATATAATGCCAGTAGTATTAAACAAACACGGGCACTTTCCCACAGTGTAATGCTTAAGACTTGGCATGCATGATAATCAACAAACAAAAGCAGCTTGCTCTTCCCTTTCCCCACAGTATCGTGTTCGCATGGAGTACCTCAGAACTCAGACGCTTATTCTCTCCGTTTGGCATAACGACACCTTTGGCAGGAACAGTTTCCTGGGTGAGGTAGATGTGGACCTCTCCAAGTGGGACTTTGACCACACCCAGATGAACTACTTAGCCCTGAAAGCAAGGGTAAGAAAAAAAAACCCACACAGGCTTGCTTTATGCACAGCAGTTGTTTTCTCATCAAATAACAGCAGTTTATCCAATTGTCGTTCAGCCTATTTAAGCATGTTATATGCACTGTAACAAAGGAATTTATTTAATTTTTGCGCTACTGTTTATGTAAGAATGTTATACTCTGTCAAACGTTTCAGACTGCACCCACTTTAGCGCCATCACATGGTCGAGGAGAGATAAGACTAGCAGTACGTTTCCTGCCACAGATCATCCACAGTGAAGGTCAGCGCAGTTTTATTCTATCATCTACAAACAGGCTTTTGGTTTGTAATGTACATTTTAGTAAACTGTAATCCCGCACATTCAAGGGATACATTTTGTTTATTTTAAACTTTTTGTAAATTTTCCTTTCATTTCTTCTGAAAAGGATTAGTTAAGGATGGTCCAAACACTGGAGAGATTCACATTTGGGTGAAAGAATGCAGGAACCTGCCTCTAATCAGGGCCACCATCGACCCATATGTAAAGTGGTATGCACAGAACATTCTTCCTAAGAAACAATTCAGCATTTTGGGAAATACCCTAATTTGCTCTCTTGTGGAGAGTTAGATGAGAACAAATGATATTCAAGCTAACTCTTTGGTGGCTGTGACATTAGCGTCATATTGAACGGACAAATATAGGATTGGTATCGATATCCTCATCTCACTTTCACCAAGAAAGCAATAAAACGCTCTCACCAAAAATTCTCCATCAATTGACGTTTTTTGCTGTATCAGTTAACAACATGTTTCATCTTCCTCCTCGTCTCAAGCTTTGTGTTGCCGGACACGAGCAGGAAGAGTCGCCAGAAGACACGTGTGCTGCGGAGGACAGTGGACCCGGCATTTAATCACACAATGGTTTACGACGGCATCAGACAGGCTGATCTAAGGGAAGCCTGCGTGGAGCTCACCGTCTGGGACCGAGACAGGTTGGCAAGCAACCTGCTGGGGGGCCTGAGGCTCGGAGCTGGAACAGGTACAGGATGAGAGATGTCCATCGCATTTCAAAATACAGAAACTGTTAACAAATCTGAATCATGCAAAGGAAGCGCTCATCAGTTTAAGCATCGCATTGTTTTATATATCAACTAGAAAACTGCAGTGTAATTGCTGTGATATTAAAACTTTTAAACTTTTAAAGAACTGACTGCAGACATTGCAGAAATTTGTCGGGTAGCTTAAGTGGGATTTAAAACCAGGGTCGTCTCATTGTGAGGTAACAGCAGTTATATAAAAAGAGAGATTTTTATTTCTATAGAGATTTCAATTTAGAGGGCTATCAGATGTCTGTCGGATAGAAAATTTAAATGTACATTGCAAATTAAACATTTCATACCAGCAAAATAGCCACTGTCAGTGATATCTTGTTATTGTTACTAAAGATGCAGCAATGTGCTTGTGGTATTTTACAGTTGTAGCTGGTTTAGGTGGAGGTAGATTTAGCTACTTTATATATAGTTTGGTAATTTAGTCCCAACCAAAGGGACAGGCCCCTTCAATGAGCCACAAGATGTGTGGTTGTGAGATGATTAATGGGGGAGAAAAGAAGAAGCAAACTAAGTTTAAAAAAGAAAAGAAATCAAAACATATTTATTTTTCAGGCTTTTCTATAAAATCCCCTTTAGTCGAAATATTGGATAATTGGCCTTTTGGTTCTTTTGCTTTTAATCCTTGTATTTGTCTCCATGTCTCCCTACAGGCAGAAGTTATGGAGCTCTGGTGGACTGGATGGACTCAACTCCCTACGAGGCAGCCCTGTGGGAGCGCATGATCACCACCCCGAACGAATGGGTGGAGGACGTACTCCCGTTTAGAGTGCTGAACTCTGCAAAGACTAGTTTCAAATAATTCAAAATATACCAAACTGCCATACTGCAAAGACAATACACTTTTGAGAGGTAAAAACCCAATAAATCAACTATTTGAAAGATTCAAATTAATTTAGGAAAAGTTTTCTTTCAAAAGTCTAAAGTAAAATAAAATAAAGTACAGACACTGGAGTGAAACATTGGAAATAACCATGTGACTGTTTTTTTTTACCTCCACGCACGCTCTAGGAAGTAATAAAGGGATTAGAAAAACCAAATGGAGGAAACAAATCTTTCTGAAGAGTGAGAAATGTATAAACTCAGACACAGTGAGCGTTTGTTTGGGAAGGAAAGAAGACATTGCGTTGTGGCTTTTGCCAGAATAATAATATCCATGCATGTTTATAATGGCTTTTAATACCCAGTTGTTCCAGGATCTGGATTTATATCCTTTATCACTCTATACCATATGTCTAAGGTCAACCATTTTGTTAGTTGCTCCCAATGTGCAACACAACTGCTTACTCTCTAAATATGTCATGAGCCAAATTATTAATATATAATCTAAATTGGATTTTTGCAAGGCTGATATTACGTAGTGATGGCAAACAATTGTAACAATTAAAAAATGTAAACGTGAATATTCACTTCAGCAGCTGAATCTTCTGAAAACCACGCTTCTCAGACTAACTCTTATTTTGACAGTATTGTTATTCATCTAATTTGACGGCATATGTGACATGTAATGAACTGTTGCATCTAATCATATTATAAACAAATAATAATTAAAATGTATTTTCCGGATTATTTGCCCCCCACCTCAACATTAAAGATCACTCAGATTCCATATATACAAACACATATAAACAGTATATATATATATATATATATATATATATATATATATATATATATATATATATATATACACACACACACAGTTACAGTTAAAACAAAAACAGTGGGTCTGTTGTCTACATTTGTAATGTATTAGGCACCTTAATTCATTTCAGATATCTCAAAACACGTGCAAATACAACAGAAGCTTGCTACATGAATAACTACCAGTTAAGTATGACAGTATGCTTTTTTATTGTGGTGGACCAACTCTGTGAATTGTAACCATATAACTGCTGACCAGCTTGGTGTTTTCTACAGTATTACAAGATAGCCCTGACCACTTGTCCCATGACTTGTGTTTACCATGTCTGCAACAAAGTGAACACTATACATTGTAAAGAGGCTCAGAGAAATGGGCTCCTCTCTCTCTCACTAGTTTTTTTAGATGGAGAAACAAAATGTTAAGATGACGTTGCAGGGAATTACGACCACCACAGGGATGATGTATCTGTGTGAGAAAGGAAGACAGGAAGCATCAAGACTTTGTTACAATGCTGCGTATGTCTACTATTAAATGTTGCATATTTAAATTAAATCAGCTGACTATGTAAGTTGTCTACACACTTTTTGTCCCATCCCACTCACACGGAGACACAGATACACAAAGACAACATCACATTCACTGCAGAACTGAGTAAGCAATTGAGCTTGATTAAGAGGAGATACCCCAAGTAATATTAATGATTTCAAAACTGGGATTTAGTTGTTTTTTTAAGGTATTGTGTTTGACCTTCAGCATTAATACTATTGTATGCATGCATAGATAGTATAAAAGAAGTGGGTGTAGCCACCGTGATCTTCCCTTTTGGCCAGGTTTGCATTTGGCTGTCACCATCTTGGTTTTTTGGAGCCAGAAGTGACAATATTTAGATGAGGGGGTGGACCTGGGAACGTCGAGGGGCGGTAACCAGCTGACGCTAGAGCTAGCTATCTAGCTTGGTTAGCAAGATGCACCTGTAATTCACGTTAACTGTGTTATTAATTGAGATGCTTACAAACTGTACTTACTGTAAAAAATAAACAGCTGACTGGTATTTTAGTACAACTGGGCGCTGCAGAAGACATTTTTAGCCGACCAATGTGTTACAATTAACTTTCATGAACTGAAGACAAGCTGTGAGACAGTTTAAGTTCTAATAACAAAAACATGGACAACACAAGTTCAGACGGAGAGACGGACATGAACAAAATACTGAAAAACCACCTCTGTGTTATTTCTTGCTACAGCAGGTGTCTCCAGGACGACATTCTGCTATGATGAAAAACAGCTTCACAAGGTGAAAACAATGGTTGTGAAAACAACAACCAAGTGATACGCTTAAAAGCTCCATGGCAAGCAGTTAAGAGGACTTTGACTCGAGATTGTTTTGTTACCGGCTGTGTGCAAGGTGAAGAATGAACTGTGAAGCTCAATATTTAACCATATGGATCTATGATTCAAAAAGCTGCACTCAACACTGAGAGCATTAACATAGCAGCAAACAAATATTGTCTATGTAAAGATATAGTGGAGTAATGGCGTCCTGCGCAAAGAGTTTTGTATGCACTCAGAGTTTATCTGTTGTTTGTTTTGATAGCTGGTCCGAGTTGTTCATCCCCATCCCTTTCTTTTCAGTTTTTTTTAGAACAGTTCCTTTAAATGATTTATATTTCAATTAGGGATTAAATAAAAATGTTCCTATCCCAGATTTCAATTTTATTTCAGTCTTTCCTTGAGCTTCAAATAGCTGCTGCCTGTGCCTGGTTCCTTCAGTCACTGACAATTATAACAATTCACTGTTCAATAATAGAGTGGCTGGATGTTTTGGATGTTTGTCACAAACTACCTTGAGATTTAATGACTATTGTGATATTTTTTTTAATATTTATCCATTTACAAAAACAGTACATCATTTAAAATTCTTTATGCCACTTTAGTTTTTATGATTAAATTGGTTTTACCTCTTTGTCACTGTTATCTTCAGACATTAGTTGAGAGGGTCTTAGAACCAGAAAAAAACAAGATCAAATAAACCAAGCAAATGTGCACATTTGTGGGCAATATTTTTCCACGTTTGCTTACTTTTGTATTTGTCTTCGTTTTCAGTCTGATAGGCTGCGTGAACTGTGGGTATCGTCCCGACAATCACACCAGTGCTCAGTTTGCTGACACGAATGGCACGCGAGGTGATTGTGGTGCTGTTTGACTGGGCCTCTCTCTTCCATAGGTGGCGGGAAGATCCACAGTCCTGTTCAAAACAAATTACAAAAGAAAAGTCTGTACTATTTAACTAACGTATGTATTTTAAACTTTAATACAATACTAATATTTTTTGTTAAAAGACACAAAAGAGAAAAATTTCTTGGCACATAAAATAGGATATTGTAATAAACCTTTAAAAACTCTAAATGATATGGTAATTCAAGTTAGTCTTTTGTCCTTTATCCTTTGGCCTCTACAGTTATTGCTTGATGTGTGATGTCAAAATTAGATCATGTGCTAAAAAATGTGGAAAGCTAGCTCAAAATCAGATAAATAAAATTTTCGCAGACATGTTTTAGTAATGAAGTGACTTACAGGAATTAAGCTCTCACACGAGGACACCTCACAGAGCCTTGTGACGCAGTGCAGGAAGAAACGGGAAACTACCTTATCTTTATGCTCCACAAACCTGAAGGCCTCAAAGGAGTAGAGGGCCTTCTGAGACTCACCATTGAGCTCCACCTTAGTTTGTGCATCACGTTCACACCTTGGGGTGAAAAGGAGACAGGTCATGTCGGCACATGTGGAAGTACAAAGAGCTAGCTTGGAGTTGAGTGTCAAAGTAGAAGACTCACCCTACAAAGAGGTCATAATAGGTTTTGAGTGTGGGATATGGAAGTGTTGATGCGTAGCATCTGTCCAGCAGCACGTTGAACCTGCGAGGACAGACGGGTGGATGTTGTGTTCTTACTGTTGGCACACATAGTTCAAACATAATAGATACTACTCTCATATCCATCTGTTTAAATAATACAGAGCTACAGCTTAATAAAGCAGCCCATAAATTAGTATCAAGAGGGATTTTGACCTAGAAATCTGTCACCACCACAGTCAATAAGTTGTTAACCCATCTCGTCACATACAGCCCTGACAGCCCCTTGGCGTCACTTGTCAACGTATTGCGTAGCCCTGTGTGTAAAACTGTAGCTCTACTATGGTCGTTGTTTTAAGGTCAACATCAACCAAAACTATGTGGTTAGGTTAGGAAAAGATCATGGGTGTTGTGGTGGAGCTCTGGGTGGTTAGCAAGCCCCAACCACAGCGACTTCCTAGTTGATCCAATACAGTAGTGCCAAAAATTGCCCAGTGGCCACTAGAGGCAGGTTTCATAATAGAGCAATTTCTCATTGACCACCATGTTAAACAGGCTGTTTTCACAGCATAACCAAACCTATTTTAGTCCTGGTACAAAAAACATTTTAGTCTGTATGTTTAGGTCATATCTCAGTGTTGTCACGGAGATATGACCTAAACATACAGACAGGGGTGAATGTTTTTGTACCAGGCTAGTTTTTATTTTATTAGAGGTTTAAGTTGATGAATAATTAGGGGCACATCCTCTTGAGTGACAGCTAGCTGCTGGCTCTCACTTTGCATCGGAGGTATACATCCGCCAGATGGACATATCTACCTCCCGAAACGTCTCATTAATGCCTTTTTTGGTAGAGGAAATGAGGCGGAGTCAAAGTCTGACAAGATGGCGACTCCCACAGGCGAGAACGATTGGATCAATTTGATATAACGGACTCCGACGTAGGTGCCACGTTTATAGTGGTTAGGCAACTTAGTCACTGATATAGGGTGTCTAGTCAGGACACGGGAGGCAGGGATATCCTTTAAATTGTTTAATATAACTTAACGAAACAGATCACCACTTTACAATGGAATGTGTGTGTGGTTCTAAAGGAGAGGAAACAAACATGTTAACTAACATAAAACTCAAAGATGGCCCTAATAACTCTCCATACAGAAATAAACAGTGCTAAACATGTACAGAACACTTAAATTACATTTACAATATACCTCTACAGGTTACACATACAACACAGGTAAAGGCTGCCACTCAATGCACATTTGCCACCAAATTATAAGATAAGCAGCTAATAAACTCCAAAATTATTATATGAACTGTATAAATAACCGAAATAGTCGATTCTGACACACAGACAAATAACACTTACACTTGTGGCCACAGACGCACACCGAACACCAAGTGAAACATTCAGAAACTGAAACCTAACTGGCAGCTGTCTCTATGTCCAGGCAAACTGTAACATGAAAAGAGGGTGTGGCCTAACAAGCAGCATTCTCAAGCTACTGTCCATGTTCCCTCACATTTAATGAGCCTTTTGTACAGGTGCTGTTAAAATGTACATTTGTAACATAACTACAGTTACACATGGGACAAAGAAGGGAAAAGAATGTGACACGCATGTGACACAAACCACAGTAGTAGAAGATCTTGAGCGAAGCTAACTGGCTGCTGGCTGTAGCTTCATATTTAACATGAGAGTTAAATCATCAATCATCGTATCAATCATCTCATCTACCTATTGGCCCTCAAGTGAATAATCAGATTTCCCAAAATGTCAAACAAATGTCAATACCTGTCCGTTAGTTTGGTAGCTTCAACTGCAACATAAATCCTGGTCTTTGGGTTTAAGCCTTTTTGCGGAATAGTCAGCGTCTCTCTGTACAGTTCATCCTGATTCACAGAGTAAGAACAGAATTATGTTATAAAACATCCGAAAATACTCTCCATCCAATTTTAAAAGCTAGAGCAGGTCTTACTTTGTAGAGCAGCATACTTAGTGTAGTGATGAAGCTACCATTGTTGTCTCTTATGGCAAGACTTGCACCTGATCTGTATTAAATGAAAAGAAACGTGGATGAATCAAAAGTCCTACTTATTTGAAATGCATTAGGTGTTATTCATGATATACTCACACAGCCACTTGAGTGTTGTTCAGGAGATACTGCATCGGATAGAAACAGGAGAACTTGTACAGGATCTGCGACCGAAAGGTTATCTTGCCAACAGAGGGATCTATAGACGTAACAACGCCAGATATGTTGACAAACTGGACGTTTGAGAACTGAGAAAATACTCCGCTCCCAACTTGGTCGGTTATCTATTAAAGAAATAAACATATGCTAGTTTTCACTTTACCAAAAGCTAACCTTTTCCACATAGCATTAAAATCTTCCCAATTGTCATACCATTAGATCGTCTACTAAATCTGATGGACAAAGTGCATCAATTTGACATTTTGAAAAAAGTAATTGTGACAAATACCTTAAAGGTATTATTGCAGGATGAGACAGCACTTTCATTCATGGGGAACCTGAATTTTAAGACTGGTGGGTCCACGCTCCAGTCAGCAGTCCCATAACAGTCAGGTGTGTTGACCTGATTATTGAGGACCATCAGAGACTCGTTGTAAAAAGCTTGGTACATAGGGCAAAGGTAGATGTCCAGGTCCATGTACTCAGTGCCACAGATCACAGTTATGTCTGAGTTTTCTGGGTGAGATTTAAAAAAAAAAAAAGGAGGATGTAAATCAAACTGCAATGGAGATTCGAAAATTACAATAATTAAAGAACATATAAGTGAAAATGCCACAAACCTGGAGGTCTGTTTGTATCGCTAAGAATGCAAGCCTCTGGTATCTGGGCCTTGGTCCTCAGAATGAGGCCAAGCTGGCACACAAGGATGACAAGCCTCATTGTTGTGAGTGTGTACCTGTGAGAATCCAGCAAAACAATGGGAACCAGGGCATTCATTATCTTTTTTTAAGAGTGAGTGAATAAAAACATCTTTGAAATAATTGTCCTCACACACCACAGATCAACCTACACATGGACAATACCTTGTGGGGCTAAAAGGAAGAAAAGATATTCCTGGCTGGATTATGTCTATATATATGCATGATCATACATGTTTTTTTTTATTAGGGAAAAAAATCTTTCAAGAGCTAATTAATGGCAAACTGAGTTGCACTTTCTTACTTTATCTGCATACCCTTAAAACTGCATATTGAGCAAAATATAATTGACACTTAATGCATTATTTATCAGATACATTCAACACAAAACACCGATTTAAAGTTACATTTGTTCTTAAGGAATCAAGAAACAGTATTGGGTCAGTAAATATATATTTTCTTCAATTTGTTGCTATAGTGTTATATTATTTGGTATTGATACTGCATAGAAAACAATGATTAAGTTATTCGAGGGACTCACCTGTAAGCCTTCATTTCATGTCTGGCTATCTGTTACCAAATGTCTCCATTTATACTGGCAGCCAAATAACAAACAGGCTTAAAAGGAAACTCAGACAAAAAGAGTAATATGAGCTGTGTCTCAATATCAATGCATACAGAACTTCCTTAACAGTGGCCTTTGTCATAAGATAAACGCTGGAAAATGGCCATTGGTATTTTATTTTTGAACATAAATGAGCTTTTTGAATACTGGGTCTGAGGGCGCACTCACACTGTCCATCTGTGCGGTGCCCCGTGCTTTAGGGTACTTGTCCCCCCCCCCCCCTCTCCCCCAGGCCCGTTTGTACTCGTGCTACCTGGGCCTCGCGCAAATGCTTCTTGCCTGCCTATATGTCTGCCTGATTTTCTTCTTGGCTCTCAGCGGAGGCGGTCGCATTTTTCCTTCCCTCCTCTCCCTTATCTTTCCCTGCTTTGCTTCTCTTGTCTCGTCTAGTCTTCTGTCTTATGTATTTCTTTTGAGAGACTCTCTCCGCACTGCTCTCCGAACCTAAAGAATCATGGAATTGATCAACTGGTCTCTGAACGCTACTGACACCATCTTCTCGACGAGAAGCCTGGGTTCGGGGGAACCTGACTGTCCTGCCGGAATGTTTGCAGCTGGCTACACGATGGACGCGTGGGAGAGGTGGCGGGTCGTGTGCCCGGCGGCTCTTTCTGTGGAGGACGTCGAAGACATCTACCTATTCGGAACCGTGATAACAACTTCCCTGCTGATTGGAATAGGCACAGGCCTGGTTTATCAGAGAATTTGGGAATCCATGGCAGCTGCCAAAAGCCCCACATGGCTGCCTGGAATGATTGAGGCGGTGCGAGTCATGGGCACCGTAACGTGGACAACTTGAGCCGCGATGTGGGTACCATCAAGGAGACGCTCATGGCTTTGCAAAGGAAAGTGGATCGTATTGCTGACCAGAATGGACAAAGAGAGTAGCCGCGACATTGGAATGTGGCTGCTCGTCCCAAACCCAAACAACCCCAATCTTATCCTTTTCGGCCTCCCCAACCAGCAGTGGCCTTGGCCAAGGCTGCTGCTGGAACAACAACTCCCCTGGAGAACACTGCAGTGAGACGCTCTTCATTCCTTCCCCCACCTCCCACAGACACCTGCTGATTGTTGACTCTGCCTGGGTCATGATCAAGGCCGTCTCCGTTGGATCAGACTGAGGCACCGAGGTTGTGACGCCGGGCGGGGTGACGACCCAGGCTCATACATACAGTGACATTATACATTTATACAGATATGCATCCACCCTCCTCCCCCTCTCCCACGTCTCTGCAGCTTTGTACCCCCCCAGTGAGACAGACGGGTCCGTGACCAGCGCCGAATATGGCTGCAGGACCGGGTGGCTGCTGTCTATCCTGGGTTACACCCCCCACCCTCACCCCCTCCCTGTTGCTAGTCTTGAGTTTTTCTGTTGTAAGAGTGATTATGTGCTTTTGTTGCTGAGGTGTTTTTTTCCTGTTCCCACACTGCACTCCCTCTGGAGTACAATCTGGGGGTTGCCTTTTTTTTCTCTCCTCCCTCTCCTCATGTTATGCTGTAACTTTCTCAATCCAATCCCTGCCTCCTGTCCTGTCTACCCCTCTGTCACATTGTATGTACATGTATGTTTGGACAGGTGGCGCTGCAATTTCGCTGGTACTTGTGACTAGTGACAAATAAAGGGCTTCATCATCATCATCATCATGTCATCACGCCGTAACACGTCACACGCATTGATTGACGTCATCACAATGTTTGTTTGCAAAAGCTTAGGCACGGTATGGATGGACAGTGTGAGTGCGCCCTAATATCCCCAGTAGCCTTCTCACCCCCATCACCAAAACCAAATATCGCATGATGAGGGACCGGGCCTTTGCCATCGCCGCCCCTACCCTCTGGAACTCAGAAACACTCCCATCATTCAAGAGTCAGCTTAAATCCCATCAATTCAGGATCACCTACAACAACTAAAATCCACCATCTTCCACCCTCTGTTTTTCTATTAATGTGATGTTCTTTTGTTCTAGTGATGTTTAACGTGTTTCCTGTTTGATTATCTATATTTTTTTATGTTTAAAGCGTCTTTGAGTACTGAGAAAAGTGCTGTATAAAATTGATCTATTATTATTATTATTATTATCAACTTGAAAGGCAATGATATATCAATGTTCATACCTTGTTTTCATTGCCAAAAGATCAGTTATTGCAGATTTAAAGACCATGCACCATGTGAAGTCAATATTATCTGAAATATTAAAACTCGACACACTTGACACATAGCTTGTCTATGAGGCATTGTAGCCATATGAGATTAGGCTAAAATGTAGGAGCCACCTCACCTTTTCCATTCAGTTTTTTGTATTTCAGTGGGGGATATTACCAAAAAAACTAATCAATTAAATTACTCAATAGTATATGACACACAGATAACCTGGAGCAGTGTCTGACATGTTTGTCAGACACAGTTATGTCTATACAATACAGTATATTAAAGTTAATAGCTGTCTTTATTAACTATATGTTTTAAATAAATTCAAAACCAGTAATGGAGAAGAGCAAAAACTGTTAATTAAAAATGTACACACGTATCCAAATACATTACATCTGCAAGTTTTTCAGTTCTCTTTGATTCAGTCTGTCCAGCCATACAGTAGAGTAAGAGACAGTCAACATTCAATTATTTTTATCAAAGAACAAAAACGCAGAGTACTTTTTTCATCATTCTTGTTAAAAACATTTGAATAGTGCCTCATTTCCAAATGATTACAAAAGATATCACCATTCATTAAATACTCCAATATAACTCTGACAACATGATTAAAAATTAACACCTAATTATAATACACAAATATAGTACAGATTCTGAGCCCTCATCTCCTTATTAATAAACTATGTGATGTATAATGATTATAACGTTGCAAGGCTAGCTAACTGCTGACCACCTTGTTATAATGCTGTTTGTAAAAGAGAAAATAGTAGTACGACAGCATGACATTTCTGACTGTTGTTACTTAATTCAATTCAATTCAATTAAGTAAGACTTGTTTTACCATCTCCGCAGCATAATGGCCTTGCTTTATAGATGGTGGTTAATCTGGTAGTTTGGGAGATAGGTGAAGGAACTCTCCTCTCATTCAGAGTATGTTACTGGATCAGTGGTTTTCTCTGTCTGATGTACAACGCAAAGTAAACAGCCATGGCAGCAAGGAGAATAGCTAGGATGACGATGCAGACAATTACAGCCACCACAGGGCCGCTGTAGTTCTCAGATGACATATCTGTGTGAGCAGGGATGGAATATGGCATTAGACAATATTCTACTTCATAGATTTATTAAAAATGTTGCAAATTACTGACTGAGAAAGTTATTAGCAAGAAGAACCAAGATACTTACCGTGAGGAGCTGAGAGAGTTTGAACATCTCCTGAAAAATGTAACCAAAACTATGGTCAATTGTCAGGATTCACTTTTATAGATCAAATTAACTGATTCAATTAATAACTTACTATTTCTACTTCAGATACAACAAAACTGCATACTCAAGTATGTTTTAAGGGAATCGTGATTTGTCACGCAATATGTTTTTCTTTGACATATCATAGAAACGTCTCTAACCAAAGTTCAGGTGAGTCCCTGTAGCAAGGGGTCGGGATGGATGGCTCGGTTAAACAAACACAGTGGCCTATTTTTTTCCCAGGAGACTGCTGTTCATGTCACTCGTGAAACCAAAAGTAAATGTTCATTTGTTTATGTAATGTACTTAACTTACGTATGTTAATTAAATTACAAAACAAACATACTTATTATAATCCAAACCATCATCTTGTTCTAAACCTTAACCTATGTTTATAACAGCGACCATTTCACAACGTGCACAATACATTTCCCTCAAAACGTTATTGAGAATGTAGTTTTATTCAATGGGAACGTGAATTTCTAGGAGTGTTGGTTTTATCCAAGCCCCAACAACAGCGAATCCTAGGTTCATCCAATGCAGAAGTGCCAAAAAATGCAGTTCGCCGAGCAGCCACTAGGGACCGGTTTCAAGAGCAATTTCTTATTGATCCCCAAGTTTAAAAGCGGCCGCTTTCACTGCATAATTAAACTATAATATAATATTTAAGGCCTGGTACAAAAACATTCTAGTCTATATGTCTAGGTCATATCTCCATGACAACACTGAGGAGAATGGTTTTTTTCTATTGGAGGTTAAAGATCATGAATAATTAGGGGCGCAGCCTCTTGAATGACAGCTAGCCGCTGGTTATCAATTATTATAAATTAGGCCAGTATTGAGCACAAGTGCTGCAGCCTGGCCGCCATGAACTGGGCTACAATGCGGTTGAACAGGGTACCTGCGCACCAACAATATATGTAAACTTAAAGTATTTGGTGACAGCCGCTGACAGGCTCAGATTTTTATTCTAAGTGTCTGACTACTTTGTTGAAAGATGAAGAAGTTGTCGTTATCCTGCCATGTAGGTACTGATGCGAGTCAACATAGTAACTTCAGCTAATAGCATTAGCCTACCTCCGCTATGTGTACAAAAATAGTCTACACTCTTGAAACAGCATTTTCTTAAGAAGAATGTGCCTAGGAGGATGTCTTCTCTTCTTTGGCTAACAATTGTCATCCCCGTCAAGCTGCAGACCCGATGGTCTGCATGGTGCTGTGTATCTGCAGTTATTACAATAAATTTGTCAATCAACAATGACCACAACTCCTGCCTGTCTGCATCCAATGGGAATGTTAGTCTATGAAAGTTGCGTGAAGTATTGCTCCACATATTGTTGGCAAGATTCAAAAATACGCAAACAATTAACCATTATTTATGGAGAAAATCATTTCGATAACACAAAGCTACACTTCACAATACTCTCTCTCTCCTACGTTCCACTCTGATATCTTCTGGCAACATCCCGCAAGATTTCCAAATTCCACTTCACCATCGTTCCATAATACAATCAGACACTTATGATGCCTCTTAGTGGCAAAAACAAGCATTTTTAGTGGATATATATATAGTCACTGCGCTGGTGCCCTATTTGATTACATTGCAGCCTTGTTCATGGCATCCAGGCTGCAGCACTCACTCAATACTGGATCATTAAAAAAAAGTGGTTGCCATTAGTCACTTAACAAAAAATATATGGGGAAATAGGATAAAGGTTAAAAAAAATGAAGAAATTCCCCTTTAAGGTTATATTGTGTACCATTATAAAGCCATGTAAATTGTTATTGTGATAGGAAAAAGGGATATCTTTGTTGAATTTTGCCCTAAAGACGCACCACTGCTCTGTAATCCCACACGGATGGCAGGTGAGGTGACTGTAGCGTTGGCCAACACATCCTCTGTGTCTCTCTTTCTCCTTTTAGCTCCACAGCTCTGTTGAAAAGGGATAAAGAACAATCAAAACTCTGATGCATGAATTTACTTCATTTGTGATATCGTAAAACTAGGACTCTTAAATGAACTTGTGTCTACTCACAGGCAATAAACTGTCACACGATGACACCTCACAGAGCCGGGTGACGCAGTGCAGGTAGAAAGTGGAAACTACCTTATCCTTATGCTCCACAAACCTGAAGGCTTCAAAGGAGTAGAGGGCCTTCTGAGACTCACCATTGAGCTCCACCTTAGTTTGTGGGTCTTTTTCACACCTTAGGTGAAAAGGGGACAGGTCATGTGACTGCACGTGAGGAAGTAAAATGAGGTAGTAAAGTTGAGTGTCAATGACTCACCCTACAAAAAGGTCATAATTGGTTTTGATCATGGGATATGGACCTGTTGTTGCATAGCATCTGTCCAGCAGCACGTTGAAACTGCAAGGATACACAAGGTTAATTTTCCGTGTATCATCTTATTCATGTAACTTTGTAAGTAACTTGTAAATTTTACTGCAAACTGTCCAGGCTTAAATACCTGTCTGTTAGATTGGTAGCTATGACTGCAACATAAATCTTGGTCTTCAGGTTTATTCCATTTTGCGGCATGGAAAGTGGCTCTGTGTACAGTTCATCCTGTTCCACAGAAAAGTAAGAAAAAAAGCTATAGAATATGAAAAAATACTTTGTCCGATTTTAAAAGCTAGAGCAGGTCTTACTTTGTAGAGCAGCATACTTAGTGTAGTGATGAAGCTACCATTGTTGTCTCTTATGGCAAGACTCGCACCTGATCTGTATTAAATTAAAATAATCTTGGATGAATCAAAAGTCCAACTTATTTCAAATGCATCAAGTGTTATTCATGATATACTCACACAGCCACTTGAGTGTTGTTCAGGAGATACTGCATCGGATAGTAACAGGAGAACTTGTACAGGATCTGCGGCCGATAGGTAATCTTACCCACAGAGGGGTCTATAGACGTAACGACGCCAGATATGTTGACAAACTGGACGTTTGAGAACTGAGAAAACACTCCGCTCCCAACTTGGTCGGTTATCTATTGAAACATCAAACATCATTTTAGCGAAATCACTTTAAATTAGTTTTCTGATTATTTTTTTAATACAGGAATTTAAGATGTAATGACTTTCCAGTCCTTGATTTTCATATACTGCAAGTCAAACCCATCAAAATGTACCAAAAGCTAACCTTTATTAAAGGCATTAATATCTTATTAGCTGTCAGATCTACGGACAAAGTGCATTAATTGATGGATTGTACAGTCAAAAAAACGAATGGTGACAAATACCTTAAAGGTATTATTGCAGGATGAGACAGCACTTTCATTCATGGGGAACCTGAATTTTAAGACTGGTGGGTCCACGCTCCAGTCAGCAGTCCCATAACAGTCAGGTGTGTTGACCTGATTATTGAGGACCATCAGAGACTCGTTGTAAAAAGCTTGGTACATAGGGCAAAGGTAGATGTCCAGGTCCATGTACTCAGTGCCACAGATCACAGTTATGTCTGAGTTTTCTGGGTGAGATTTTTTTAAAAAAAAAGGAGGATGTAAATCAAACTGCAATGGAGATGTGAAATTACAATAATTAAAGAACATATAAGTGAAAGTGCCACAAACCTGGAGGTCTGTTTGTATCGCTAAGAATGCAAGCGTCTGGTATCTGGGCCTCGGTCCTCAGAATGAGGCCAAGCTGGCACACAAGGATGACCAGCCTCATTGTTGTGAGTGTGTACCTGTGAGGAACCAGCAAAACAATGGGAACCAGGGCATTCATTATCTTTTTTTAAAGTAAGGAACTTTGAAATAAATATTTTCTGTATCTAAGGGAAAAGCCTAAGAAGGTTATTGCAGCATACTGTAAGAATATGTATGCATAGTTTCAGAAATAAACCTGAAAAGTTCTTTGAAAGGAATTACTTATATCCTTCAAAAGGGTATTTTAATGTCACGAGGATCAATATAATTTGAATAAATAAGGCTAGTTGAACTTCCTCATAATCATATCCTACATTTTGCATAATAAGCGGTTGTTTAAATAAACTGTCACTATTGATCACATAAAGAGCCTCAAATTACATCTAAGATGTTAAGATTGATATAGAACATTTACATCGAAAACTACACGTTTCTTCATTGTTGATATAGGAAGAAAAATCCAAAAAGAATTTTACAGATTTCAATATTTCTGCGAAGTACAACCTTTTTCATATAATGCATTGTAAATAAATATAACCTACAGTATGAAACTAACAGGAAAACAGGTAGTAAAGTTGCTCACCTGTAAGCAGTCTTCATTTTCTGTCTTGCTATCAGCAACCAGATCGCTCTATTTATTCTGTTGCTGCCACAGGGGCGTGTGAGGGATGTCTCAGACAATGGTGTTACATGAGCTGGTCTTTAAAATCTACTGATTTTATTGATTCTATTGATTATATCCTGTAGTTTTTGAAGCCACAGCCAGCTATCTTCCACAAGGCAACTGAGTGGTGTGTAATAATGATGCATGTTTGTATACATATACATAAACAAAGTGGAATTTGTTTTAAGAAAATAGATTTTTGTCCTTGAAACAGTTATCCTACATGAGTTTTCTATTTCTCTATTACCATCCACCATTATTATATGATGTTGTTTAATTAAAGATATTCATCTAATGTTCATCTAATGAATTCAACTAAATTTTTCCAGAGATATTGAGCCTGTTTTGGGTCTTATTTGTTCATTTGCAATGGTCAAACTTCATGCCATATTTCTGCAGCTTGGTTGTATGATTAATGTGACCATATTCATTTCAGCAGAGAGAATTTATTTTAGATTGTGCTAATCTTCAATAAGGTCAGCGTGTTATTTTTAAGACGTATACAGAGTGAATTTAAAATTAATAATTTGTTTCATTGATTTACTATAGCTGGGATTGTGTAATTCGTACTTTGCTTTTATCATGTGTATTGTACTTGAATAGGGATGCTTGAGTGATTCTCACTTTGTCTTCAATTGTTGCCACATTTACAGCAGATCCGATTTAAACTTTGAGAAAGGCATTAGCATTCATCTGACATATAGCAAAACATAAGATATAACTTAATATAGCAGTGCAAGGTTAATGGCTAGTAATGATGCAGTGCAATGGAAAAACACTTGATTGTTGTCTTAGGTATGTGCAGGGAGAGCGTCACACAGGAAATCATAATACAAAAACAGAGTTTTATTTTTCTTACGTAGGACCATGAAAGAGCCGGCTCACTGATCTGATCCAAAGAGTTATCTTTAGAGATCTTATAATATGATAAAAGTTTCATTATTGTTCTTCTAAGTTTTGTAATGGATCACTTTTTGTTATGGCCTCAGGCTGTAAACTGTAAATAGAAAATTTCAGTGCTGTTTTGTACAGTCTGGGGATAAAAGACACACCTATCTGAGAGAAATACAAAGTCTTTTGTGAAGCATCACGATACGTAAGGCACTCCTGAGTAACTTGGGTCCCCAAAGAACAGCACCACAATACACCATGGGGATACAGCCTGAAAAAGGTGCTTGTTAGATTACTTTAGACATATCCAATGTCAAATGCCAGTTTTAATCTCCCCTTTGTTGTCTAAATAAGCATTTGTCTGCAAGCCATGCCATCAGTGTTACTGGGGGACATTTATTCAAAACTTGGACCCAGAAGCAGTACATGTGGTCACCCTTAGGGAGTAAGATATTAACCTGGTACAGGGCTGTGGCAGATTTAGGTCAGGAGCCGTAATCAAAAACACCAAAGTTTGGTATTAAAAGGGAGTAGATATTGTTTGCTGAAGGTTTGTGTAAATGTAGCCTACAGTTCACAAACCGTGTGCTTTAAAGACTCGTTCAGACTCATGACTTAGCAGGAATGTGAAAAACAATGACTTTGACCAATTGAGGATAAATTTATGCTCAATTTGAATATAGGCTGACATATACTCATAGTGGATTAAATATCTTGATTAGACAAAACATAAAGGATGATGCCACCCCTGGGAATGAAGTGGGCTAAACCAATAACGTGTCAGCTATTGGTAGCTTTGCTGTGATGCAGGCATTGTAAAGCCTGGCTTAGCACAGATTTATCAGTATCAGCGTATGTCGGCCAATAAATAACAAGAAATCAAATACAGATAGGCTAAAGATATGTTGAGGTATTTTACCGTCTACTCTACACTATCTGCTCAGCACCAAACAGCAGACGGACACAGTTAGCAACATGCTGGTGAACATAGTGGAGCATTTAGCAGAGCTGGATGTTTCCCCCGGGAGTTGGTGGTGTCTAGCAGAGCTAAAAGAGAGTGAATATTGGACTTACATTCACCAGGGTGCCAGGAACACAACTCTAAATTAATGCTAATGTTGCTACGTACCTACATGTGTAAATAAGCAATTGCCATCAACTTAAAAGATGATATTCGGCATGTCAGTGTTGTGTTCACAACGTTTGCCCATTTGCCCCTAAAGGACCAAATATCAGTTACTGTAGGTTTTGTTGCTGATGCCATATAATATCTGTAGGTAGCCTATGTGGGAGCGTACCTATGTTCTCCGGGTCCGACCCTTTTTTTAAAAAAAAAGGTCCACTGTTCCCCGCTGTTCACAGGAAGGGTCCTGTCTGGTATTTTATTTTTACCACAATCAGTGCCGAATTCCACGGGAAATAGGCTTATGTAAACCCTAACACTACCCCCTAACCATGCCCCTCACCCTAGCCCTAACCGTAACCTGAATTAAATCCACAAGGCAGAAGCTTATGCAACCAGAGAACAAAGTACCCTTTTGGACCCACTTGGGGAGCATAGCCCCCGGGAAACATAGGGATGAACCTGCCTATGTTATGTGAAGCTACAGCTGGTTAGCTTAGCCTAGCATGAAGACGAAAAATGATTTTTTTTTTTTATGATTATACGTTAGTTTTGTTTAAACAAGGAAGATATTGCTGACTTGTTAACTAGTGAGCTTAGAGGTGCTGGAAGACATATTTTGTAACCTTTGGACAGAGCCAGGATGGCTGTTCGAACCTTTATGCTAAGCTAAGCTAAATGGCTGCAGCAAACAGACATGAGGCATCTTTTATAAGAAATTCTTATCAATATTTGCTTGTGGGATAGCATATGTTTTTGTGTTGAAAATCACATTTTCTAGCTCTGAAATGTTGCTATTGGCCTCAAAAATCACAAATCTGTGGGGTTTAAGTGGTAAAGTTCCAAATCTTAAATATATCAGAGGGTAATTGAAGAAAATATAGCTATTGCATGGATTGCTTGGACTCTAATTGGTTATTTAGAGACTTATAAGGGCTGTAATGAATATTTATTTTTTAACTTGCATATAACAGTTGTGTTGGACTACTTGTTAAAAGAGGGATCTTGGTATGTAGCTTTATAACTAATCTATAATTGTTAAACTCCAGTGAGTCTACCAGCACAGAGCAGATCCATAAACATCCCATTTGACTCACAGGGCAATGTTTAGGTAATGAATTTTACTCATCAACATTATCCATAACACTTTGCAATGTTAGGCTATTACACAGAACACTCTCATGTGTAAGCGAATGTGACTCACAGACATGTGAGGAATAATAGACTTCATATACTCTCAATGGGAAGAAAGGCATCTATGGATGTTTACATTGGAACATGAATGGCAGTCACATAGCCTAAGTCTCACGGGACATAAGTGTATTGTCTCTATAGGCTCAATGCATATCCACTAAAGGGGACCTTTACAACATCGCAGAGAAGAAACAGCCTACATTACATAATGCAGTGCTACGTCGCCCAGCTAATCTGACATTTTTAATCATGTTTTTTCCTGCACTCTGAGCAATGAGGACTTGTCAGCACTTGATTTCAGCCTCATAGCCAGGCATGAAACAACCTACAAGAAATATGCAACAAAGGATAGTTTGCAGCTTGAGTGCCCAAACAAATGATGGTGTTCCCCCTGTAAAGTGTAAACTGTACTGTTTGTCTGATCATCCTGGCCTCAAAATAAGCCACCGCAAGCTCAAAAATGAATGTGAAAGTCAGTATGCATGTAAATTTTATTTTTAGGCATATACTTTGAATATACTTGTTAGATCTATATTATAAGATCTTATCTTTTCCTTCTCTTTGTTTTTTTTTCATGTTGCACCTTTACAGGGTCAAATTAACCGGAAAGTATTGAGTTGTTTTCTTTAACCTCACAACAGATTTACTTTCAACAGCTATTGTAAGCACATACTGTATGATGAGTCACACTGTAACATGCAACACCTGAGCAGTATCATAACAAGTGAGGACAGTGATATATGAGGAGCCCTTTTTTAAAAAAAAAAAACAAGTCACATCAGGACACAACTCTTACATACTGTATAATGTAATGGTAAAACAATCCCAGGGTTTGTTATACAATATGATATGTGACCCACATTTTTATGGTTTGTTTGTTTTTTGGGGTGAAATCCACCCTCTCTAATTATTATTATTATTATTATTCTCTGTTGAATTTATTTTTAGACCTATTAGCCCTACATTTCGGTGTCGTTGATGCTTCTAAAGTGACTTTATGGGGTTTCAACCTGGCGCTTATAGGTGTGGTTCAGCTTTTCTGTTCTCTGTGTACTTGCACTGACTGCAAAGAGGAAGTATGTGAATGCTCCTTCTTCAGTGGTAGAAAAAGCCAATTACAAGCCATGTATTCAAAAGCAGGACTTTTAGTTGCAATGGGGTAGGTACATTTTTAATGTGGTATTAGCAGTACAATGTTGATGTATGTTGTCCTGTTGTGTGCATGTACTTTCTGCTCTGGTGGGATACTGCCTGTATGCTTTGGCTATCTGCATTTGTTGGTATTTGTCTGATGCTGCTTCGTGTTTGTCCTTCATGCCTCTAATTTTATTCACTGAACCACCACTTCTATATGTAGATTTTATGAATGTTTTAACACAAAGTGCTGATTTATCTTGGTTAATGTGTTTGTCTCAACCCTTCTTGTGTATTTGCTTTTTAGGGAGCCTAATGTAACATTGGTCAGGGACTGTAGATAAAAACTAGCCTTCTGGCTAAATCCAGCATTTACAGAAATGTTTATTAAAGGTTGAATATGGAGAATGAGCCGAACAGCGCCATCTAGTGTCTCAAGATTGTAGTCATAACAACAAAAAATAATTTGAGCACTCTGTTTGCCAGGTTCGTCAGAACTGGTCCAGTAGCCTACAGGAGACCAGAGTCTGTTTGAGCCTGTTTGAACCCGTCCCCTCCGGCAAATCGCACCATAAAAACAAGTATTGCAGAGGAGTTCGACTGACAGTTACCGTTAGCCGTAACAGCTAAGTAAACATGAAAATTAGCTTACGTGTGCGCGCGCGTGCATTTTAATGCCGTTGAACTCCTTTATCTCAGTCCATCGAGTGATTGCTTGACCTATACTGACTGGTTTTTGCCCGTCTCTGGTCACTCAGCTGTTGGGACAAATAAGCAGCTGCAGGATTGATAAACTCCATTTCATCAGTGCCAGCCTACAGTAGCTGCCACCGAACAACAGACAACCCTGGCAACCCGCAATGCCGCAGCTATTTGCTCGTATCATGGAAACAGAAAGTGACAAAAAAGTAATTGCCAAACCCGTAAAAAAAATGTTTTAATCTTATTTCAGACTAAATATATTTTTTTCATGGAAAAGTAATACTTTTATTCTGTACCCCTCAAAATGCTCCATGGGTGTATTACTTATTTATTTTTTTAAATATAGATTTTAATTAAGATTCTACATATTCAACCTTTAATATGCACTGCGGCTGTCAAATAAAATCAAGATAAAGACAAAGCAGTGGCGGATTGTAACTAAGTGAGTATTTCAATTTTATGCTACTTTTACTTCCCTGCAATTTGAAAGCCAACATTGTCTAGCCAACTGCACTGCATTCATTTGACATCTTTAGTAAGGCTGCTAGTAACTTTACAGATTTAGATGATAACAGAAAATATGAATCTACTACTGGTGTAATATGATAGATTAAGATACCCAGTTGTACATAGAGTAATTAAAAGCAACTCCATCTTAACCAGCTACTTTTATTCCAGTACATGCTCTGAATAATTTCTAGAAGCCACCCAAGCCTGCCCCGCAGTCCTGGGTAGCAACTGCTGCGGAAGTGTGGTAGCTGTATTTTTAATTGGACCGTTGGTTGAGGAAGCGATGAAACACTGTGATTGGCCGGCGTCGCTCCTCCTGTGTTCTGGAGAGTTCTGAGGGGAGTCTTGTGGAGGAGGCGCGGCCGCTCATACACGCACTGACAGCGAGGACCAGGGGACTCATCACACCCAGAGAGTCACTGCAGTATTAATAACAACCACTTTATCGATAAACTGACAGATTCTGAACTTTACGGAGGTGAGTATTAGCTACAGATGCATAATGTTTTGTAACGCTAATAACTTTTAGGCTAACTTCAGAGACGTCAGTCAACGCAATTTTACGCAAAGTGTCAACGGCTGCTTGATTTACGTTGATATTATGACGTTAGCAAAACATGTAAGCTAGCTAACAAGTTGTGAAGATTTGCCATTGCTCAAACGCAAGCAACACGTCGTCATTTACACCAGCCTCTCTTATAAATTGATGTTTTATGAGAACTTTACGTTACTGTACAGCATATAACCTTAACACGAGAGCTAGTATACCTTACAGAAAGTGTAAATTAGAAAGTTTCAAGGATGTATATCTTCAGGAGACGTCATATAATGTTTTGTGAAATTGTGAACAAGTTGCAAAGAGGAGAAAGAAATGGTCCAGAAAGTTCCTCCCAGCCTCCTGAAACGTGAAGTGACACGCCCTCCTGCACTGGGGCTGCTGTTGAGGGCTAACTCAAGCTTAGCTCGCGTTTATGATGCAGCAGTATGCTCTCTTCTTAGCCCTGCTCTTGCTCAGTGGCTGCCACACTTTATCCTTTCACACCCCCCCAAAAAAAAATTGAGTTTATGTTTTTGCATACCCATTAACCTGCACATGGTGGTTTTGCACGCACGTATACTCTCACCACTGTACCTATTAGCTACTTGTGTAATGTACTGTATATGATTGTGGTATGTGTTTTTCTCTTTTAGTGTTGAAATGTATACTTTGTGTGTTTTCTGTTCCTGTGCAATACTACCCAATTTGGGATCAATGAGGTAGATCTATCTATCTAACTCTCTTAACATTATTGGTTAAACTACAGTCCTATAGCAACAGCAGGGGCTAGATAAGATAATAAATACTAACTAAAACAGATAAGAAAGGCAGAAAGCGGAAAACTCTTTCATTTGAGAAGCTGGGAGCCAAAAACCGTTTTACATTTGTGCTTGAGGAGTGATTGAAGCATTTAACCAATTATGGGAATACAGGCAGCTTCATTTTTAGATTGAGCACGGTATTTGTTTGAGTTCTAATTTACATTTTTTTTTACCCCCTGGGATGTGGTCTCCCCTGCAATGGCACAACAGTATGTTCCACTAGAGGAGCCTGTCCCTCCCTAGTATGAGAGCCTAGGTTAGTTGACTTCCCATGTGGCTTAACATTAGGCTAACATTAGAATATATTAATGGTCTGCTGCTGTAGTAACAGTAAACATCGACATGTTTCAAGAAGTTACTGCTTGCCGAGTAATCACGATAACTTTGTTGCCAAGTAAATGTTTTTTACAAAACCTATTATTATTATTTTTTTTCAGATTTAATCAGGAAATTATCCGGTTTACTGGTAAACCCAGATCAATTTAAATTCAAACAGTTTTTAATCTGGATATTATTGTATAATGAAACAGCAAGTAGCAATGTCCCAAAGCCACAACAGACATATTCTGACTGCTTGTTTAGCCTCAAACCCAAAGATATTAAGTTTACTATCGCATAAGACAAATAACAGCAGACAATCTATACACTTATACAGACAGATAAAATAAATATGGCATTTTGTTCTTAGAAAATTACGTAAATGATAAATTGATAATGAAAATAGTGGGTGAATAATTTTCAGTTGATCAACTTGATGACTAACGTTTCAGTTATATGATAAAATAATAATGACATTTAATGAAATGGCTGCTCAGTGTGGTCATCAGGCTATGCTTCTTAGAAAATACCCTCTCTTGCCTGTTGTCAGTTGTTGCCATAATAAAGGCAGCCGTTGCCAAGCTGTCAAATGTGGGAGGCTTGAAAACAGGTGCTGTGGACCTTCACTTCATTGATAGTTTGTTTCCACTTCTGTTTGAGCTGCTCAGACTCCGATAATAGCCTCATTACACCATGCTACAAATGTGTACCACAGTGGCCACCCACAGTTACATTCATTTATTCATTCATCGCGGGGGGGCTGGAGCCACTCCCAGCTGACATTGGGCGTGAGGCGGGGTACACCCTGGACAGGACGCCAGTCTATCGCAGGGCACATAGAGAGAGACAATCATTTATAGTCATAGAGTGTAGTCTTTACCTAGTTTGTAAAGTGTCCTGAGATAACTTTTGTTATGATTTGGCACTATAAATAAAATTTAATGGAATTGAATTGAATTTAGAGTCACCGATTAACCTAACACATGCACGTCTTTGGACTGGGGGAGGAAGCCGGAGAGAACCCAAGCAGACACAGGGAGATCCAGATTTTCAGTTTAGTATACATGATTAACAACTGATCATTTTCATATTCTCAGGAACCATGTCCAAGGGACCAGCAGTCGGCATTGACCTGGGCACTACCTACTCCTGTGTAGGAGTGTTTCAGCATGGTAAAGTTGAGATCATCGCCAATGATCAGGGAAACAGGACCACACCCAGTTATGTAGCCTTCACTGACACTGAGAGGCTGATTGGGGATGCAGCCAAGAATCAGGTTGCCCTGAACCCCAACAACACAGTATTCGGTATGAAACATTTTTCTAATCAAGAATGATAAGTTAACTTTGATGTTACTGCATATTCACTGTATTTTTTCTAATTGTCCTTTAGATGCAAAGCGTCTCATTGGACGTCGGTTTGATGACGCCGTTGTCCAGTCAGACATGAAACACTGGCCATTTACAGTCGTTAATGATTCTACACGCCCCAAAGTAAAAGTGGATTACAAGGGCGAGACCAAAACTTTCTACCCGGAAGAGATCTCCTCCATGGTGCTGATTAAAATGAAGGAGATTGCAGAGGCATACCTTGGGAATGTACGCTATTTTCTCTGCTTCCACTACAGTATCTTGGCTGCTGTGTCCCCTACAAAACATGGGATTTTAAACCAAACCCCCTAGGATTTGTGTCCTGTTGACAACAATTATAGTGTTGTTTAAATAGACTAGGAATCTGTGAGCTATAATTTAATTTAATGTGATTAAAAAGTGTACTTTGAATGTTGGGAATGCTATTTATGTCTCATGAACTGCTGCAACTTGTAACCATTTTCTTCTTGCAGACTGTAACAAATGCAGTAGTGACTGTGCCTGCCTACTTTAATGACTCTCAACGCCAGGCCACCAAAGATGCAGGGACCATTTCAGGGCTCAATGTCCTTCGTATCATCAACGAGCCAACTGCTGCTGCTATTGCTTATGGCCTGGACAAAAAGGTAAACTAATCCTAAGGCCACAGTATCTTTCTATAGGATACAGTCTTATAGTCTTAAGGCTAATCAATTGCTTGTATCGTAGTAAATTGCATGTTATTGACCACACTACTACTTGCTTTCTGTCCTCTTTTTGTTGTTGTTTTTGACAGTTTTATGTGTAGTTTGCATGCCCCAATGTGATATTTTCAAGTGCTGAAGTACTGTAGACTTTGAATGTCTGCTGAAGCTGGTTTCATCCAAATACAAATAACAATAATGTAATTTAAACCACAGGTTGGAGCTGAGAGAAACGTCCTTATCTTTGACCTGGGTGGTGGCACATTTGACGTCTCCATCTTAACCATTGAAGATGGCATTTTTGAGGTCAAGTCCACAGCAGGCGACACACACTTGGGTGGAGAAGACTTTGATAACCGTATGGTCAACCACTTCATCTCTGAGTTCAAACGCAAGTACAAGAAAGACATCAGTGACAACAAGAGGGCGGTTCGTCGTCTGCGCACGGCGTGCGAGAGGGCCAAGCGCACTTTGTCATCCAGCACTCAAGCCAGCATTGAAATAGATTCTCTGTACGAGGGAATCGATTTCTACACCTCAATCACCAGGGCCCGGTTTGAGGAGCTGAACGCAGACCTGTTCCGAGGAACCCTGGAGCCTGTGGAGAAGGCTCTCCGGGACGCCAAGATGGACAAGGGTCAAATCCATGACATTGTCTTGGTGGGAGGTTCCACTCGTATTCCCAAGATCCAGAAGCTGCTGCAGGATTTGTTCAATGGGAAGGACCTCAATAAGAGCATTAACCCTGATGAGGCAGTGGCCTATGGTGCAGGTATAACCAGTCTATTTATATTTAGGTATAAATACAGCAGTAACACTTTTGAACTAATAAAAAATCCGTACAAAGATTGGAGGTAAAGTAGCTACAAATGTAAAACTTGAAATCCCCACTGTTCTGTAGCTGTGCAGGCAGCCATCCTGTCAGGTGACAAATCAGAGAATGTGCAGGACCTGCTGCTGCTTGATGTGACCCCCTTGTCTCTGGGCATCGAGACCGCTGGAGGAGTCATGACTGTTCTCATTAAGAGGAACACCACGATCCCCACGAAGCAGACCCAGACTTTCACCACCTATTCAGACAACCAACCCGGTGTTCTCATTCAGGTTTGACCACCATATTTAGCTAAAAAGAACCCTTCATTATTTCAATTCATTTCCAATAAAGCTGTATTTAAGTCAACCTGACTTTATATCCGCAGGTGTTTGAGGGTGAAAGGGCCATGACCAAGGACAATAACCTTTTGGGGAAATTTGAGCTGATTGGAATCCCGCCTGCACCCCGAGGGGTTCCTCAGATTGAGGTGACCTTTGATATCGACGCCAACGGTATCATGAATGTGTCTGCTGTTGACAAGAGCACTGGGAAGGAGAACAAGATCACAATCACCAACGACAAAGGTAAGCCAAAGAAGAACTTTAAAGCTGTATCTTAATTGTGAAATTTCACGTGCGATATTCAGCCCTATGTTCCTTTTAAATAAAAATCAATCAGGTCGCTTGAGCAAGGAGGATATTGAGCGTATGGTCCAGGAAGCAGAGAAGTACAAGTCTGAGGATGATGTGCAGCGAGAGAAGGTGGCTGCAAAGAACGGTCTAGAGTCTTACGCCTTCAACATGAAGTCCACTGTGGAGGACGAGAAGCTGAAGGACAAAATCAGCGACGAGGACAAACAGAAAATTGTGGACAAGTGTAACGAGGTCATCAGCTGGCTGGATAGAAACCAGGTATGAATCAGCAGAAGTTTATGGTTGTAAACATTGGGCAGCAAAGGTGTTAAAATAAACATTGGGTTGGCATCAGAGTGAACTTAAAAAAAATGTCTCTTTTCTTTCTCAGACTGCGGAAAAAGAAGAGTTTGAGCACCAGCAGAAGGAGTTGGAGAAGTTGTGTAACCCCATCATGACCAAGCTGTACCAGAATGCAGGGGGAATGCCAGGAGGGATGCCAGGTGGGATGCCAGGTGGCTTCCCCGGAGCTGGTGGTGCTGCCGGAGGAGGAGCGTCCACTGGCCCCACCATCGAGGAGGTCGACTGAACCAGAGGTCTACCGCACTTGCATGAGCTTGTTCTCTGTCCTGTTTTGACGTTGGTGTGAAGGGTGATCGCAGTCATAATATCTCAGTTATCTAAATTGTTATATTCAGAAGCATTAATCACTCCTTTTGAGATTGTTTTGATATTTTTTCTACTGCAAGCTTAAGGCACCACTTCCACTGTAGCTTATCTGGCAGGTCATCTTTTCAAGCAACTGTGCTCTTTCCAGTTAAACCAGTTTATGTTTGTGTTACCACAAGGTGGTTTTTCTTTCTGAGTTGCTTATATTTACTTTACAGAATGAGACTAAATAAAAGATCTTTTTGGACTTGGACTCATCGCTCATCTTTTTCAACACCTTAATTATAACTGTTACCATGGCATCTTATTGTAATTAGATGTTACACTATATGTCAGAAATTATCCAAATATTAAGTAGTTAATTATTTAATATATTTATAACATTGTAAAAATATACTCAGTTAATGGTGACCGCTACAAACTAAAATTATATGTTTTTGTGCGTTCATTCTTGTGATTGTGATACTTCAAGAACATCTTGAGGTCTTTGTGATGACATTTCATTTTCAAAAGGTTAACCTCACTGTGACATCAATATGTGTCCATTTTTTAACACCATAACTCAGGAACAGAGGGGACATATACTTGGTCAGATACTGAATTGGTGACATCTTGGAAATGTGCATGTTTAGATCTTTGCTTCTGGGATGAAGATGTGTGTAAAGCATCCATGTTTTGCCCAAAAAAACAAAACACCTTTTACTCAAATTCCTTCAAAGTTTATACAGAAAAAACAAGTTGACTAGTTGGTGGAGGCATACAACTACAAGGCGGTAATTCTAGTTTCCTCTAACGGAAGATGTTAATCACTAAAAATGCATGTCAAGCTTGTGGGTTTTAAACTGACAGAATCATTTAGTACAAGGAGCTGTATCAGCTCCGTAACTGGTATCATAGACAACATTTTGCACTTATACATACATACTGTATTTGTATTAATGTAGAGAGGCAAAACGGACAGCAAAAGCGTTATTTCTCATTTATTTTGCTTATTGAAGAATGTTCAGGTTTACAGGAAGTAGTTGGAAAGTTCACAGGTGTATTGGCTCCTCTTCACCATATATTATGGACCAGTGCTGATGTGTGTGTGGAAGTCTTTGGAAGATCAGCGTGAGTTAGAGTTTCTTGGGCATTCGTGCATCCGGTAGGCACACATGTAGAAGATACCTAGAAGAGTACAATCAGATTACCAAGAAAAGAATATAAAGATGAGGACGCGGCACATCCATGTGTTTTCATTAGTTAATGTGTTAAGATGCATACCTGAGAAGAATGTGAGCACCACTGCCACCCAGCCCATTATATAGGACCAGGAGAATCGCCAGCTGCCATAGCGTTTACCGTAGTAGTTCACTGTCACTCCTGTGTAGACAGCCATGGCCAGCAACACAAAGAAGCCTACACCAGATAAAATTAGGGTTAAAGGTCTAAACTACATCAGAGAGACTTGCATGTAGCTATGGCAGGGGGGACCTTACAGGAGATGAAGAAGAGGATGCCGGCTGCAAATGTCTTGTCAAACCCGTCAAAGGAGGAGTAGTGGATGAAGGCCATGACGCCGATCACAATGCCGATGAAACAAGCCAGCAGGGAAAGAATCATGAAGGCCCGGGTGGCATCCCAGTATGCTGTGGGTGAGAGGAGATGAGGATAAAGTCTGAACCTGACTCTTATAAGTATTTCCAGAACTACATGAAGAATACACAATATTTTATAAAAAAGTGTACACACAAGTAATTATAGTTAATAGTGTTGGTGTGTTTCATTTTCCCAGTTATTCATGTGTTTCCTCATCTACAGGAAATAGATCTTGGTTGCCATCTAGTGTTTGAGAATGGATTTGCACCTGATTTGATGTACTAACTACATTTTTTTAACATTAAGTATGTACTATATGACTGGTGCAATTACACAAAATACAAAATAACCCCTATACTTCTATGTAGAAATATCTTAATACAGCACCGACACTAAAAGAACCACTTGTTGTATTTTAAAGACTTCTTGATATTTAAATTACAGTAACTTCTTTGCATTTGAATCTTGTGCCATATTTTACCAAACACATAATTTATGAGATTTAAAGTAAAGTTCACAGCCTGTCAGCAAACTTATAAATATAAATGAGGATGTCCCTGTGCACATGTGGTGGAAGACACCGAGTGAGTCTCACCAATGCTGTCTGTGTGTGTCATGCATTTCCCGGGCACGCAGTACCGCCACAGGCCCTGGTGCATGTAATTGCTGGAGTGACGGTACTGCATCCAATAGTCAGTTGCCGTGGAGACAATGAGAAGTATGTTCCCGACTCCGGCGCAGAACAACCCACCTCCCATGAAGCTGTACATCCTGCCAAAAAAAAACCTGACTGACACAGGGAGGAAAAACAGAGCAGGTCAGGGCCTCTCAAACATCTGGCCTCTGCTGGACCAATTATAGCAGACACTTCTTGTTACAGAGCATGGGGCAACATTGAATATGAATAAAACAATATCTAATACATTCAGCAGGATGTCACGAATGATATGCTGGAGCTTGACATATCTGATTATAGAAACCGTATTCATGAGGCAACAACACTGAAAGGAAATTTACATGTTGGGCAAGCAGCAAGCTCAGTATGACGAGTCATTAACCTGCTGAAGTGAGAGGTGGGTCCATCTTTAAAAAAAAACCTGCAAACCCACATAAATGTATTTTTGTTTGTATTTATTCTTATTAAGTCCACCAGGTTTTAAAAAAAAAAAATACCAACCATGTAATGCTGAACTATGGGGGACAATGTATGAAATGATGCACAGTAGATCTAGAATGTATTTGTAAATGCAATTTAATGCTGCATCCATAAAAACAGGACATCTCTGGTGTCAACAGTTCATAAAAAGTGGGTTTTCTACTTAAACTACTTAAAGGGATATTTATGTAAGGGATATTTAGAGTTCAAGAGGTTAACTACCAAATACAGGAATGAAGAAGGATAACTTTGTATTGATTTAAAATACAACATATTGCTCACATACACACATTCACTATTTCACACAATATGTGATATTAATGACCTACCTTTATCTTTCTTCCCTCAGAAAAAGTCAGAGATTCCAATATTTGGGATTGTCAAAGCACAGAGGAGCCCAGTATTGCGCAGGACAGGCAGGAAAGTTTTGTTTGCGAGTAGGAAACCAAGCGAACAAACGGGCTGATGGAACAATGGAGCATGCTGAGCCACAACCAATCACAGAGGATGAGGTTTGTGTTTTAGGGAATCTGCTGAAAATACAGAACTGTTAAAGCGCTGCACACGTCTCAGTAATACTGATGACACAGGGCTTTTAATTCAAAATGCTGCACAACCACACACAGTAAACTCATGGCCTGCAATAGGCTTACCCATAGCCATTGCTGGAAAAGTTAATTTAACAGAGATTACATTAAGCGGCGAAAATGTATAAAAACTGAATTCATTTTGAATTATGTTTCGGTTAATGTGTTTTAAATCCTTCACTCTATTATGCTGATGGGAAAGCAACAGTACTTTCAGTAAATACCAGTGCCTTTCTGCCTCGTGTACCAGCTTGTGTACAAATTATTATAACTCATGTGCAATGTGCTCATTCACATAAATATCATTATCATCATCACCACCATTTTTTCAGGAATGTATACATGATGAAGATACTACAGCAACTGCACTCACTACACTGCACTTTTAATGTCTTTCCATACGTCATAATGACAGAGGAAAGACAAACTGAGCGTCGATTCATCGATGTCACATTTAATGTCATACTTTCCAGAACCCCCCCGCCTTTAGTTGGCACACAGCCAACCCAAGGGGATTCATTTAATTACAGATGAAAGATTGCTCACACATTTATCAAATAAGACACATGATAAAGCGAGCCTGAACACAGCCAACAACATAACTTCACAGGACAAGATGAGTAAGGATAAGTTGTGGCAGGACAGAGTATGATGACCTGGATGGTGGGCAACTAATAGAGTCGTTGGTTTGCAGTAAAGGGGATTTATCTCTGTAGAGAGAGTGGGAGTTTAGAGACAGAGTTATGGGTGAGAAATTAGTCTTTTTTGATGGTGTAACTGGAGTAGCATACTCAGTGGCGTTTAAGCTGAAAACAATGGTGGGGCAACAACTATTCAACCAGGAAATAACTCAATTTTACAATCACATTTACATTATTTCACCCATCTACCTGCTTCTGATGATGGTTTTAGAGTCAAAGTAAAAGCTTGAAATATCAAATAACAGTTGATGTACTAGTAAATTATATTACATTCGAGGCAAAGTGCTGTAGCTTTTAGAGGATTTAGTGATGACCAACAAAAATACAGCACGTGGAGTCACTGCATCACAGTTACCCTGCGTGCCTCACTTATGACCACTAGATGGAGCCTTGTTATTTTGTTTTGGAGCTAAGACTGAATCATTAGTTTGGATTTTCTCTCACATGAATAGGTTTGTTGACAGTGTGTGATGGTGGGATAGAAAAACCACACTGTCACTGTTACACAGTTAAATGATTCATCCCCAAATCTATATTTTATATCATTAGTCATCTCTGACGCAGAGTGCTTTACTTAATTCTCTGTCCTTTCAAATTGAAGCTTAAAACGTTTCTATTTGCCACTGCGTTTTTATCATATTATATTTTCTTCATCTTTTTCATTGCCTTGTATGTTTTATGTCTAATCTTAATCACTATAAAGGGGATTTATAAATAACTTGCCTTGCCATAATGCTAATGACACCAGCAGCAGTTAATTGAGTATGTGGGTCATATATGGATGTACACCTGTAGAGCAGGTAGGGATACAACATCTTTCATTTAGCAGGATAATCTCCTGCTGGCACTGGGGCTACAGCTAATACATTTCTTGCGGTCCTGAAAGTTCAATGTTTAGGTTAATGTTATGATGTTCGATGTTTGGTTTATTTAATTCAATATTGGTATTCACACATTCTATTCACATAACTCATGTTTTACCATATCATTTATATTTAAACATCAACCTCCACTCAAAAATGTGTTTTACTGATTGTTACGTCACTTTGACCTTCACTGTGCAGATGATGTTTGTGCAGAGTTCGACACTAGAAGGCTCACATTTATCTGCTGACTTGGGGTTTAAGTTTAAGACGTGTACGTACAAGCTGATTTTGCTCGTACATCACAACCTGTTTGGAAGCTAATCTTGGTTCATTATGAAACGTACAGTTTTGATGTGTAAACTTGCATTTTTAGTATTTTTATATTTCTTAAAACATGTCTGGAGGTGATCTTAGAAGTGATAGAAATTGCAGTTAAAGGGATACTAACCCACTGAGCCAGCGGTAGACCATCAACTCCCATGTTCCTTGAGGTAAAATTAAAAGTTTTGGTCTCTGTCAAATGTGAAGTGGCTGTGGCTGTCTGTGTGTGTGTGTGTGTGTGTGTGTGTGTGTGTGTGTGTGTGTGTGTGTGTGTGTGTGTGTGTGTGTGTGTGTGTGTGTGTGTGTGTGTGTGTGTGTGTGTGTGTGTGTGTGTGTGTGTGTGTGTGTGTGTGTGTGTGTGGGAGGGGGGGTGTTGTAAGCAGCCGAGACCCTAATCCATGCTACAGGCCTAAAAGCATAAAATTGTAGAACCCTTCTAAATTGCATTGGATTACCATCATCCTCCTAGCCTTGTGGGACCCAGTAAGTATTTGCCAGAGGCGGTGGAGTCCAACTCACTTTCCAAACCATCCGACTGCCTCCCTGCCAAAACCAATGAGATCTGCACACAAGAGCTCATACAACAGATGAAGGTGCAGGCACAAAGAAAGCCTTTTTTATATCCCATCGCTGTCACATTTCAGGAGAAGCACAGTGAGATGAAGGTTACCTCATTGACAATTAAGCCATATTCTCACACATGCCTTCCCACAAAGCTGCAATCTGAAGAAGGCATCAAATCATTCACAGTATCTTGTATCACAAGAGCAATTTTACTGGGAACACGAGATAACAAACTCCTCAGAGACATTTGGCTCTGATGGAACAAATTTGAGCTCATTGCTATGTCTTTTCCTCCTCTCTCTCTCTCCTTTTTCATATGCCTGTAAATATGAATCATCTAATACACATGAATCGTTTATGGCATAAGGAAAGATCTTTCACTTCCCTCAAATGGTTTGTATTATAGTTTAAGTTTGTGTCAGTATCATTCAATCACAATTAAACAAACAGTATTTCTATTAACTATGAACAAGAGTCATTCTAGTGGCTGTGTGAGACAAGGCTGTGCTATGTGCTGAATACTAACGTCAGCATGCTGATGTTTAGCAGGTATAGTGTTTACCATGTTCTCCATCTTAGTTTTGCATTTTAGCATGCTATTAGCACTTAATACAAAGTGAAGCTGAGGCTCATGGGAATGTTTTGCAGGTATTTCATTGTTACAGTTTGTGCACTGACTTAGCATCATGTATCACTTCCATGCCGTCTTGTTTTGCGTGTACCCATCGCACATTGATCACACACATGTAAGTATTTTAACATTATTATTGGATGGATTGTCATGGAATTTTGTACAGGGGGTCATGTTCCCGAGAGGGTGAGTCCTACAGACTTTGGGAAATGTCTGATTTGACATTTGCGGTGTTGGGTGAATTCCCAACATCTTCAAGCTTATGGTTTAGTGCCAAATGTTAGCATGCCAACACACTTAACTACAATAGTGAACATAGTAAACATTATACCAGCTAAACATCAGCGTGTTACCATTTCTGTTGATGCATCCTAATGTAATCTCAAGGCTAAAATGTGCCTTAATAGAAAAAAAAGAAAAATGGAAATCTATAACAACTAAAGCTGAGATACTTGTGGGGATATATTGGGTTTTGGTTCAACACAACAATGCGCTATCTTTGAGATACCTTTAATATATTTTAACACAGATGTTATCCACTTAAAGCAATTCTTACCTTTCTGGCATTTTTATACTTTTCTTTTGTAATCTTAAAATGCTCCTAATAAGAGTATGGCACACTAAAATGTAAAAGAAATTCACCAGGTGTTCAAACTCATTAATATTCAATTCTCATGTTTTTCTGATAAAAGTCCAACCAATCATTTTATTCGGTCCGAATAAAATTATTTCCTGCCTGTCATCCCCGCAGCGCCCCTTCCAGTTGCCACTTGCCAGTTGTCACTGCTTGCAAGCTTGCAAGTCGCGCGCCTCTCTGGCAGAGCGGTAGAGATAGCAAGGAATGGCGAAAAACTGACAATGACTGACCAAGGTGAACCCTTACTTCCACCCCCCGCTGCTCCCACAGAGAATGAAGAATGAGAACTATCCTAGAACGCAACATTACATGCGATAACGCAGCATCCATTCTATCAGTTATCAGTAATAGTTATAGTTCTGTAATACTATGTTGATTGTGCAAGGCAGATTAGCGTTACCATTAGCATTAGGGCTAACATCACCGGTAGTGACAACAAACTGACTTGTCACAGCCTGGTTTGTTTACAGTACCGGTGACGTTAGCTTCAGCATCAGTGTTTATTGTGAAGTTGTAATTAACTCAGTTCTAGTATTAAAACTACGGGGTCACGTTTGACTTTGTTGGTCATACAGTATCCGGAGCTAGTTCAGTGCATTGTTAGAGGACTTCTCCGGCTAATAGATAATGCTGGCTAGCTGACATCTGTGTAAATGTGACCGATCTGTCTATGCTTGACCCGTTTCACTTGCGCTGCTCACTTTCTCACCGCACGCGTCGGGGGAGGAGGGAACGTCAGAGGTCAGGCAGGGGGAAGAAGGTGGGATTTTGAAAGGAGGAGGAGTTGTTCATGTTCAAATTTTAACTAAGTGCTGTGCAACATGCCAGAAAGGTAAAAATTGCTTTAATGAAAACTAAGCTACAAGGTCCTGGAGCATAAATGTCTTTGTCACCTTCTTTAAACTCTACAGGAGGCGAGTGAGTCAAATGTATATTAAACAAAAAATATTAGTTTGAGAGTCCAATGATCAAATTGTGTGCATGTCTAGGGCTCCAAAGGTCATAAACCAATTATAAATATTATGTTTTCGACCTGATGATGGTGCAAGATGAAAAGTCTGAATATCACCAACTTAGTTCATGGAGATGTGTGTTTGACGTAACATTAGTGGTGGACCAGTGACAACACTGAAGGACATTACCAAGAACTAAACATGCCCCCTAACGTGGCTAAAAATGCTTTAGCTATCCTTACCGGTGATATTCAGTGTAATTCACATGTGGACACAAGCATTTTTTATAATAAATGTTTTATTGGTCAGTTTAAAAATCTTGACAGAAATAACACACTTGTGATCTACAGGGATACCACAGTACACAGTCACACAGAAATGAGAGATAAAAACACTAACACACACAAACACTACACCATGCACTGACACACACACACACACACACACACACATGCATGCACACACGCACACAATGGTTTGTCAACACATTTTCTGCCTCATTTCTTCTCCAGTCTTTCATCAAACACACATCATCATGGTTTTCATGGTCAGGAGTAAACAGAAAATACATTCATGAATCTGCTGTACAATAATGTAAGAGTTACATTAACTTCCCCTTGCCTAAAAATACAATATTTTTTTAAAACCTCAGATCCATTTTAAGTAATACATCTGATCACATCTTTAAAAAAATTGATGTCTATATACACGGAGAAAGGGTGAAGAAAATCACAAAAAAATAGAAATGAATTCATTAGGTTAAAACAAAAATAGTTCATGAAAAGGCAGATGGCAAGCCTTGACGCTTCCCTTCAGTCTTCAGTTTTTCAGATACCATGGCAACAGATTGATGGTCCACAAAGATAGGAAATTAGGGAGGAAAAAGGAAGATGTCATGTCATGTAATCGACATCTGTCTACATGAGGTTCTGGAAACAAACAATACAGAGAGCCATTAGACGGTGCAAGAGTCTGAGAGTAACATTTAAATACAGGTTACAAACAGAAACATGTACGGAGTACTAAATTTGGAGGCTGTGTTATAAATGTTTTAGGGATGTTTCTTCTCTTTTCTTTTTTTATTCAGCAAACAATTTTGATAAGACTCTCAAATGTATATATTTTCTCTTAAATTGTGACTAAGACAAGACTGAATGGGACATTTTATTGTTGAAAACTATACTTGTCAATGCTCTCTGGTAAACTATCTGTTGGTTTCAACTCACATGATTGTACATTAAAAAAAACTGCTGGGAAAAAAAAAGTTAAATATCGCAAAGAAAATAAAAAAGTATTATCCTTGCCTGAAATGGAAAGCGTGGTGTATTGATAAAAACAAAATGTGATGATGAAGCTTGAAGCTCTGAGACCAATCTTATTACAGTTTCTACTCTGCCACTGAAACTACAAAGGTTTTACAACTAAATTTCAAGTCTACAGGAAGTAAGTTTTATCCTATAAAGATAGATTTTGGAGTACAGTATCATTTTAAGGGTTTATTTTATTTTTAGCTATGAAATCATACATCATTTTCTTTTAAAAACACCCTTATTCACACACACACATGCATATGTACACACAAGAAGAGCACTCCAAATAATCTATCGTGTATCAGGATATTCTTAGAGACTTTTGTTGAATCACTGTGTGAGATGACTACTCTTGGCTCTTGTCCAAAAGCTATGGGAAACCTCTACCATGCACTGTATCATTGACTCTGACAAGCAGTTTAAACTGGTCCTCTATTGACTGTTGAACTGACTCCGACCCACAAATACAGTCTGCTCAGCAGTTCCTACTGTATTATAGACATACCTCATCTCTCCTCCGGCCAGTGGTGGAGGAGCGTGAAAGTCCTCCTCCACCCAGGGACCCATATCCTGACATCTGGACCTGAGGCATGAAGCTGGACTGTCCATAAGGGATTACATTCTCATCTGTGCATGACAAACAAATCACTCTAAGTTACAGCTGTATTTATATAGGTTAAACCCTAAGTGATGGAGAAGACTTTAAATAGACCCCCTGCTACTAAAAGCAGAGCTACCACTATGGGATAATAATTGTGCATACACGGGTGACAGTTGGTTATTTCTAAGCTCAAAGGGATTTGTATGAAGCATCACAATACTAATACACATTCATTTGAGTTCCAGCTGTTGAAGCAAGATGGTTGGCGGGACTGAAGTTGTTCCTTTTTTCATCTATTGTTGTGTGATACAGAGGTGATCCAATACCACATATTGTACTCACCCTGTGATAACCACTTTGTAGCTCTTCTCCTCTGGGGTGAGAAATGTTCTCCCCTCTTCTGAAGAGTAGGTGACTCGCTCCCCTCTTTTTTTTCAGTGTCTGTTCGGCTGCTGCTCAAAACATCCGCCAAGAGCTGCAATGAGTCATCTGCAGGGGGAGGGGCTGGGGGAGGGGGGAGTTCTGTGTATGATTGATCAACGATGATTAATAATAAACTACAGTCAGAAATACTGTTTTATGGAAATAGTTTGACATTTTAGAAAATATATTTATCCACTTTCTACCACTTTTATGCCTGCGTGTTAAATATAAAGCTACAGCTAGCAGCTTGTTAGCTTAGCGTAAAGACTGGAAACTGGCAGAAGTCTTAAAGTAACAAAGTTCATCTACCGACACCTCAAAAGCTCACTGATTAACATATTATAACTTGCTGTTGTTTTTTTATCTGTAACAAAGACACAGAGTAAAAACATCAATTGGCCCTTTTACGGGTTATGTGCCAAACTAGTTCTTGGCCATGAACAGTTGCCAGGCAACCAGTAGAGGATGTTACTGGTCCTGGCCAAGAGTTTGGCACATAACACCCTGTAAAACTCAACAAGAATGTAGAAGTTCAGGAGGTAGAGGATTATTCCACAAGCGGGAAGGCCGGTGCTTTGAACCCCGGCCTCTGCAGTCTACATGTCAAAGTATCCTTAGGCAAGATAATGAGCTGTAAAGGTGCGTTTGAATGTTTATCCTTCTGATGAGCAGATGGCTCTTTGCATGGTAGCCTCTGTGAATACTGACTTGTGTTGTAAAGCACTTTGAGTGGTCGCTAAGACTAGATAAGTGCTATATAAATGCAGTCCCAGGGGGGTCTAAACAATATTTGCCAAAATGTCAAACATTTCCTTTAAAAGTCCATAATATTAGCAATATCCCTACTTAGACCACAAATAATGCAAGCTGATTTATTTGACATTTGAGAAGTGTACAGCCCCAGTTCTGTGGGACTGTACTGCTAACATGCTGATGTTTAGCGAGTATAATGTTTACCATGTTAGCCATCTTAGATTAAACTTGATTTTTGACCTGATGGTGGTGCTATCATGAAAAGTTAAGGGATCACCAAAGTTAGCCTGAGGTGGACATGAATGTGTGTACAAAATTTTATGGCCATCAATCCAATAGTTGTTGAGATATTTAGTTGAGACCATTGTCATCCATAGAGCTATGCTGCTAGTGTGGTTGAAAATGTTTTGAGAAACAGTCTTATGTCTGTTACAAAGAGTGCGCCATACCTGCTTGGTTGTGTAGCTCTCGTCTAAGTTGTCCATCCTTGGGTGTTTTCTTCTTACTCCTTGATCTGTGTGTCTGGGCTGCGGGGCTTAACTCGGCAGCTAGAGCAGGAGATCGCCCTGACAAGAGAGCACACTGATGTCATCCTCAGGAAACTTGGAGGAAACTAAAGAGCACTGAGCTGCACTTTGAATAAATGCGATATGATTTTTCACGTACAAATACATTCTGCTGGGTAACATACACTAAATTATACATGACACTGTGTGGTTGTGCGCTGCCTCTTGGGAAGTCACTTCCAAAGAAGTGAGGCTTTACACTGAATATGTACTGACCTTTTCCGAGGCTTTCCCCCTTCAAATCTTCTGCCCATTGGCTGGTGTGGTACACCTCCCCGCCCACCTGGACTTTGGCGTTCGTAAACAGATCTGGGTTGGACTGGGACACCTGGGAGCCTGAGTGCTGACGGGCCAGGAGGTCAAAGTGCTGGAGCCGTGGACAGTCGTTGGGCTTTTGTGTGTCTCGCTGGGGGGAAGACATCAGTGTTGCTGCGTAGGACAACTTGTCTGGTTTGGAGGGGAGGCTGGAGAGTTCCTCCCTGGAAGAATCCATCAGGTAGGTTCTGGCAGGCAGCGGAGGACACCAGTTGTCATCTTCTTCCTCTGGGCTGGAGGACGGACAGTGAGTAACAGCAGCATGAGTGTGTGTTTCAGAGGAAAAACACTGGACGTGAAACCACCTTCTATATAAAAAATAAATGTAAGTAAAAACATGTTTACCGCCATGCTAGCAGCTCTGTGATTTACTGTAATTTGTTAGATTAGCATATTAGCATGTTCATATTTGTTAAACACAAAAGTACATCTGAATAAAAGATGAGATGATGGAAAAATTCTAATTTAGCACTTGGCAATGGTGCTTAATGAAGTCTGATGATGATGTCTTAAAGGGACGTGAATGTCACATTTTTTGCCAATCCATCTGATATTTTAATCTGGACCAAAGTGCAGCCAACTCTGCCATGGGCTTTATACTGACACGCATGGCTAGAAATATTAAATATAAGAAGAAATCTATTTCAGAGTTCATATGAAAAAGGGAGTCAATATAGAGAACCACCTCCGTGATTTGTGTTGTCATTTCAGTACCGTCAGGGCTAATTTTATGATGGCTGTGTCATTGAAAATGGAAAGTACTAATCTAGCCTGTCAGATGATGGCTAATGTCATTATAAAAGACGCTGTGCAGTCAGAACATCCAACCCCGTTATGTCCGCAATCTATTCTGTCAGAAGGAGTTAGAGGAGAGACTACCCTCCGAAAACCCCACGGCTCAATCTACTCACTGCCTGCAGACAACTGTTGTTAATTTGAAAACTCCCCAGACTCCAAACTTCACTCAAGTTCTGTTTGACAGCCTTGGCAGAGTTTCAGGGAAGGTTTGATATCCATCTGCCCTAACTCTCTCTGTCATGTAGGTGAAGTCGGAGGCCTTCACACTCTGAATATTAGACAATACAAAAAAGCTTCTTAGAGGAAGAAAAAAAGTGACACAATGTAGTCTCACCTGTGATGCTCCTCTTCTTTGTCGGTCTTTGTGTGACCTTTGTTGGCAGGAAGAGGCAGCGACAAAACATCCACCCAGGTGAGAGGAGCTGACTTGGATGAGGAGCCGGCGGACCTCTGCTTTACCAGTTTGTCTATAAAGACAAAACACAATATGTTTAGCAGAAGGTTGTTTTTTATTATCTCCACCCTGAGCACTTAGACTCTGCATTCCTTTAGGTTCTGAATCACTGTATGTTTCCATTCAAATCTTATGACAAGTTAATTAGCGTAGCACCTTGCAAGAAAAAGGCAATTCAAAGCACATTTCTTGTTTTTTTATTATGGAAAAATCCATTTAACAAATATCGTGTTTGAATTTCTAATGTGAAGCTGACAAAAAATACAAGCATGGAAACATACATGTTGTATATATTTATGAGAATCAAGCCTACATTTAACTATGCGGTTGCCAGTATTGCACTATAAGCTGCTTATTCTTTGAGAATGGGGTCATTTGAATTTTCACCATGGCCATAATAATGTTTGACAGGCATAAAAATTGTGCATCAACAGGCATCAAACACAGTTTCGGTCAACAGTATAACCACTGTTTGAAATACAAGGCGTATCTAACTGCAGGTAACCATGACAACAGCACTCTTCCTGCCACATTGAATAGTAACTCCCACATGAAACACACTTGACAGTAACTGATTAGAAACTTTAAATATGGGTTTTTAAAAACAAAACACAGCTTCACATGTTCCTTTTTGTAAAGTTGCCATTATATATGAAATGCTCAAACTGTATCACACCAGGTGAGAAGGAATCATATTTCTTCACTGTTTTAAATATAACATTATATTAAATTAAAGTGGATTATAGAGGCAGAAAACCCTTACCGTTGCTTTTCTTGGTATACTGGAGCTTGGCATATTCAGACCCAGACTGACCAGACTGGATGGTCCACTGGTCCAGGTCCAGCTCCAAACCCACAAGGCCACTGTTTGACAGTACCGGGTTGCTGCTGTACGGGTCTGGACCCTGGGTGTAGGATGTACTGGAGTAGGTGTCGTAGTATGCCAGCAGGTCATCCTCAGCGGCTGTGTTGATGGTGCTGTAGATGGGACTGTCATTGGACGCCGTGCTGAGTTTCTCTGACTGGTTCGGGTAGTTCATGATGCCGACTGCTAAACAACAAACATTCACATTAATTCAGTGATATATTCAGTATTCCTTAATTACCAACCTTTTAGAGTGAGAGAGATCTTACTGTTATAATATCTTTCTGAGTCCAGTTTGCCAGAGCAGCAGTTGACAGAGTCTTTGCTGTTATGAGCGAGGTTCGGCGTGGGCCAAGAGTCGGCCAGCCAGGGGTAGTTGCCCATATTTGATCCTAACAAGCTAGGCCTGCAAAGACAGATGAGATTAGATCAACCTTTTGCCTATTTACAAATACATAAACATTAACTGAATCAAATCATAATCTTTAGTTTACCCTCCATTGATTATTCCAGATCCTTCACTGTGAGCAAAGCCAACTGGAAGAAAAAGATCTCAGTTAGTTTTAAGGTTTTGTCCAAAGACACACAAGATTCACTGGAAAAGAAATACACTTTCAACTGACTTGTGTTCCATTCCTACAAGCAAAAGTTTATTCATGGTTTCATAGTTCAGATTTGAATCAATATTTTATAGATGTACTTTTGACCTGCATAAACCAATCAATACGTAAATTATATATGTCTGCAATACATAAAAATGCAAATGTTATATGAATCATCAAAATGAACAAGATGATAACATATTCTGTACTGAAATGTAAAACAATACAATCTATAGTCATTAGCATGGCAACAAAAGTCCCTGCAAAATATTTATGTATTTTTTTCTTAAAGCTTTGGGCTGTCTATTGATTATTTATGAACATGGACTCTCAAAGTCAGAAAACAACTGATGTGTTTTGCACTAATGTGCCAAAGGGCATAAAAATAAAAAATAAACTAAAATAAACTATATTCAGTGGCTACTGTTTACATATTCTTCAGTTTGTCTTCATGAAAACTGCCCAGTGGGGATAAATACATTTTAATTAACTGAATATGAAGTGCAAGTGTGTACAAACTAAAATTGAAAACATTCATCACTGCTATGAGATATTCCCAGTGGTCTGTAAAGAACTTGTCACTTAAAATCAGATGGTTTGCTGTACAACAACTGGGGCGCTTTTTTTCTCTGTAACTTCTTCTTTTCATAAACAAGAGATTCATTATGACTAAGATGTGAAAGAGTGCATCTGAAGGTGTCTGAAAGCCATCCGGGGTCATGTCATTGTTGTTTTTTCTGCTTTTAAATTCAATTTACTGATATATCTGAGTTAATACTTTAAACGGCCAACTAAAACCCAGTTAAGATAAGTCAAAGCTTTTCCCACTTACCTGCCGGTGTGTACGCGAAGGATGTGGTGTAGTGTCCCAGCTGCTTCCTCCTGCGGTGTCGACAGTACAGCCAACCACTGAAGCCCATCAGAACCAACCATGCGGCCACGCCCAGCCCTGCGATGAAGGCCGGCTGTCGGACGATGCTCGTGATCTGCTCTGATATGCTGAGGTTACCGCCTGTCTTCACAGCTGTGGAAGTCTTGTCTAGAGGGAGGGCTGAAAGGAAAATAAAAGTATTAAACAAAGTCTTTGTTTTAAAAAGAAGAAGGATATTTCTGAGTGCGTCATTGAGGTTAAGTAATGTGTTTATTTAAGTTCATAAGTTCAAAAAAGAAAGAGACATTGTATTCCTGTATGCACTTTATGTCTGTGTCCCAGACCTGTCATCTCACTCGTGACAACAGACTATATAAGCGTAATTCCCAAAATGTCAAACTATTCCTCCAAAAAGCTGCAGCAGAAGGTAAAGAGGAGAGGAAAAGCAGATACAACTCATCTCTGGGCTACAACTTGACTGATAACTGGCTGTGTCGCTGACAAGACTTTAAATGCAGTTTAAATAAACATTTCCGCTTCACAAAACAATTTTTACATATTAATGACGCCTCTGTAGCATGATCAGACAATTAAGAATTGATTAGCTCTAACTCACTCACGGCAAGATCAACATGGAGATTACTCCTTGACTGCCCAAAGACTTAATTTATTAGTTTATGGACCTGCTTATCTTCAACAGGCACGGCGCCAAAGACAAGTTGAACCTACCATTTGGAGACTACATAATCAAAATGTTCTTTCATTAGTATGCAATGTTTAACTACAAATATCACCTGACACGGATTGAAATGGTTTCCCTTTCTGGGTGACATTTAATGTGAAGCCAAAGACTGCGTCCTCTGTCACGAACACTTAATCTGAATGAAGATGTTGTATGTTTTGGACTATTATGGACAAGAATTATGAATATGCGGTTATACAACCTTAACTCACTTAAATGTGTGTTCTTTGACTCTCAGCTGCAGATTGGTGCTTTAATTTGCTTAATTTAGCCTGTCAACCTCAATAAAATATATAATTCATTAATTCTTCGTATACACATTGGTCCACAACCATGCATAGATTGTTTATCATCGTATTCATTCATTATTTATCCATCATAAAGTAATTTGTTTGTCTGTCTTGTAGTTTAGACTTGTGGTTATTAGTTCAATAAATCTTCATTGCATATGAAACATTTTGTTCCTGTAAGACTAAATTCATTAAGATTAGATTAATGCAATGATTGGCTATCAAATGGTGATACTCCAAGGTCCTAAAAAGTCTGTTTTCACAGAATAAACTCATTGTTTCTGATAGCTGAAGTTAAGTTCCCCTTGTTCTTTTTCACATATCGCCATATTCCTCAATCTGTAGCAGTTGTAACAGTTTGAGTGACTCACTGAGAAGCAGGCTGACAGGTGGGCTTTGAGCGCCCACACCCAGACTGGTGACAGCAGCCACAACCACGATGTAGTGTACGTCAGGCAACAAGCCTGTAAGCAAGATGGACAGAACCGCTCCATCCACTGTCCGGTTTACCTCCTGCTCCATGTTGCTGCCCAGACACCAGACCTGATCCACAGCAAACACAGAGGGGTTCATGTTTGAATCATACAGTAAAGACATTCATTTATCCTGTAAACGCTGCGACAAGACATGGCCTGTTCTTATAGTAAGACAGGCTTTGAAGCTTTATCTTGTCATACACAGAGAATGACGGCAAAGATACAGCAGAGATGAAAGAGAAAGGGATGTCAATGCAATGGCAGTTTAAAGCAAGATTTAAAATCCTGATGTTACAAACGTACGTGCCTTTAGGCATTCACTTGATGTGTTGGAAGTGTTACTTTCCCATGAAAGTTCCTCCTTCTTGGATTTATGGCCTTTAAAATCTTGCAGTGGAAGATGCAATCAGGTTCCTTCAGTGAAAGATTTTTTTTAAATAGTACGTCAAAAAAGCGACCGATGTTCATTATTAATCATCAGTAGCTGAGAGTCATATTTTCTAGTAACTGCTGTAAATAATCTGAATTTTTTTTTGGGGTGGGGGTTACTTGATTTAAAAAAATCTGTCAAGTCTGTAGTCATGTTTGTCATACCGCAGTATTCATCCACATTTTTGCAAACATTAACCACCATAAGCTACTGGTCATACCAGACAAAGTAACGCTGAGCAATAGTGCATTTTACTGTTTATGAATTTTATCTCTGCATTTTAATGTTGCAGCTGGACGAGATGAAGCTAATTAAACTGATGGATAACTCAGTTAACAACAATGGATCCTACTTTATAAAAATGAGCATACAGTTGGATTTGTAGCTAAAATCTTTATCTACTAACTATAGTTGTAAATTAATGTAGTGGAGTAAAAAGTACAATATAAAGTACATTTGTACAGTATTTCAGTAATGTCTCATTTCCACTGCATGACTCAGCTCGACTCCACTCAAATGAACTGAACTCTCCTTTGGTACCAAAATACTGATCCCCGTGTGAATAAAAACATTGCGGTTGCTATTGACGGCAGCTTGGCTATTATCAACTCACTTGCAACCTTGATCTTTGGTACTGGGCGGTACCAAAAAAAGTAAAAGGTGCTAGTCACAACTTTTGCTGATGGAAAACCAAAAAATGGGCGAGTCCAGTCCAGTAGAGTCAGACCATGCAGTGGAAATGCCTTCCCCCTCCGATAAAATCTGCATGTGCAATGAATAAACTTTTTGCAAATGTGTCCTGTGACACAGTACTGCCAATTCAGCATTTCATTTTTAACATTTAAGCCACGGGGAGGCTTGTACAAAACATTGTGTGCAGGTTTTAGCAAATTGAATGTTCAAGGGGATTAAGCGTGATCCTTGCCTTCGGCTGATGAGCTCCCACACACATAAGGATCTGGTATTTCATGATCAGACTTGAGTGCCTTTCTCACTAACTTTCTACGTGTAGACGCAGATGGGAAGAATAAATCAAAACAATAGAACTGCATGTTCCTTTTTTTTTTTTTCCTGGAATAGCTGCCTGATAATTAGTAATCAGTGTTGTGCTCATACTAAGAGACAGAAAATCAGAACTCAGTGTTTTTTCACAGAGCAAACAGATGACAGTCTCTGAGAACTGAGACACATGTACTGGCAGCAGATTAGAGGTGTGAGTAATTACTAATTGTTACTAATTGTTCATTAAAATCTGTGTTTTTCAGTATCGAAAACAACTAATTTGGACAACACCGAGTAAAGACTCATTTACGAAAAGAAGAATTTGATCCACATTGTTTTTGCAAGTAAACATCAGAGAATTAGACATTGGGTCATGGTCATATACTGATAGCTATCGTCAAGGCATGTCCATTTTATTTATATAACCTAATATCACTAATCACAAAATTGCTTATGAGACACCCTCTGTCCTTAGACCCTAAATTCAGATAAGGAAAAATTGCCCCCAAAAACATTTAACAGGGAAAAATGGAAGAAACATTCGGAGATGAAGTTGTAGCCTCACCTTGTACTCTCGAATTATGCTGCTCTGAGTATTATGAGGCGGGGGCTCCCAGGACACACTGATACTGGAGCTGTTGGTGAGCTGAACCACTGATACAGCCTGTGGAGGTGCACTTAAAACTGCAGACAGAGATAAGAAGGAAAATTACATTTCTATTATTATGAACCGATATCAGTGTTATGGCAGCGCTCCATTTTACAGATTTGTGATTTCTGGATAATTTCCTAATAATGTCCAAGAGGTTTCTTTTAAAGAACTATGTAATGTGGTGCTATTATTTGGAAAATGAGGAATGTCCTTGAAAGAAATGCTCAGTTTAAATCCTATTAAATATACATCCAATATTTATTTCTTATAGGAAACATTATATTCTCAATAGAAGTCACATTTGTGCACATTCCGCTGACCTGCTGTGCTCTTTCATTTACATATAAATAACAAATGAACTCATTTGAAGAGTTACTTCGCAAATCACATTAGGTAAAATTATGGACCATAAATGTAGTGCCATAAAAATGCTGCTTACCTCAAACTATGCCTTTAAGGGCAATAATATGAACTGTTACTCTAATAATACCTCAGCTTTACTTGTTCATCGCTATTGATAGTTATTGTTAAGCACATCTTACCCTCTTCAGGCGTACGCAGCAGAACCATGAGACTGTCATGTCCCTGTAACTCATTGAAGTAAGGGCGTATCTTGACCTCGTACTCTGTACTGCTGTACAGATCTCCTAGGATGATGCTGTGGTCAGATGTGGCCTCCACATCCTGGACCAACCAGGAGCTGCCGATAGTTCGGTAAAATATACGATAACCCTGAACGTATCGAGACTGAAATGCGACCTGAGGATAGAGAGAGAGAGAGAGAGAGAGAGAGAGAGAGAGAGAGAGAGAGAGAGAGAGAGAGAGAGAGAGAGAGAGAGAGAGAGAGAGAGGGAGAGAGGGAGAGAGAGAGGGAGAGAGAGAGAGAGAGAGAGAGAGAGAGAGAGAGAGAGTTTCCCATTTACATCAGCAATGAAGAGCAGAACCAGTTGTGTTTGTACTTCAAATTATTCTGTTTGTGTCACGTAATGTTTGGAGACTTTCAAGTTAATGTTTGGAGATTAACGTCTCCTCTGCGCACTGCAAGCCAACTTTGAAAAGCAGACTCTTTCATCAGCCAAGTATTCAACTCACAGTCCAAGAAATCCTGGCGCTGGTAGGAGACAGAACCACAGGCTTCTGCAGGTAGACAGACACCTCTCCTAACTCTCTCTGCACCTGCCTGTGGTCCACACCCTGTTCTGTAGGACTCCCATCTGAAACAACAAAGGAATCCAGTCGGTCCAAGTCGAAAAAAAGCTGCTGAATAGCAACTATTCGGCCAAAAAAAAAAAAAAAAGAGCAAAGCTTTTTGATGAAATTCAACATTGCTCCAGGCAGAAAAGGCATCACACTGAGAAAGCAATTAGTTTTGAGATTGCACATGAAAAGTTTTTCTGAACCATGTAGCTCACTGAAATCAAGATTGTACAGTAGGAGTCAAACTATGCAAGAGTATAATCAGAAGAAGTTTCTGCTTATGTAACTCACCCTGCGTCCTGACTGGCTCGGAGATCGGGCTGGGGTCACTGAGGCCATAGGAGTTGACTGCTCGGACAATGAAGAGATAAACAGTGTTGGGGAAGAGTCCCACAACTGTGTGCCTCTCCTGCCTCACGTGGTCCGCGACCGTTTGCCAGGTGCTGCCCACTGATTGGCTAAAGGAGAAGAAACAAGAAAAAACATTCAGCAAATTAGTTTTCTGATCGTGGTTAAACTATACCACTATTGTGAGATTAAATGACTACATTTGATAATGATTTACTTATTTGAAGGGAAAGTAACATGACAGCGTCACGCTTGAAGGTCAAGATCTTTATCAGGATGTTAGAACATGTTTTTTTTTTCAACTTCTGTTATCTCAAGAGCACGGCTTCATTATCATGTTATCTTGAGATAACAAGGTAATGGGTTTGATCACAACTCTTGGCCCAGTGCTGATAGCCTGACACCTCAGATTGATGAAAGAGACACAGTCAGAAAGAGAAATCAAAATTTAACATATTGGCCACATCACAGGTAATATGGCATCTGCAGTTTTATCAAGTTATGAAAATTGCTATCCCTTGATTAGGAGAAAACAAAGTGTGACACGTTAATGTAATAACATAAATAAGTTTGTATTTGGGCTGCAACTATTATTTTGTACTGTTAATACATTTGTCCGTTTTTTTCAATTAATTGATTAACTGTTTGGTCAGACAATTGGGAAAATTTCAGAGAGCAAAAGGTGACAATTTTCATGGTAGTTTAAAACACATAAAACAAAAAATGTGTCAGACATCACATTTGAGAAGCTCAAAACAGCCCCATTTTGTCTTGATAAATGACTTATACGTTAAATTGATTTTGTGTAGGGTTCTTTTCTGGCTAGTAATCTGTTGTTTTGGTGACAGGGATCCTGTGGGACCCCTATCCACCCTATCTGCCTGTTACATGGAGCTCATCTCGATATCCCTCCTCCACTCCCCAATCCTCCATCCCCTGACCCGGAAATCTTTTCAGACTTGTCACGTTGAAGGACATCTCAATTCCTTAAGTGTGCTTGGTGCAGTCAAAGAGACAGGAGGCTTCCAGAGGGGATGAAAGTGAGGATACACGAGTGCGGCCTATGCGGACCTGTTATCGCTACACGGGTAAGAAAGCTCAGGCCCCAGCGTCTCCACAGAGCATGCAACAGCTGCTCTGGACTGTGAAAGGGATGATCAAAGTCATGAAATGCTTATTGTGAAACTATCCCCTGGCTGTAGCTCAGTATTTAAGGGACAGATATGAAGGTGTCACTGATCTTTTTATCTAACTCTCTTCAAGAAAGCGTACAAAGAAATGTCAAACAATTCCTGGACCAGGACAGTGTAAGAAATGCAATCGAAACACAATCATCATAATAATGACAATGGCACGTTTTTAGAAGACATTATGGGATGAGTGAATATTATATCCGCTGCTTCTTGAATCTATGAGGTTCTGATAATGTAAAACCACACGGCTGGTCCTAGCTCGCAGACAGATACAAAGACACATTTTATTCCTTCTTTTTTTTATTGCAGCAGGTTATAACGACGGGTCCTATGAGGATAGGGAAAACCTGATGCTGTGCAGAGACGGCTGACTACCAACAAGAGCGAGAGCACAATTTAACATTTTCCTCAACTCCATGGAGGGGAAAATGGAGAGGTAATTACAACAAGCAGGCCACAGCATTTTCCTTTCATTAATGTGTCCTCCACTGTCACCTTTCTCATCAAATGTTCTCCGGAGAAATTGTTTGGCCATTTAAATAGAGTCATCCTGCTTCTTTTTTTTTTAGAAAGCTGCATCTGTAAATGGGTTCTGAGTGGAAACAGTTGCTGCTTCTACGTGACTCATCCTTTAAAAGATTTATATCTTTTAAATTCAAAACAGAAAAGTAAGTGTTGTTATTTATTGTATACAAGAAGTATAACATATTTCTTTATTCTATGCAATGACTATTTGTTGGTGGTGTAGCGGGCAACAAATGGAGTGGATCTCCATCAACAGCTCTGCGTGCAAGTCTACCCCACTGAGATTTCTTTCCACACATTTCTTACTGGACTTTTGTGAGTGTGTGTGTGTGTGTGTGTGTGTGTGTTAGTGTGTGTGTGTCTGTACACTCGGCATCTCCTGCTTCTGTAATGAGTGTACTCTCCAACTGAGCTAGCATCCCCTCCTTCCTTTGCCCCGGGACAGGACAGAGCTGCCGAGCTGACCACTGCAGTAATTGTCTCTTCTTTCACTCACTGTCTGTCTCACTAAAGCCTCTAGTTGGTTGTTAGAGCTGCTACGGCTCTCCTCGGGATTGCCATGGCTAAATACAGATGCAGTGAGTGTCACGGTTTCACTTCAGGACGTCACTTAACAGAGCTGTCTTTCCCTCAGGCATAGATGAGCCATTTCTGAACTCTAATGAAGAAGAACTCATTATGTGGGAATAGTCAGAAAACTAACGGAATAAAAAAAAAAGAGTGCTGATACAGATCCTAGCACATAACCCGCTGCAAAATCACAACTTGCCATTTTTAAACTAATTTTGGACGGATTAAACAAGGCAGATATAACGTATTAATTGGTGAGTTTTAGAAGTGCTGGCAGGTGGATTCTTTTTTTTTTTTTTTGCCTCTGCACAGAGCAATGCTAACTGTTTCCACCTGCTTCCAGTCTCCTGATAAGCTAAGCTAACAAGCTGCAGTAACTTTAAACTTTCAGTAACCTTTTTAATTTAACAGACAGATATAGGAGTGGCATTAATGTTCTAATCTAACTCTCAGCAAGAATGAAAATAGGCATTTTTCCCTAAATGTCAAAGTATTACTTTAACCAGACTTCAATCAGACTTTTAATCTATTAATTATATATTTTAATAGATACGCTCCACATTCTTGTGCTGGTCAGATTAAAATACAAAACCTGACCTCATGTACAATGTTCAGTCATAAAAAAATACTAAAGTGTTAGTTCATCCTGTATGTGTCACTGCATACACGTGCAATTCCCCCAATTGAGACATATATTGAATGATATCGACATATACCACGTCTACATTTGGATTAAGGCCTTATTTGTGCATGTAAACATAATTATTGTATCATTGTGTACCTGAAGGCTTCGATGATGTAGGAGGTGACAGCGGCCCCGCCTTCATGAGGGTTGGACTGCCAGGTGAGGGTGACAGTGTTTTTGGTCACCTCCGTCACTACAGGCTTCTGCGGAGGCCCCGGCAGCTGGATGAACTCAGAAGCTCTGGATACCGAAGAAACTCCATCTTCTGTTGCATAAACAGAAAACCACCACTCTTAAAAGCCCAAACAACAGATCAACATTTTGGTGAAACAACTGGAGTTTTGTCCTGATATGGCTACACACATGTGCTCTTATGAAGGAACATTGGCAGAGTGTGTGGTTTGGAAAGCACAGAGGTGTAGTTGAGAGTGTGAAGTGTATCAGAGAGACAGAGTGTGGAGATTGTTGGTGTGAGTACCTCTGACAGTCAACATCCCACTCCAGCTCGACTCCCCTGTGGCGCTGGATACCACGCATGTGTACATCCCCGACTCTGTGTCCTGTTGAGCAGCAGTTAACATTTGAGACAGACGCCCGAAAAAAAGGAAAGAGAACAAATGCTTCAAGCTGTATTTAACTTTTGAAGGATTGTTTGGATCTATGTAAATGACTGAAAGAATATTTAGATTAAATTCCTCGTATTCTCAATCTCCCTGGCAGTAGTAGAGTATTCACTTGATGTAAGTATTGTGCTAAGCTGTACATACAATTAGTATTTACATTATTTACATGCTAGTTTGTACATCTACTCCACTACATTTATTTGTACTATTTAGGTAGAGAGGTACTTAACACATTGCTATAATGTAGCCACGCCATTAACATGTCGCTTACAGGAAAATGTATCGCAACATAACACAACATTATTATTATTATTATTATTATTTATTTTATTATTATTATTATTATTATTATTATTATTATTATTATTATATAATAAGTTCATATTATGTTAGTAAAGTAGGTAAAACTTTATTTTCTATGATTCTAATCCAAGAGGTTTTCAGTAAAGAATGATGTTATTATGGAAAAAATAAGAATTTCTTCATTCGCTCCGTTTAACCCAAGTAGATATTTTCCTTATTAATTTATAATTGGAAAATCTTTTTTTATATTAAAATGCACTGTATTTTCCCTTTAGATATGTTTTTGCTGTGCACTGACTAAAAGACACTCTAGGTTATACCAGCAATTGTATAGTGTAATAATTACCAAATTACATACCAATTATTTCCATGAAACCTCTAAATATCTAGAAATCACAGACACTCACTGTAAAATGTTTTCCTTAAATCTGTAGTAGGGGGGGTAGTAGTAGCAGAAACAAGGTGAAACAATGCTGATACATTATCACTTCCAAAATTTAATGTGGTTATATTATTGACCAACCTTAGCATTTATTTAGTGGTGTTATTATTGAGTGGTGTTTCGGGGCACCTGATGACATTCACTCTTCTTTTAGCTCTTTAGTTTTTGCTCTATACCAACTTGTGTGAGAAATATCAGTCTGTTTAGCTGCTAAATGCTTTGTTTAGTGCTTTCGCAAACTGAGATCAGTGAGATTGACCAAAACCAGAACATTAAAGTGTAATAATTCAAAATATATCTTTATATTACAGATCTGAATATTTCCTTGACCATTGCTGTCTGGTTCGCCATCATTCTTAAATTCAAATGTAATCCATGCAAAACTAAACTCAGAAGTCTTCACCTCAGCCTACGCAACGCTTAAAGCTCCACCGCTACGAAACCATGAGGCGCCACATTCGACTTTACCTGCCCTCCTGTTTACATCATGGGCTGTTTATGCATTCATGCGCCGCTGACTTTCCTAGTGTTCACTTCAGCCCTGTTTTGGCTTAGGGCCAGTCTGCTGGAACCATGATCAGACCATATGAGATCATCCACTGCAGTGTTGACCTCTGGCTGACAGACGGCACAGCGTGTGGGCAGGTGAACTTCTTTAGATGACTTCAACTGCTGCTAAAATATTGATGGTGGGTAAGGGCATCAGCAGGGTAAATATTTTTAGTCACTTGCTCGTCATCCACATTGCCCCTCTTCTTTTTTTCCCCCTTGTCATCCCCCTTGATGCCACACTAATGCATCTTTTCTGTTCCATTGAGCACAATGGCATGGCAGATTTCCCCAGCCTCAGTGGTGCACTGGACCAAACCTTAATGCTCTAAGTTTGCAGAGCACCACAGCCAGAGACACAGGGATGATGAAGTGAATAAGCAAAGTCGGGGCAGGAGATTTAATTAAAGGCGGGTCAGATGATTAATCATCTATCGCCAGTCAATTAATGAAAACGATGCTGCTTTCGCATCCCTCCTGCGTGCACTTCTGACCTGCAGGTGGGGTTATAGCACAATGGGACTGCCGATTGCTCTTCCATCAAAGCAGAACACATTAGCATTTGCAAACAAGCAACTTCATTAACATTACAATTACATACTGCATAAGCACATCACTGCACCAGAAAGATATGCTTTGCCTTAGAGGGACTGGTCTTGGAAACTCAGTTTCACCTTCGTTTTACAAATAAAAACATAATTTATAATATAAAAGAGAAAAAAATATATATGTTTGCTGCGGAGAACGTGGAAGAAGGCCAGAGATCTGAGATCTGACAGGAAGGTTAACAGTAGTCTGTGCCGTTTTTGTGCATGTTTTGTTTCCATCAGCCACACAGTCAGTGTTTCCTTCCTTTTCACAGTCTTTCCAACCCACTTAACCCAATACACACCCACCCACTTAACACATACACACACACATCCACTTAACACACACCTTTATGTCTGTGATTTGCAAAGTGCCATTCTCCATCAAGGTCAATCGAGGTTTATTTCCCAGAAGTCCCTCTCCATCCTTCTCCCATGAAATCTTCACGGAGGGACCTCCAATTACACGGCAGTGCAGCCGCACCGTCGCACCTCGAGATACGGTCTGATTGGCCGGACCTTGGCGAATAATCGGCGGGACACGACCTGAAGGACCTACCAGCGAGGGAAGAGGAGGCAGAATGTTATGTCTCTCTTGATGATTAGCTATACAGTGGAAGGAGTACAAAAGTCTACAGAAAATAAGATTATAGTCGCCCGCTGTTAGGGTGCAAAGGGTAAAAAATGTTTCCGATGCTTAGTAGGCAGAAAATAATAGGCTGCATAAAAAGCAAAATATAAAAGCTTAAACCTGATGCCTACAAGCAGCCTGAGGAGGAACATTAAGCCTGAAATCCATCGGTCATCCAGCATGGGGTTTCTAACTGTTCTTTCTTGGTGTTTATGGTTTTTTTTGTATTGTTATGCACCTACTTTGAAATTAATATGTATTCTCCTCATTAGCTGATAGTAGAGAATAAAGAATTACCCTTTACCCAGGTTGAAAGTGACTGTGTGGACTCAAGTCTCACCTCCCTCCACCTCCAGCAGCGCCTTGGTCAAAATACTTCCCGCTACACTGATGGCTTGACAGATGTAGAAACCAGAGTCCTCGGGGTGGACGTCGGTGATGGCCAGTTCCCCGCTCATGGAGACAGAGTAACGGCCCGACTGTGAGGGTGGCTGACCGGGAAACAACAACATCTAAACACACAGAAAGACAGCAGAACAGAAGACAACATATAAGACTGAGGCTACATTGTGTCTGTTCTTCAATTATTCAATGAATCATTTAGTCTATAACATTGCAGGAAATAAGTGAACAAATTCCCAGTGAATTCCCCAGAGCCAGAGCTGGCATCATCAAATTGCACTGACATAAAACAGAGACAAACATAAGAAATAGATTTGATTTGAACAACGCAACAAATAATTTGAGTTTTTGCTTGATAAATGACTTAGACAGTGAATCAGTTTAAAAATGATTGTTGACTTGTTTTTTTTGTCAGACCTGTTGTTCTAGGGATGCTACTACCATTTTAACTACCTTAGGGCGCACTCACACTGTCCTTCCGCACCGCCCCCCGGGCTTTAGGGTACTTGTCCCCCCCTCCCTTTCCCCCGCTGGCCAGCCCGCTTGTACTCACACTGCCTGGGCCTCGCGCAAATGCTTCTTGCCTGTCCATACGTCATCACATCGTAACATGTCACACGCTTTGATGACGTCATCGCGATGCGTTGCTTTGTTTACAAATCTTTCCATGGACCTTTCGCCACCATTGTTGTTGTTGTTAAATGTCCGCACATGGACCGTCTTTTTTTTTTTTCTATGTCTGAACAGGCGCACATAAATGATGTGAGAGCCGCCGTAGGCGTCGTGCTCGTGCTCGTACACGTGCGCACGCTCGTGCTCGTACATGTGCAACTGCAAAAGCCCAACTCTGTCAAACGGGCTGTGGATGGCCAGCTGGCGCAGCTAGGTGAGGGGCGGTTGCAATCACACTGGTCAAACGCACTAGGCTTTACCCACAAAACCTGTTTTGGCCCGGTGTGGAAGGACAGTGTGAGTGCGCCCTTACTGATTAAACTACTCTGTACTTGTACTTGTTGAGACATTTCGGAAACATAATTGTCCTCATCCAATAGTAAAGACAAGTCATTCTTGACCCAAAAGGTGACCAGACGTCACCACTAGCACAGCTTAAACAAAATGCAAGAGATAATTGTTATGGTGTTTTTGGGATGATGCCCTTTAACACATGCTTTAAAGCTATCCCATTGTGGTTTTCTGTAAGTGTGATATGAACAAGGGGGAAGGGATGCACATCAATCCATTCAGCCATCCATTTCATTGGTATTCCTAAGAGGCTTAGACTTTGGTGGGGGGGGGCCAAGGTTATAAGGCTACAGATAATCCCCCAAATACAGCAAAAAAAGCTCGACAAACAGCCAAGCCATGCTTCAATCATCCTACGGACGGAAGCTTATTCACAAAATCTGTAGCTGAACTTCCTGTTTGATCTCCCACAAACTTCTAAAAAACATTTGAAGCTGTTCCTCATAGTCACTGATCTCAGCTGCTGTTGAGCAACAGGGTATTTATAGTTGATTACAATGTGGAAGGAGGACAACATTTGTCTGCAGGTTTGCCCTAAAGAAGCAGTTTCCACACCTGGTGTACTTCCTGCAACCTCTCCCTCCTTCTTTTCTACTTCCTCATCCCCAGCCCCCCCCTCCTTACTACTCCCTTACAGTGCAGGAGAAGGAGAAACATTTCTCGCCAACGCAATACAACAATGCCTTCCAACACTTTGTCTTGAGTTTTATCTGCGAGCCAAATGAAAATGTTCTGCACTTTTGTTCTCTTCTCGCCCATTTCTCTTGGAAAAATGTGTCTTGGTAAGTGTGACAATCCAAGTATGATTAAATCGAATAAAACCTGTTTATATTGCAGTAACTCTTTCTCACCTTTAAAACAAAGAAGGTGTGAAACTCTGCTGCTTGTTGGTATATGATAAACAATTAAGTCTGAGTAAGGTTTACAAAAATCCACAAACACGCATAATTAACAGCCTGAGGCTTTTTGGAGAATAAATGTATTCATATGTACTTATCCAATGATTCGTAAACAGGAATTTACTGCACTGGACTTTGCTGAATTTGGAGAGGATCTCTTGCTCCAGCCTTTTACCTGACTGCCCTCTTTCTGCCAGAAAATTGCAGGTGGAGGGTTTCCTGTGGTGCCGCATTGGAAGGTGATGCTCCTCCCCTGGGTGGCAATCTGGTCTCGGGGCTTCGTAGCAATCTGAGGTGGTACTGGAGGAGGAAAAGAGGCGTGAACACCCATAAAGCCTTATTTCTCCTGCTCTGCTCTTTATTTCAAATACAGATGCAATCAACACCTGATCTTTTAAACATACTTAAAGGGTTCTTTGTGTAAGTATCAGGAAACCCTTATTCGCGACAGAGGGCTAGCAAGCATTAGCAAGCAAGCTAATGTTAGCCAGCTAGCTGCAACTTTCTACCCCTAGGGATCTGGCGTAGTTTGCTCCATAAAGTTAGCTGATAAGGTAATTTGCTTGCGGCAAGACAGCCAGATCAGCCCTGGGAGTCTGGATGAATGGTATCCACTCTAGGCAGTATTTTGCAATAGCGAGCAATTATTTCACATTAGCAAGCGAGCTAACATAGGCTAACATTAGCCAGCTAACACCACAATATTTGACATGTTTATCAGCACAGGGGTAAAAGGGTTTTATTGTACCAACACACACGTCGTGCTGCCCGCATACCTTCAGCTAGCACTTAAAACAGTACATACTGTGTATTATCTTAGATGAGCCTCTTTTTTGATGACAAAAATATGTTTTTGCTGCTGCCCGTACATGTTTAGATTCCTGCCTGCTTCTCCAAACTGGGGACGCACCAAACATCATCTACTGAATACACTAACTATGGTTATCTGCCTCCTGCCACTCCACTTCAGAATATCCCAAATTTCCCTTTAATCCATAACATGCATTCAATTTTATAAAGTCAAAATATGCTTTTTATGTAAAAATCTTCTCAATTTTAATTCTCAATTAAATAAGAAAATACATAAATAAAAAATAAATGTTCTCAGTTACTTTCCATTGTTACTTTTAACCCTCCTCTGTTGCAAAAGAGCACTCATCAGCTCTTAACAAGCAATTATTTAGGAGTTGCCTCTTTAACCTTCTGAGCTTTTTGATCTATCACGACACTGTCATCTCGGTCACATCTTTAATGAGACTCATCACCTCCGTGTCCTCTGAAAATAACAAATCATCGCAGTGCTCGGCAGCGGCGTTCAGATGACATTTACTCAGTTATTTTGGGAAAGGTCTGAGCAGAGCTGCCAATTTCTATCTCCGGTCAGATCATTGCGTTAGCCACACCAACACATCCTCTGTGGATTTACACTGACCACTGCCTTCTACCTCCCATCTGAACAATTAGCTCTCACTTCCCGTTGAATGAGAAGCTTTGTCATCCTTTCTACAAATCTCAGCACAGCGCATATTCACAGGCACACAGACACACACAAGAGAGCATATTGAACAGATATTTCGCTCAATGCACATGGTATCTGTGTCATCTGTGTTGTGTCATAACGTCGCCCTAAGAGCCAGTTCCCATGAAGACGCCTCACACAGTCATCAATGTGAAGAGTTTTTTTTATGTCTTTGTAAATTCTCTTTTCTTGAGATGCTGTAGTGTCTTATGCTTAATGCCTCCAGCCACGGCTGTATCAGCTGTATAAGTAACAGCACGTCTACACCACTTATGTGGCGGTTATGTTTGTCTGTCAGAATTATAAGCAGTCTAGTCGTGGATTGTACTTTGTTTCTGTTAGGGAGTCAGGGTTTGTCTGTATTTCTGTGTGTAGATGTTTAGCCTGGTAATTTAAGACACCTTTCAGTCAGGACACCCCTCATTCTAATTATTTTTTTCTAATTCATTACATAAATGTTAAAAAAAAAAAATAGATACACCAAAGGATGGAAAGAAATCAACACAAGAGATGCTACTACAACTACTAATACTAATACTAGTAGTCTACTACTACTTAAAGGGACACCCCACAAATTCTATATGATCGTTAATATAGCTACTGTATGACTAGTAGTAGTCACTCAGCCTTTTAAATCAGTTGTATAAGTTCTTCTGCGGCTCTGAAGCAGATCTTGTCAAGGAAGATTAGAAAGTAAAAACAAGATGATGTAAAAGTGATGTTATCAAGGTTTTTTTTAGCTCAAGACCACAAATACCAAAAAAAAAGAAAGAAAACTATGGAAGAGTATGGAAGAAAATTGTCATAGAAGATGTACCAAAACAAAGTCCTACAGAGCTTCTTTATGGGAAATGTAGGAGCCAGTGTTTTTCGAGCTAAAAGGGACTAAAAATCAGGATAACTCTCATGAGTCCCATAATGTCATGGAAGAGCTATTCTTAATGGCTGTAGCACCCCTTTAATAATCATTCAGTTTATTATTCAGTATGTAAAAGGACGTGTGTCCACCTCAAATGATTAATAGTTATAAAACAACTATAGCTAAGTTTTCAGATAGACAGTAATTTAGGATGAGGTCAAATCAAGACTTCCACTCAATTGTAATTAAAAACCTTGCAGCTGCATTTTTAACTACTGTAGCTTCAAACAAGAGAGGGATTAAGATGATGTCCTACTATCCTTACACACAACCCCTCTACACAGCAGATGTGTGTTTGATAGTGGGAGTCCTTAATCTGTACATGAAGTCACTGTTTGTGCAGCTTACTTAATGCCTTACTGCAGCAACAGGCATGTTGTCAACAACTCAGTGCCTAATGGAATAACTTATTTTCACCACTAGGCATTGATTGGTGCTTTAAAATACCATTAAGAATACCAAACAGTGAAGAGCACTAAATTAGCATTAATTAAATGCTTTTTAAAAAAAGAAAGAAAAAGAATTAGACAGAAAATGAACTTACGGAAAGGGCCGACTGGAATGATGAAACATGAGAGAGATGGAAAATTAATGAGATGGATGAAATGCTGAGCTACAAACAAAAAACGGTGATAGCATGAAAAAGAACCAAAGAAAGGGTGAATGGAAAACTGCTCGGTTTGGATTTCATTTACATTGATAAAAGCATTAGTGGATGAAGTCGCCTGAGACTATTTAAACCAAGACACACACACAGGGAAAGAAAAAAGGGCACACGGTAAGCTAGGAGGCGAGAGGAGGGAGATAAAGAGACAGGAAGCGAGAGGGAGGGAGTCATGTCTTATTAATACTGGAACTGCTCTCTGGCAGTGAGTTAAAGCACACATCTACAGAACATCTGTCAAATAGCGTAATCCACACGGTTTAGCATAAGCTTCTGGCAGCACCGCTGGACGGGGACTCACAAAGATTCACTGATATATACACAGAGCATTGGACAGAAAATTGGGACTGGCTTTTGCATGATTCCGTTGCCATGTGCCTGTATGCATGAACATGAGATTTTTTATGCATGCCTAAGTTAGTCTGTGTGGGCATATACAATATGCATGATGTGTCTCATACCGTGGACCTGCAACATAGCAGAGGCCTCTGTCTTGCCCACACTGTTCTCAGATGTGCAGGTATACGTCCCTTCATCCTGCTCTTTCACGCGGAACAAATGGAGGCTGTTGCCGTTTCGGATTTCAAACCTGGGGGTGAGAAAAAGAGAGATAATGAAAGATTGAACAGAGAAGCATGGCAGAAAGAAAATGACCATACTAATCTACACAAAGCAAAGAAAATCTGCAGTAGTACAAGATAGTCATTTTTTTCTTGTCAATCAACCTATTGCAAAGATTTTTTTTCAGACAAGTAACATTATCTTGAAAGGACTGGAACAAAGTGCCTTATCTGCCTTAGATACTGTCACTGGTTCCTGGAAAATTCTTGAAACAGTTGAAAATCAATTAGAAACAAGTAAGATTATTTTAACCCATTGAAGGACTTTTCACTAGATTCTGCATTTTATCTCTTTAACAGTAGATTAAATATAGAGTTAAGATTGAAGTGCGGTAAGCTAATTCAGTTGTCTTACCAGTGGCCTATAATTCACTTAATTCCATAGACTCATAAACCATAGAAACAAAATATAAATGATAATAGAAGGTTTTCAAATAAACTCTCTGTCTGTACAGTAAATATGAAGCTGAAGCCAGGAGGCTGTTAGCTGAGCTTACAATAAAGACTGAAAACAAGGGCAATAACTCGCCTGTAAAACCAGAAAATGTCTCTATTACACTTTGTTTCGTTTTTTTGTATGGATTAAATGAACAATATAGTGTGACTTAGTGAGCTTTAGTTGGTAGGCCAATTTTACAGAGCCAGGCTAGCTGTTTCCCCTTATTTCTAGTCTTCATGCTAAGCTAGCCAGCATACAGTCCAGACATGAGAATGGCATCACTATTTTTATCTTACGCTCAACAATAAACAGAATAAGCAATTGGCTGTACTGTAAACATGGAGCTACTGCCAGCAGCCAGTTAGGTTAGCTTAGCACTGAGTAGAAACAAGGTAACTAAATCCGCCTTCTAACACCTTTAATTAACACTTTGGTTTTTGTACCGTAAATCAACTCAGATATTATCTTTGGATAGAGCCAGGCTAGCTGTTTGCCCTTGTTTTCAGACTCCGTGCTAAGCTAAGCAAACTAACTGTGGCTTCATGTTTACTGAGTGGTATCAATCTTCTCATCTATCTCTCAGCAAGATGGCACATTTTCCAAAATGTTGAACTATTCTTTACATTTAATCACTTAATTAGCTTAGCGTCTAATTTGATATCAATCAAAAATACTCAACAGCTGTTGTAAAGAAGCGTAGCCGGGGGAAAATAAAACAAAATCATCTGCATGCAATAATTAAGAAAATAAATCACCTACAACAGCAGTTCAACATTTCGTTTTTAGAGCTACACGGTATTAAGTTTAGAGTACTAACGTAATGTTGGAAAATAAAAAAAGTGTTATTATTTAATAGGCTTAGCTAAATAAATTTAGCATACATATTGAGTTTAGATGGAGGAAAAAAGGCTGACATTGGTCTCAAGAGGATTTTACTAACTAGCCTAATGAATCCTCTTTGGTCTCTCTCTCATTTATGAATTAATATTTGCAGAATGATAGAAAGATATGAATTAATTAACAATTGCTCCACATTTCTGGGTCACGTGTTAATAATCCAATGCACGACTCGCCTCTGTAAAAGCTGCATTTCTTATTCAGCATCATAAAACGCTGTATCACACCAGTCTGAATCTCTATATTTGTCTTCGCTCATGTCCCTCACTCTCACCTTCCGCGGGGAAGCTCCCCTTCCTCTCGCCGCCATCGGACTGTGGGAGGGGGATCTCCATGGACCTCACACAGGAAGTCGACAGTCTCATCCTCCATGACCACCTGGTTCACCGGCCTCCGTACCAACACAGGACGCTCTGCAGGAAGAGAGCAGGTATTAGACATGTCCAGCTTATGTTCCTTAAAGGACTTAATGCTGCTTCACAAACATTTACTCACCGTACACCACCAGCTCTGCAGGATCGCTGTCTCTCTCTCCAACCATATTTGTGCCCACACAAACATACATGCCAGCATCGCTCTTCCTGGTGTGAGAGATCATCAGTTTGCCCCCACGCATCTGAAAAACACCAGTGACAGTTCAAGAGATAAGTCATCAGGGTGACAACAAATAGATATTACTCATTGTTATCATTTCAGCCTTTAATGGAAAAATAATCCACATTTGGATACTCTTGTTATAAATCCTTTATCCTTCATAGAACTGTATGAGTCATCTGTGTAGTGTTCTAATCAAAGAGAGAAATTTTGTACTTTTGGAAACTACATTTATTTTAAAGCTATAGTTACAATTTACTTTGAAGATTAAATTTTACATACAAAACATACAGGTATGAGGAAAATGGTAATAATAATAATAGCCCAATAATATAATAATTACCTTAACATTCAAAGGGGCCACTTACTTTTGATTATTTAAGTGGATTTTGCCAGTGAATGTAGAATGTATATTCATTCATTTAGGTAACATTTTCAATGCCCCACTTTTGCTTGTAATAGAGTATTTTTAGATTGTGGCACAGTATTGTCAGCTTAACTTAGGCCAAGTAAAGGTCTGAATACTTCCACTCCACTACATCATTTATCAACTTCAGCTTATGATTTCCCTCAATCTGAAAAAAGAAAATGCCTTTCAAAAACCACTGGAGCTTGTTTCCAGGTGTGGATTTTACACATGAGAAAACAAAATTGACAGTAAAATCTGAGACATTTTCCGGTCAATAGAAAACCAAGGTGTCTGCATTGAATCGTCTGATTGACTGTTTGCTATTGTCACTGTGAATGAGTATCTGCCTTTCTCCAGGACTGACAATGGAGGACAAAGAAAAAGAAAGACAAAAGAGGGTTTTTATAATTTATGTTTTAGATTGCATTACTTGTTAAATGTATTTTTTATTCATTCTAGCTATTGTATGGCTATGTACACCCCCCCCCCCCCCCCCCCCCCCCATTGAAAGGATGGTGATTATTATTGTCAAACAATCCCATGAAAATACCATAAACCAACAAGGCATCAGGCTGTCTCTCGATACCTTCTGACTTGCCTACTTTATGTATGGCTCTGAGCCACAAGGTCATTTGTTCCTACTGAAAACCTACAGTTTAACTGTGAAACTATATATTTCCTCAAACAGCTGAGCACCGTACTTTACTTATAACGGGAGTAAATAGTGACTTGCTTTGGGGACTATTCTCAGTTTTGAATTCACATATGCTCTAGTGAGAATTTACGTCAATATTTCTAATTTTTCCGATTTTCTCGAAATTTGGTTTGCGCAAAACCTGGATTGAACCTTAACAAATGCTTTTCTGCACAACATGGATAGTTTAAGTGATCAAACAGCTGTGTTTCTATATCCTATTGACTTTGAAATGGGAGCTTGAACTGTTCAGTATTTAGGTTCAACTCACAGACATGCGTTCATCCTTGGTGGTGACTCGGACATTGTTGCGTTTCCAGGACACTGTGGGCTCAGGGTGACCACGTGGAGGCACACACTCCAACACTGCCGGCTCACCAGCAGCCACCACCACATCGCTTGGGGCCTGCCGGAAATCATCTCTCAGGACTGAGAAGAAAACACAAAGAAATCTAATTAGCTTCAGCAGAGCTGTCTGTCTGATGTACTCTAAACAAAGACTTTAAATCAGTCACACAGATCAGTAAGCAGCAGCACAGACACATGAACACTATCCTCAAAAGAAACACCAATTTGTCTTGGAAATGATTTGGACTTGTTTTCCTGAGTGAAGCATCTTCTTGCAGAGGGTTGGCTGAAAGCAAGCTTATTGAGAGAAAGTCGATTATTGTGTTTGCATGTGCATGGCTGCTCAAATCGCTGGCAACGTCCTTGTTAGAATGCGCTATATTTTAATGTTTTCCCAGCCCTGTGTCCTACTCTGCTGTCTCTCCTGTCAGAGCAGATGAATAATGCACATCTCTCAGTCCAACATGGAGTAAACAAATAACAGCGCATTCATAATTTAGCCCATGTGTGAGGGAGGAAAAAAATGGCCTCTGCATTAATGAAGGGATTTGTCTCTGATTTCAAACGCTATCTTACAAATCTGAAACACTCAAACTCAAATAGAATCAGCTCTGAACTGAAAAACTATCCTCATGTCACCCCTGAAGTTTGCACTCCTGCCACCCCGTGGATGACGACAGGATGAAAAGACTTTGACACGCCGACCTTTGATATCTTCTAATCTTCGGCTGTGATTGACAGATGAAAGCCTCAGTGTGAACTGTGAACTGGATCTTTCTCATGAGACCTCCTGTACAATGGAAACTCATACTCAAATGCTGACAGGCACACATTTTCAAACACACACACATGGCTTTGCTCTTCATGTTGGACCACATCCTGTATCTACAGCCGACGGGCTTTTCTCTCAACCAAAGTGTATTATTCCTGCATAATCAATCAATACGATCTCCTTTTACACTCTCATGAATATTTTAACAATCTTTCACAGATAGAAAGATGAAAGATCATCTGCTTTCCTGTCAATCTACAATCCATGTCAACAGACTAAAAATGAACACACTCAATCATCAATTGAACAATCACTGAAGACCCACCTCCAAAAATCTATCCAATCATAGCTACTGGGAGTTTATCTGCTCTGACCATAGACTGTATAATAGAGGCAGACATAGCTACCGTGACATCACCAATTGGTTTGTGGACTACGGTTTTGAGGCTAGGAGATTGCATCTTGCATTTTGCCGGTTGACATCTTGGCTTTTTCAAACCAGACGTGACTATATTTGCAGAAGAAGGTGGAGCTGGGGAGGAGTGCTAAGCTGCTTAATGCCTCCCTTGTAATTTCAATGACGCTGTATTAAGCTAAATGCTAAGAAGGAAACTGCTAAAGAAGGAAACTGCAATTGCTACGGGTTGAGAAGGTAATTTAAAAAACACCACATATCTGTGTTATTTGGTGGCTAGCTTACATGTCAAAATTCCAGTGAGAAATTGCAGCTAACTAGCATGATTATGCTAACCACGAAAACACCAAGTAAGTTCTACAGATAGCGGAAACTAAACTGTCTGCTGAGTGTCCGGCATTGGTTAAAAGCACAGAAACTTCCCTCATAGAAGTTACCTTTCTTTTTTAAAGAGACGATATATAGGTTTCTGTATGAAATTCTTACTGTTCTAATAATCAAGAACACAGAATCTGCATCTCTTTGTATGCTAACATCTTGAGCATACAAGCACTTGTTTAAACGATTCGCATTTGAATCTGTGCATTTTATTTTTTTACCTGTCAACAGGAAACAAAAAGTTAGCTGTACACAATGTTTTACAGCAAGTAGCAAAGTTAGGGCTAGCTTACGTCAGTCAGGCTACATTTACCCTGGCAAAATGGACAGTCATTCGCTAGAAAGAGAAGTTCTATTGATTCTTTTTAAGTTTATTTCAGTTATTGGAGGTTTTTTTAATTTCAAATTCCACTGCACATTTAAGTTAATCATAGTAAACTACAACAAGCTTGACAGGTGTAGTAGCGAATGATCAATTAGCCTAGTGTTATCTTAGTTAGTCTTCATTAGGATTTAGTGACATTAATGTAATCCACTTTAAATCAACTAGCACATAGTTCTTAGCCAATTACTCTGAGTACATAATTAAATCTATTGTACATTCATTTTACATCAGTACGTGTGACAGGTCTGTGTCAACATGCCAGCCTTAGGCCTCCCTGCAGTAGACTAACTCATCAATAATCAGACCAACTGGGTTTGAATAAAATCTCATATAAATGACTTCATCACAGCTATTTAAAGAAGGAAAATCAGTCCTCACTCTGGTTCGACGGCCGTAATGGTCTTGGGTAAACAGCTTTGGATATTCCATAATTAAGTGAAGGCTGACAGTTTTCTCTCAGGTCTAAAGTGGATCACTTAATCTGTACATTATATGCCCTTTTCTTCAACTACTCCATGATATGCATTGTTCGGTCTCACATACCTGCCTTTTTAAAATTAACTGAAATGAAGTGGAAGTTTGCTCTGTGGGAAGTGGGATTTCTAATGCCATGACATTTAGGAAAAGGAAAAGCGATGTCTCGACTCGTTCACAACTTCTAACCTCGTTTATTTCATTTCTTACTACGCTGCAGTGATATTTTAATTATCATTCATAGTCAAACACTGTAATACATTTCCGAGCAGGTGATTATGTGACAATGGAGGAGGAATTTGACCGATCGGGGAGCTTGTATAGTGTGGACATCTGCCACAGAGAAATAAAACACCCTAAAGATCCTCACAAACCAGGACAATAAAGTAGCCTTTACAGGAGCTACAGCTAAAGAATGGATGGACTATATGACCAGTAAGGCACTTCCTCCCAAAGGTCTTTTCAACACATAACCCCAACCCTGTTCACTTGGCTGCCTGTTTCAAATGCTTTGTAGAGCTGAGGGGCTAATTGAAAGCACTGCATTATTTCTAGACCTCCGTTTGAGAGGCCTGGTTAGATGTGCGCACATGAGACCTTTGTTTCACTGCCATGGTGACTAAAGTGAAAAAGTTATGGGCAGAGACCTAATCCCTGAATTGCACAGACACAAACGCAAATGCACGCACACACCTTTAGCATTTGAAATCCAGAGTCCCCGGGCACAGACTTGCAGAAAGTGGGACATTTGAGGGTTCGAAACACATGCCAGAGAGAGCAGAATCTAACATCACTACCCCAGACACTGCATAACACAAGCTCAAACATTTTCTTTGAAGCTGTGTTCAAGTTAATGTGATAATTCCTTGCTCCGACTTAAAAGCCTGACACGCCAAACAGAGTTTCTCACGGATGTTTAAATATGTGATGATGATCCCACCACACGATCGACCAATCTCCTCAGAAACACAAAGGCGAACACTCCCTCCCCGTCCTGAGGGGCTACTGTCCCTAAGTTAACTTCTTAGACATAATATGACTAGGTCTGCCAAATAATCTCATAAACCAGGCCCTCCGCTCTCGCTTCCATCCGTCCACGCCGGAGAGACAGGGAGCGTGGTTACTGCAGGGCAGCTGAGTTTGAACCTGCCTCTGCAGAGCAAAACCCTCATTTCCCCCAAGGCCCTACCTCTTAGCTTAAATAAGGGCTAAATGACATTCAGTAGTTTCATCATTATTTCTGTGAGCGCTATTATAAGACCTCTCCTTTATTTTCATAACTCTAATATTTCAGGGATATACGGATTAGGAGATTTAATCTCCACGAGAATATTCATCACTTGATTTTTAAGTGACATTTATCTCTGTGATATAGTGTTTAGCAGAGAGGAGCTAGGACTGCAGAAAGGCCATCTGTTAGTGTTTTTGGAAAAATGAACAGAGGGAGGAAGAGAGATTAATCACAAGACAATTATGTATGGCATTCAGACTTTCTATTGCATGCACAGGGCTGATTAATATTGTTGTATTTTTGTTAATTAATAAGGACTTGGACTAAAATCAAGCAGCCACAGGGAAAATGAAATAACAGTTCACAGGCAATTTACACATCCAGCAAGAAAGAAAGATGATGGGTTAGGGTGAGAGATAGGCTTTTGTACTGAACATGAGGTGACTGAGTGTGGGCAGATGTGTGAAGGAATAAATGACAGGTAGGAGGGTGGACAGAGAGGTTAAAGGACTGCGGAAGTGCACAGTATTGGGAGCCTGAAGTGACCCGCTGCCTGGCTCCTATTGTTCTTTTATTTCGGAGAGCAGTAAACCCGTTAGGGAGGTGGTCTAATCCCATTGTCATGATACTGCGCTGTCACAGCTAATGGAGGCTTTTCCTACAGAGAAGAGAGATTGCTTTAATCCATCCATTGTCTGATTGTGTTGAAGGAAGAGTAGAAGAGACTTCAGGGCAAATCTTTCTGAAAAACTCAAGGCTATGAGTTTCTCCATTTTCCAAAAATGTGATGATGTTCCAATCATATACAAACACTGCATAGACACGACACATTTCTGCGAGGCTTGGCAATGCTCATATGAATTATAGCAGTGGTATTTGCACAATATCAGTCAAACTTAGGCTGACAATTCTTGCATCTAAGTACAAATACATTCAAAACTACACATTTAAAGCGTATCCATCAAGGATTATATGTATCTGATATGTATCCCCAGTGAAAAGAGAACGTAGAGCAGGAGAAGCCAAGAATCAAGCTGCAACCAGAACTTTGATTCCTTCATAATCCCTCATCAGGAGTAAAACGAACATCTGGCTGGAAAGCCTTTTAAGCAAGTTTTATTTTTTATTTGTCCTACTTTATTCTAATCCTGCCCAACCATGTGACCGTCTCCTAGCTGAGACAGACATTCACATTCATGATTTTGAAATAGACACTGCTACTGTTTTTACCCCCTTCTCTTTTTATTTTAATGCCCAAAAAACACAGTTTTGGAAAATGGAGGAATGGATTTCAGTCCACTCCCATCGACTCATTATTCTGACAAGTCAGCTGGTTACTAGCAGCTAAAAAGGGAAGAAAGAAAGGCATAATAATGACTGCTGCTGGCATTTCCAAACAAAGCAAGCTCCTTACTACGAGACTCTCTAGAAGGGAGCATCAGCGGCTATAAAAAAACACAACTTGTTGACCTCAGGGTGCGCAAGATGCATTTGAGCATAAACAGCATCACCTCAACAGCAACTGTGAAGCAAATAGAGACTGGCTGTACAGAACAAAGACATCTATCTAAGTCCTTGAATCCTTTTCATGTTTTGACACTAACCTCCGTGACTCAGCGGTGAAGTCAGCATTTGTCCCAGCTATATTTTCTTCTTCTATTGAAAAACATATCCACATTATTCTTAGCCCATGATACCTTCCGGTTATTCCTTTCACTGAAGCTCCATCTGCGAGAGTTCGTGGTACGCCACAGGTTGAGCCTTTTCTTAGAGCTTTTATAAATTATGTGGGAACAAATCCGTCACACATTCCGGTTCACCTTTCTCTGCCCTCTACTGCAGAGAGATGGGGACTGACCTGAACAAGAGGATAAGAATATGTTAAAGCTAAAATGTTTCAAAGTTCAGGAACGGGGAAAAAATCCAAAAAATCTACAAATCAAGACATTTGGGTAGATACACAGCTAAACTTAACTGAAAAGCAATTGTTTTCATCAACAATCCAGATTCCGGTTAGCAGAAGAACTGACTTATTAGCTTGTTGTCTGCATGTACATAGACGATGTCCCATTTCAATATGATGACATGAATCAATTTAAGGTGTGATAGTTTGTGTTCCCACATCATACAAAGAGCAAAGAAAAAGGAAGACACTTGGAACATACTACTAAAGCTTCTTTGGGCTGTAAACAGACATGGGTGTTCTTCGGATACATTTGTGTGTTTGCTTCTTTTCTATACAGATTTCACAGATTTAGGGTTTACAGCTCGTGTCCAGTAGCAAGCGATCTCCCTTTCAGCAAAGCACAAAGTGAAGAACATGTAGGAGAAATCAAGAAATTCATTTCAACATCGACTAAAGGATTTAGATTCATCAAGGTAAATGACGGTGACCAAATGGGCAACGACATTAAGTGCCTTTAGAGGAATTTATGTTTCCATGTCCTTGCTAGACGATCACTTGTGGCAGTGCTGTGCTATGATGTATGCCCTTACCCTGCGAGAATAATTACACAAAACTTCAACCAATCAGCTTGCTTGACATGCAGGTCCGCACTGTGCTTTGCAGAGAACTCGGAGGTGGGTGCAATGGCTCCTCTGTTGCCCTCTGCAATCAACAACCCATAAAACTCTTTTTCTGTGTAGCTTCGCAAAGACATGAATCTGCACTGAAGCAATTCCAGCTAACTCACACAAACGCCACTTGGGAAAAAAAGTTTTCCCGGGGCAAAAACATACAAGGCTAGAGTGAGTGAAGTGCAAATCCATAAGTGCACTGCAGAGAAAAGTCTCAGTCATGCAGCCCGATGCCTTATGCACCATTCACAAGCAATTAATGTGTAATTCATATGGTAAAAACCAGATTAATGTCAGCACTCCTGGTCCCTACTCAGACTGGAACTAACAGTCGAACAGATGCATTGGTATTAATTACTGCTCAGTGGGAGTTTTAAGCTCTTCCTCCTCCCACCTGTTGTCCCTCAGACTGCCTCACACACCATCACACACACACATTTCTGCAAGACCACCAGCGTATAAGACGGCCTCTCATTAACACTGCATACTTCCCCCCACCTCCCTGCCAGAGCTAATTGGGTCACCATTTACCCCACAGTCAGCACGAGGGGAGGGAAGAGTCTAAGACCACCACCATGCAGTCTTAGCATATGCCCTCCCTGGCCGGAGGCAGTGAGATTAGAAGCAAAAACAGACATTTGTTAATACTGTTAGTCACTCAGTGCCTGCAGGTGAATCCTCCCTTTACCAATATGACTGTACTGTAATCTCCAGCTGCACACAACGCTAAATGTTTTTATCATTGAATTAAAAGGGGCAAATACAGTATACGCATCGTTTATTTTCCCAGAGAGAATATTTGCATTAGTTGCATTTGCTCATGTTTCCCAACATACAGTATATCTGAGTCCCTATTTTTGGATGCTGGCTGCAGTTGAGGTCAGCCAGCCATGAGCACTTAATGTAGACTAGCTAGTGAGGAAGCCTCAATATGGTGGGAGATAAGAGTGCTCAAATTGCTTTTTTGTGTTTTTTAACGAGGACAGTTCGACCTTGCTAATCTGTTATGCTCCTTCCCCTAATCAACCCACTGACTAATCCATTTTTCACATGCCAAAGAGAGACTGCAGTTCAGCCCAGGGCCGAGTCAAACTGGCACAATTAGGAGGGAAGGAAGACAATGGCACGGGTCCTCGATCAAGGAGGCAGAATAATAGACACAGAGCTTTTTTACTTCAGTGCACTTTCATCAAGATATGAGAAAGCTCACACTCCCCTGCTGTACTGCAGCAGACAACATACAAGGAAAACACAGCTACATACGCTCACACACACCTGATCTTGTTGGTTTGTGCCCTTGAGGACTTGCAGCTGATGTGATGACAATCTGGCTACTATAGAGAAGGTCTCCACAGGTCAGCAACAATTGTTGTGTTACATTTTCTCAGTATAACTGACCAGTGATTGTTTATTTTCTGTAGACACGATCAAGGAAAACCCCTACCATTTCACTGGTTCCTAATTCTGAGGATTTGCTAGCATTATTTGACATATATACTGTATTTAGACTATTGATCATATGTAATAATATTTTGGGATCTCAGAAATTATAATGTTTTGTTTTTTCTTTATATTTTTTGATTTTATGGACAAAGCAGCAAAACATTTTTTTCCTGAAAGCTGATTGTATAATTAAACTATAGCATATGTATGTGAAGTATTACTGTGATTCATTACATTGCTTAAATACTTTATTCTGATTGGTTAATTACAGCATTCTATGATCTGTTATAGCCACAAAAGCAGATCTCTGCTGTCGACAGTTCTGAACATAGACGTTGGAGGACCAGTTTTGAATCAATCAAACCATATTCATATCAATATCTTGTTTTGTTTCTTTTAATATAAAGACAATATATTGGTTGTCCCATAATATCTGTCAATATTGGCACATACATATTGGTATCTATCAGTATTGGCTTATATGTTTTCCAATATGTGTTGATATGAAAACCTTTTTTTACAGCATATAATGCATACAATGAGGCTTGGGTTATTTTTATTTATTTGAATAATACAATTATATCCAATTTATTAAATTGGATAGAAAGGACATTTCAAATCAACATAGCAGAATAGTCAGCTGCGGCCATTATTTTATGTTTACTATTACCAAGCTGGTTAATGTGGCCGGGAAAGGGAAGTTTGGGGTCCCCTGCTAAAGCTGCTGCCCCAGCGACCCGACCCCGGATAAATGGTTGAAGATGAGATGAGATTACCAAGCAGCGGACTCACTACAGTATAAACCTCTGAAAAAAACAACTTGCGGGCAAGGCGCAGAGGTGAGGTGTTGAAGTAACAGCCAAACAAGCATGTGGAGTTGTAATGTTAGGAGAGCTAGCTGCCAAAGACTCACATTTAACAACCACAAACTTCTGCCACTGTGAAGGACGGCACATTGCTATTGCCAGATGAGACCCAACTTTGTTCAGCACGTTTTCTGTGACCGGTGTGATGTGGGAGCATGTTGGAGCTAGCAAGCTAGCTAACTAGAGAACGTCTCTAGAGCTGCGTTGGTTCGTTCTCCTCGAGCTGGTCGTGTCTTCTCTGCCACTTATACTACCCTTCACCATTTGCGTTCGATGCCTAACCTGCACCACCAAATCTTGGGTTACCATCTAGACGACCCAGCAGGCTTCAAAATGCTTAACACCCACCATAACAACTAACAACAATTGCTATTGTGTTTTGCAATAGTCAAATAACAACAGCAAAAAGCTCAATGCCCTTTTATCCAGTTTAATTTTATGGCTGCAGTTTTATTTAAACGGTCAACAATACAATACAATACTGAACATACAGTTCTATTTAGCTATTTATTTTTATAAGTTCTTTATTTTCTTAGTATTCATTTCTAGAATTGGTCAAAATTGTAATACATTTTATATATGATAATGGCGAATATTTACATAGAGACAATTTACATAGCAGAGCTCTATTTTTATCCCAGTTTTTAAAAAAATCATTATATCGGCTGCCATATCAGTTATCTGGGAATTATCCCCCTCTAAAATAGGTATTGGTGTAAAAAATCCCCTATCGGTCCAGCCCCAGTAAGTAGCTGTTGCTGTGTAATAAGAAGGATGATGTAGGCTTAAGCAATCGGGTCATTATTGCAAATTGGATATGAAGACCAGAGAGGTGGAAGCAATTTATTGGGAAATTCGGACATTTGTCAATCCGGGTGTTATCATCACACTTTTTTTCCATTAGTCATGATAACATGTTATTTATCAACTCTATGGTAAAGATTTGGAAAACTCAGACTCAGGAAAAGTCAGGACAAGAAGCACAGGCCTACAGCTTTCCAGAACACTTGAGTTTAACAGGAATCGTCTCAAACACTTGTCATTGAGTGTGACCGACAGTAAGCAAAAAGAAAAGTCCCCTGCCGCTGCTGTAGTGAGCTGCATGGCATAAATGGATGACACAAAGACAAGTGTTTGAGGTCACAGGTTTTTGTAAAGTGTCTCTAAAGTGATTTATGTTGATCTTGCCAGAGTCTGTATTTCCCAAATCCTTGCAAAAGAGAGTGTGAGCTAAATCAGGGGTGAACCAACCTTTTCTCTCCTGATACTGGAGGGATACTATAAGATTCCATATTTAAAATCTGTGTATCACACATTCATTGAAATCCCTTTTAAGGATTAAGTGAATGATGTTACTGGTCAAAGAAACAGTTCACTTTTACTATACTCAGTAAAAGCACCCACACCTCGGGCATATCAGATCGGTGCATAAATAAATGTCATTATGACCAATACTTACAAATATGTGAGAATACCCAGGTAAAAAACACAAGCTTTTCCCTTTAACATCTAAAGAAATCTTGCATGTATATAATGTCACTGCTAAAATGTTACAAAGTTAGCCAATATCTTAATAACTAAACATGTCAAATTATTATATCTATGTTACCTATAAAGTCATATCTTTAAATATTTGACTAAATTGCTAAGTGAACTAGATAAAATGTCCATCTAAATTCACTGTCTTGACTCCTCTCAAGTCGGAAATACACACCTAAGGGCTAAAGACAAAATGTATTATTGCAACAGTAGCTTCAAATGATTACTAAATTTATCTCCACCCACACCACCATCTTTTTAGGGGTTGCTTCCGACAATCTGTTTGTTTCATATCAGTATTCTCAAGCATCGCCAACTCTCCAGTGGACCTCCATAAAGCTGCCAGACAGCTGCAGAAAAGATCTGGGACACAACTGCACAATGCGTATACACTACAAGCACACACATCAGCACGAAAAAAGTGCACACACACACACACACACACACACACACACACACACACACAAACACACACTTTTTAGGGCATATGATCAATAATGTAGAGCCTTACTGGCAACATCTAGTGAAGCATTACGACTAATGGCCTCTCCCAGGTAGTTTCGGGCCACACAGGTGTAGACGCCTTCATCCGGTTTGCTCCTGCGTCCGTGTACAATGCGTAGGAAGAAGAGGGAGCCGCTGGGCAGGAGCATGCGGTGAGATCGGGGGTCATCTTTGTCTGTCTCCACACGCTCGCCGTCCTTATACCACTCTATACTGGGGGTGGGTCTGCCCTCTGCCTTGCAGTTGAGGGTGGCAGGCTCCCCCTTGGAGACGATCAAATCCGAGGGGTCCTCCACAATCCGAGGTGCGCTGTCTTCAAACCGTGCCCGGGACCCTGTGAAGTGGAGATGAGGGCAGATGTTATCAATCTGACCATCTACCATTAATGGAAACACATATCTTTTTTTGTAACAGGACAGACAGACAGCAGCAAAGCCATTTGAAAGGCAAGAATATATTTCTTTAGGTGCTGCTGGACAAAGACACTGGTTGTTGGAGAAATGTGTGTGAAGCAAAGCAGCATATCATCAGCAATCTCTCTTCGAAGGTCAACTCAACAACAACACGCTGGTCCTTTCAGATATACATTTGTTCTCGCTATATTCAGCAAATAGCAAAACAGAGTAGCAAGAGAACATTTATATATATCACATATTTTCACAGAAGACAAAAAAGGCTCTTCTATGGCATCCCTCCAAAGAACCATTTTCCATTGCTTCCAGTTAGCACCTTTATTTTTCTGAGAGCACCTGTAAAGAGGATTCAATCAGCCATGTGATATGGTAACGGGCAATCTTTGTGTCAATCAGGATTGTTGCAGGGAGACAATGGTTGAAAGCTGAGAGTAAGACAAGCAGATCTACTTTATGCATTTAAGGGAAGAAAGCCCAGAGTAGAGTGAAAGAGCAAGTCAGAGACATATAGATAACTCCGTGTTCTTTTCTCCGGGGATCCATTACTATCTTCCCTTGGCTGTGAGAGGAAAAGCACAGTGCTTCAAATCCTAAGGTAAGCTTTTAAACGAAGACCAAATGTCTCTAACAGTGTGTTACAGTTAGAAAAATGAATAATTTAAAATGCCGCTGCTTTTAGGAACAGATGGTCTCTCCCTCTCTCTGAAAAAAAGAAAGAAAATGAAATGGTCACTGTGCCACTGATTATTGTGTAGCTCTGTCTGAGGCATTATTTTCAGCAGATAATCTAGACTGCAAGAAAATCCTCCATTATCATTGGAGAGGAGCAGTCAGGAGTAACCTAATGACACACATGTTTTTGCACATGCTTCTACATTATACTTATCTGAGGCATCAGGATAAACCCTCACTTTTCAGCTGTAAGCAGATTTATGTCTTTTCATGAACTGATTTGATCCACGGGGAGCAGGAGTCGCCATCATGGCACAAACCTGAAGTAAGCATCTAAAGAGCATTCTGAGCGCTTTCAGCTAAACACCCCCCACAAACCAGGACAGCTCAAAAACACTAATGCAGGATGTGGATGAATACCAATCGAGCCATTAAAATGTGCGATAGCACCTCCAGCACAAAAAACACACACTTTGTTCATAAAAAGAAAACAAGAGTAAATCATTTCATGATAGGCCTGTAAACTAATCTTTTAAGATATTATAATGTACTTTGCTTCAGATTATCATCTCTCACATCTGTATGGTATACTGTATCTGACGAGTACATATTGACACATCTGACTGTGTTTGTCCACAGAAAATTTATTTTTTAAGAAGCATTTTAACAGCTGAGCCATGACCCGTTGGCGAATCATGTTTTTAAAGCCTGCAAAGGATTCACAAATCCCAGCTCATGTAACACGGTTACATCACTCTGAAGTATTCCTCTTCTATCATAACTGGATTTTATCACAAAAACAAACACTGCAAGAGTCGACCTCTTAAAAGATTACTCCAACAGTTTAATGCTAACTTTCCTTAAAGTTTGTAAATCCATGCAGCAAAGTCCAAAATATCTCATGGTAGAATCAAGACAATAATGTTGAACAAACACTGGATCGTACACTTCCCATAATGCAACTCAATAGAGTATTTCCGTGTCACATAGGCGGGAGGCAGCAGGGTTTTTTTTACCTGCTACACAGACTCTATCAGTAGCGTGTGTTTGCTGCCAGCCTCACTCTGTGCATGTTGAGTTTGTGATAATGCAGTTGGTTCTGCAGGGTTTGGAAGCTGTACTGTCGGCTATAAACCTGTACTGAATTAATTAACTGGTTCGTTTTGACTACAGGATCATGGATACACATTGATTTGATTGATTTGTTTTGAAGTGAAATGTAAAAACACCCACATGGCATGCTCTGCTGTGTGGCATTGCCTCTGGTATCTACAATGAGGTATTCTTTTTAATCATTTTTAAACAGATGGCACTCCTTTTTTACATTTTGGTGCATAGACAAAAGCCACATGAAAACCTGGTCCCAATATTCACCCTCTTTTAACTCTGTTTTTGGTCTCCACCACCTCCTGGGGGCAATATATGTCTCTTTAGCTGCTGAATGCTCCACTGTGTTCACCAGCTTGTCGCTTTGACTGTCTGACATTTGATGGTGAACGGGAAGTATACAAGTGATTGGTGTGTTTTTTCGTGTTTTTGTTGGGTTTTTTTGTTTTTTTTTGTTATTGCTGAAAACAGCTGCCTGCTGAAAGCAAGTTGATGAGAGTGGTGAGACTGAACCAAAACAGGGAAGTCGTGTTCCATAAAAACCAAAACAATGAGACAAGACAACAAGTCTCTGTAGACTGTTGTGAGGGGAACTGCAGAGTCCGGCAGAGTTGTAATCATCTGTGTCTCCTTTCACATCCATTGTTAACATGAACAAATTATCAGTGCAACTTTAATATAATAAGGAACACTAATTCCTCTGAGGGAATTTCAAGCTTTACGAGCTCATTCTTTTAATAATATATGTGATGAGCCTGTGAATGTTCTCATTTGTCCAGGTCATCGTTATCCCCAAAGCAATTTCAGTCAAAAGCAACTGGACTTGGTTATTTGTCTAGTTTCACCTCTCATCCAAGAGGCTTCATCATTTCATGTACGCATCTGACCAGGCTGGGACTGATCCAACTAACTGGTGTGGAAATCATATATAATAATATATGTGGTTGTTTTAATTAGCGTGTGTGTTTATGTGTGTGCGTGCGTGTGTGTGTGTGTGTGTGTGTGTGTGTGTGTGTGTGTTTTGATCTTAATGAGATCGAACTGAACAATTAAAGTTTAACTAACTAATGTAGTGTACAACCATTTGTAGACTTGTTTTAGGATGTTTTATTTTTATTATCACTGTATAATCCTCAAATGGCTCTCTGATGAGACAACTGCTCTAGTTTTAACTGTTATCTCTATTGTTTAAATCGGGTTTTTGTGTCTTATAGTCTTTGATTACTCTGATTAGTTCCTTTTCATGGTCCCACACCTCTATTTTTACTCGCAGGCTTACAGAGTTAGCTCAGTAGTAACCATCTCATAAACAACAAATCAATCTTTCATTAGCACCACCATTAACTATTAAGAATGGTTCATTTTCCTGTTTTTATTATACACACGTTTATAGCAGCTGTAGTGAAGGCTTTCTGTTGTGTTCTCTTTTCTTTATAGTGTTAATCAGATCCAGCTGTCCTTGAACTCGGTGTATCAGCACATACTGTGAGGTTCTGGCTGCTTTCAATTGGTATAAATAGCAGAAATGTCACCATGACAAACTACTGTATTGAGTATTCATTTGATTTGGTGAATGTTTATTTGAATGAGTCGGGAGACAGCTTTGTCCAAAGGAATTCTAACGCCTCCAACTATGCCAACACAGTCCAGTAGAGTATTAAATCAGAAACCCTTTTTGTGCACTGATATATGAGACAGGGTATTGTTAATGAGTGGGTTAATGGTTACTTACAACAGCTATCATGCAACAGTAGCAATGTGTTGCCGTGTATTACAGAGAAAATAGTCTTGCCAAAGAAAACAGCTTCAGGTAGACAAAGTGACAAGCAGCAACTTACTCCTGTGACAAGTGTGCAATCAATAAGAGTCTACACCACCTTGACTATGACAGCAAGACATTTGCTTTGTGAGAAAGAATATTTCCACAGAAGTGTTTGCAGCATGACAGGAAGATTGCAGTGCAGTAGTTGAAAGCACCTTTAAAAAAAAAATTTTTTTAAATGTCAGCCTAGTTTGTCAGACTGAACAATAAACCTCACAGGCAATAATGGGGACCTCTGTGAAGGTATGTTTTTAGTCAGATCATAAGTACGGCCCATTAGAGTCGGCAGTGGGTCCTCAGAGATATCTGAGCACATAAGGGAATTGAGTGTGTGAGTGTGACTTGATTTGTGTGAAAAATATTAATCTGGGCATTCTGGTGTGAAATGACTTTCATGTTTACAACAGATGAACGAGTTGAAGAAGAAGGACACCGCCGATGATGGTGTAAAAGTTCAGAACACATTACGTAAATACAGGGGGAAAAAACGTCTCACAAACTGCTGCTTCAGTTCATTTATGCTGTTGTTATGACAATTCCCAAAAGCAAATTACTGCAGGAGAATGTTTTCAATCTACTGTACATGCAAGTTTATGAAACGATTATTTTTGGATCCTTTAGAATATGAGATTAGAGTTACAGCTGACTGCTTTAAGTGGTATCTCAGCAGCAAACAAAACACAAAACAGTGCTTAACAATGAACAAATTCAGCAGACCCTAGGAGATATCAGCAACCAAACAGGAGGTAAAATGTCTAATTCAACCCATGTATTGATTCAGGGACGCATTGAATGTTACTATAATACAAAACAAATCAGTGTTAAAGCCCGGCATGAAACACACATCATTTTTGTGCAGTCAGCGAGGACGAATCAATGAAACCTGTAAGGAAATATTAACGTCTATGAACCTTGCAGACCCTCAGCTTCAGTGAGGCAAGATAATCCATAAGAGTGAAAAGCAGTCAACCTTCAGCTGTCGCCCCAGTACGGATGGGGCCATGCAGGGTCTTGTGCAAGGCTATCCTGTGTATAAATGAACACATCAGGGTGAAAAGCAAAGGTGCTTTTCATGGAGAAATACAGAGGCTTCGATGCAACAGCTCAGCTCATTTCATGCATACAAATTGAATCTGATATTTTCTTTTTAGTCTGCTGAATGAAGAAACTTTAGGCTAATTTATCATCTGTATTAATTTAAATAATTTTCTGTTGTTATGGGTGAGACCCCTTCTAATGTTTATGGGTCCTCCCCTCCTCCTTGTACACTGGTTTTGCTTTCACCTTATGAGTGTGTGTGTGTGTGTGTGTGTGTGTGTGTGTGTGTGTGTGTGTGTGTGTGTCATCATGGCAAAATGTGGTCCTGGATACACCTTCTGCAGCGGGAACTACAAACCATGCAAGATACATTACAGGGTGTACAGTAGTTGAGATCAAATTGAAAGGCTGAGTTTAAAGATGGGGGCCGTCGGAAAAAGACGGGTAAGTAGGGATGGGGCCCCACCAATGTTATGCCCCTGTGATCCCCTCACAGGATTTTCTGGTGTGTATATATATATTCATGTCTTTTTCTCTTGTAGCATTTCGCCTGTATTTGTTCTTTGTTGATGTGAATGATTTTAGAATATTGTGATTATAAGGCTTTTTTTGAATATATATTTTTATTCCCCTTATGTGTGTGTCTAGCTTTAGAAGCATGGGCTACAATACATTGTGTAATATGGGACCCATTTAAACATTATCTAATGTCCCTGGCCATATTTTGTGATGTGAAGTTACTTTCACAATACTGGTAAATTTACTATGTTTGTTCACAACTGGAAGAGCTCATTTGTTTTCCTATTTTATCAGCTTGTTGACTTTAAATCTGCACTAATTGCCTTGTTTATTTGTGAACACTGACATATCATCTTTTTAAATTGATATAACAGTTGCTCATTTACACATACAGCAGCTACGGAGAATCATTCATTTGGAGTCGTCTTCAGCTGCCAAATGCTCCACTGTGTTCACCAGCAAGTCGCAATCTGTGTCTGTCTGCTGTTCGTTGCTAAGCAGGTAGTGTACTGTTGGTTTTTAGAGCAGCTTTTGCACAGAAAACAGCTGCCTGCTGTAGCGAAAAGACAACAATATGAGAACAGTGGCTAAACAATGAGCAGAAACTCACCGTAAAGCTCCATAAAGTCAAGGAGCTTCATACTTTAGTGATAATTCTCTGTAGGTTCACAAGTGACCCCTTTCACATTGCAATTTAATACATTGCTATAAATATTGACTATACACGCTTTCATTTGTACAGTACAGTATGCATACCAGGGAGCGTTGCTGGCATTCTCTGATCCTATAGCCTATACAAGCTACTGTACTGTATGTACGGTGCTGTTTGTCTATATGAACTTGATATGACTTGTGATGTGATCATGTGTGTAAGGATGATAAGATGTAGTAAATGTCATGATGGCTTCTGATCTGTGACAATTTCTTCATTTATTCACAAAGCAAATGAGAAAAAGAAAAACAGAGAGAGCAAGCAACCGCAGTCAGATGATGCCCATTAGTGCCGCACTCAGCTCTGATAGACAAGCCATTGCATCGGCCCTAATTGCAAACGCAGACACAGGCCCACATGTTTGCTCACGGCGTCTCCTGCATTTCTGCCTCATCTAACACACATAGTTAGCGGGGTAAGAGCTGGGGGGGTTGATCAAGATCACGTCTTGAAAACACTGTATATTCAGGCTATATTTGGCATTTCTTGGCTCCCAGCTGTGCCATTACGTAACGAGTGGTGCTTTCATTAATTAGTATTTCGAAATTTAACCTCACATCCTCCCCAGGGACGGAAGTGCAGTGCTGTCACGCTAATGTGTGAAAACAACAAAGCTGGAGAGGGCATGTCTCTGTTTTGCTTAAGACCTCGATGCCTTTTAGCGACAGCTGGGCTCATAGCGAAACACATACAAGAACCTGGACCTGACTGAGCTCACTGCTTGATATCTGGTGAAAAAATACAACTTTCTATAGGCAGACTGCTCAGAGACTAACTTTACAAGTTAAAGTGTGACAGGAGCAGAGGGCTGGTAGCCCGTCTGTGGGGCTGGTGGGTGCCTGCTGAGATTTACTCATCGTGTCTTTTTCAATTTCAATTCATTTAGATACTTAAAAAGGCCAAAAACATTCAAGGAGCTCTTGTGACATTGCCAAGTAATCTCTGCAGGAAGGCGATAACGCGCCAGCAAACTAACTTTCAAAGCAGAGAAGTCAGGTTTGATTTTCTTCTGGCAACCGCCTGAGCTTTTCGAGCCTTTGTTTGGCAACTGTCCTCCTCTGCCATCTAATCTAATCTCTGTATGATGTCATCAGCGGCAGGACCAGAAGTGGGGCATCATCAACATCCGGCGACATGACTCAAGCATGAGGCACATAGTGGTTTCATCATCCACGGTCTTTTCATCAAGTGGGACTGTGAGAGGCTTTAGTCAGCCCTCAGCCCTATTTGTCACTAAGTAATGAGCAGGAGGACAGAGTGGACACAAATCACCAGCTAAGGCTTGTTTAGCATCGATTAGTTCCACAGCGAGCTCCACCAACAAGCTGAGTCTGAAAACAGCTCAAGATAACTGACATTTCAATGAGATGCATTAAGGTTGACACTGATGCCGTCTTAATTGAGGTTTGGCTCATGTGAGAGAAAGAGCAACTGTGTTGAATCGAATGCAATTTGTGAAGTAGGTTGTTGTTGTTTTAGCTCACACCGAGTGTCTTCAGACCAACGGAGAAGATGTTATTTTGCTGGACACATAGACACAAACGCAACATACCTGGCTTGAACTCCCACACTCTTTATTTCCTTTATATATATATATATATATATATATATATATATAAAAATACATAATAAAATCAACCTGGAATTTTTTTCAACACAGTTTCAGCAAAGGTCACAAATCCTGTTTGAATCCTCTTATCTCAAGTATTTTTTTTATGAAAATACACATAACCCCAAGGGTTTATATATATATATATATGTGTGCATTATACTAGAGGTGGGAATGAGAGAGAATACCCACTCTACCTTAATGGATGTAGGCAGATGGTGTGGGTGTTGAGAAGTGCCTTTAATGTTGCACCCGTTTGTAATAATGAAGCCGAGCGAGTGGCAAGAGGAGTCACAGAGCTCAATTAGAGTATATCATAGAAGAAGATGTAAAATAAAGATAGAATGATAAATTGGCCAGGGATGATATATCAGCTGTTATTAGCTTATTTCAGATATACTGGTATTAGCGCATATGTCAGTCAATAGTGGACAAAAGGGTGCAGTACTGTTCTGTGTTTAGAGCAATTGAGAAACAAAAATCACACGTTGGTCCACAAGAAAAGATAAAAAAATCAATTTGTCACAGTAATTTAAAGCTGCTATTATCAATATGCTTATATTGAAGGGGTCACTAGTGACAACTCACCCAACTCTGCAGTTCCCCTCAGCTCTAGGAAGCATTTTAGCATCTTTCAGCTGTTTTGGTTCAATGAACCTTCTTTTATTAGCATCACTTTCAGCAAATGTTTCTATTAAAAAAGCTTTAAAGTCCTACGTATGCAACCTTTCAAAACAAAGAGTAACATACGGCTGCTTGGTCAAAACCCCTTTGGCGTCAGTTTTTAACGTGCAGGTTTAAGCAACAAAACCAATTCATTAGCTCTAGGAAAACATTTGGGTTTAGGTTCAAATAATTCAATTCATTTCAATAAGGATGTCAGTGTTGTGTTTACAGCTTGTGGCCAAAAAAACAAACAGTTTTACTGGTTTAAAAAAAAGTACAGGTGCCATGAAGAGTAGAGCCAGAATATATATATATCGATAATGGCCTATCATAGACACATCAGTATTGATGTACATATACAGTATGTGGTCTGATTGTTTTTATTTATTCTTTATTTTCTTCATAGACATATACAGTTATTTGTTAAGTAAAGCAGCCTTCTGAATACCTTTGCAGAGTCTTATTTGCACAATCAACTTATAAAAGGTCCAGCTTTAAGATTCACTATATCGACCCCCGATATTCATAATCTGTGAAACTTTCCCTCTAAAATCCATATCTGTATCGGTCTCATAAATCCTATATATACCGGGCCCTAACTGGTAGTTTTCTTGTAAACAAATAAAAATAATGTTTCGCAAAAGTTGCATCAGTGACTCTGAGAGTGAAAAACAACAACAACAAAAAAACCATCAGCACTCTCATGAATTGTTTTTCTGAGCGCTTCTTTTATTTGGGGGTTTGGATTAGGACTCAGAAATGTAATCTGTTATCAGAGCAATGATTCAAAAAAATATATAATCCCTTTGTCAAAGGTAATCAAAATGGGCTTTTAAAAGCATTGTATAATGATATGTGTGTATCCTCGAGACCATTTCTGGAGGGAGTAGGAGGCTTGTTAGTCTATGACAGTTTACGTGCTCACAGCTGAACTAAAAGTGACAGTTAAATGGTTTCACTTGGCTACAGTGGAGCCTCTTTTGACCTCTCCTGCTGCCTAATGGACTCCCTGTGTGACCGCCTCAATGCTGGGAGGGGGGGCACTCTGGTAAAATCTTCTGGGCTTTCACCTAGTTTTATTAAAATATTACAAATGAATGCATGTGTGACATACTTTTTGCTGTGTGTGTGTGTGTGTGTGTGTGTGTGTGTGTGTGTGTGTGTGTGTGTGTGTGTGTGTGTGTGTGTGCGTGTGTGTGAGGGTGTGTGTGTGTGTGTGTGTGTGTGTGTGTGTGTGTTTGAAATCCAGCTAAACACAACAGTTACATCCATCTGGAGGGACAGAAGATTAAAAAAAAAAGAAATACACGATGAGGCAGTCGAACCATATGAGTATGCATGTGAGTGTGTGTACGTGTGTGTGTGTGTGTGTGTCTGTGTGTGTGTGTGTGTGTGTGTGTGTGTGTGTGTGTGTGCGTGTGTGTTTGTGTGTGTGTGTGTGTGTGTGTGTGCGTGTGTGTTTGTGCGCGCGCGTGTGTGAGAGAGAGCTCCTTTAAAAACACATCTGTGCTTGATTATATTAATGTCTTACCTGATGCGATGGTGATGAATGAGGCAGTCACAAGAAGTAAATTTCCAAAGTTCATCTCCACACTCTCCCAGTCTGCAGGCTCTTGACAGTCCACTCAAATTATCAATTCAATCAAACCTCCTAATTTAGGAGTCTGAGTCTCAGCTGGAATATTTCAAGCAAGTAAAATCATCTCCCAAAACACAAAAACTTTCATGTCACTCCGAGAAAGCCACAGCAGCGGCAGGATCATCATCACCATGAGCAGCAGCAGCAGCAGCAGCAGCGGCAGCACCGCCCCAGAGAAACCTAATAACAAAACTCAGCAGAGGCTCTTCTTCATCCCCTTTCGCATACACCGACTTCTTTCCAAGATGTCCTGCTGCTGCTGAAAACAAAAAAAGAGGAGGTTTTAACTATATTTAGCCCTGTCATGAATAAAATAAATCCCCCTTCTATCTCTTGCGCGCTCTCTCTCTCTCTTTCTTTCTTTCTTTCTCTCTCTGCTCGGATCCGGGCAGTTGCAGCTTGCAGCGTCAGTCTGAGCGAAAATGAAGCGCTGCACACGCCGAGCCGAGCTCCGCACTCCCTCTATCCGCGACAAATCCTCCTCGCCAACCTCCAGGAGTCAGTGTTTTAAAGAGACATATGCGCCCTGTGTGTGTGTGTGTGTGTGTGTGTGTGTGTGTGTGTGTGTGTGTGTGTGTGTGTGTGTGTGTGTGTGTGTGTGTGTGTGTGTTTGTGTGAATGTGTGTGTGTGTGTGTGTGTGTGTGTGAGCCCGAGCTGAATGAGGAGGGACCAAAAAGTCCTCACAAGACGGTGGAATGAGATCAGACTTATAGAAGGAGAGTTATTTCTGGGTTAGGGCCATAATTTAAAGTTATAGCCTTGGACCTGGGGTTAAGGGTTAAGTCTTAGGTTGTGAATAGAAGAGATTTGGGGTTTAGGTTTTTTTGTAGGGACATTTGATTGATTAAGTCTAACATCTTGACTAAATTCAAATGTCCAAAATGGTCCTTAAAGTAGGGTTGGGTTTACTGTGGGTTTAGGGTGGTTGGCTAGCTAGGCATATCCTACAGTAGGGGTCACAAAATGATTTTGTCATAATAGTAATAATAATAATAGTATGGCTTTCTATTCATTTGAACTTTAACTTCATTAAACTAGTTTGAATACTGAATGATTTTTAGCCTCAAAATGTTGGGGTAACAGTAGTTTCCTGCTGCTAGGGGTCTCTTAGTCTGAAGTCTAAGTAGTGTTGGATCATGGAGTTGTTGTTGTTGCCTCATTGTACCATAGTATTCCTTTAGTGTTCATAGTTAAGGAGGTTTTTAGCAGGAGCCGAATCCTCCTCTCCTAAACAAGTGATAAAAACCTTTAAAAAACAGATTGAAGTTGCATCACATTAAACATCAATGATTCCTCAGCGTAAGAAAGACTTTGCTAAGGTTTGCTCAGCTGTTTCTCTAATAACTTAAACCTCGGGCATGTTGGGTAAAAAAAACCCCAAAAAAACATTTATTTATTTGTTTTTTACGTACTGCAGCTTAAGATCAAGAATACAATCTTTCACCTGGTTAAAATATATAGATCTCAAAAGTTTGGTTTGCAAAATGTGGCTTAAAACTGGTTAAAAAGTAATTTTATGACAGCTTCTGGCAGACAGCCACAACACCGCCACAGAAGGGATATGAAGCCGTTAACAGGTGACCAAATATAGTGGACTGTTACCTTGAATAAAATGACAGATTTCATAGAATTTGAACATTTTATGGAAACATTTGGGATAATGTAAGTATACAAAACTGAACGGAAAAATAGTAGTTTTAGACATTTTAATGGGGAGATGTTAGACCTCTAGATGTTTGTAAAGATTTCAGGTTTTGGTTGTGATTCAATTTTTTGGTTTTCCCCAGTTAGAGCTGGTTAATGTGGCCTCGTAAAGGGAAGTTTGGGGTCCCCTGCTAAAGCTGCTGCCCCTGCGACCCGACCCCGGATAATCGGTTGAAGATGAGATGAAACGAGACGAGATGAGATGAGCAAAACTCCTGGAGGAAAGCAACATCAACAAAGTCAGAAAGGGAGGATACTGTGGAGCCCTTAAAAGGACTGGAAATGATTCAAGTGAATCAAATGAGGCAATAATGAATATACAGTAGCCTAACTTACACCGAGCAAATGGACTGCACTTATGTAGGCTTTTTTATCTGAAGCACTTACACTAATGGCTTCTGTATAGGTAACGTGCTGCATTCATTAATTTGTGAAGCTACACTCTTAAGTTTGTATCTTTTTCACCTTAATGTTGTTGTTTTTCACTAAGGTTAACATGATACAACTTATAATATCTCTTCTCAATTTCTCATTCTTTATCTGTTTATGTTGTGTCCTTTTCCTTCACAAGAAGTTCATTTCAACTTTAAACTCAAATGTCTGACTTTATGTATCATATCTCTCTTCAGTCACCAGTATCAGTGTTCACTTTGTATATTTCCTTGTGCCTTCTTCTCCGCTGCTTTGACTTTTTGATTATCTGTTATATATTATTTGTATTTTTACAGCCTAACACACGTCTTGTGTATTTCATAGCCGAGTAAACACCCCTCATACATTACCCTGCGGTCTCGAGCATGATTGTTGTGTTGTATGAACATTCATGGTGTAAAATAAGCAATAAATCACAGGAGAAAAGGGAAGATTATTCCGCATGCTTTCCTGTGAGATCAGCGTGTTTATTTGCCTCTCAGTAAATCCCCGAGGCAAATATGTGATTATGTACGGTCTCAAATAAACTTTTCTTGATACTCTAAAATGCTGACGATGCCACTGATTATCAATAATCGAACCCCTACAAGAACAGTCATTACTTTCTCAATCAACATTGTCACCATCATCACTGCTGCTGCTGCTGCTGCTGCTGATGATGATGATGATGATGGAGAGTGTGCATGCTAAAAGCCTTCCTCACCACTTCAGATTGTTGCAGTCCTGCTGTTAAGAATCCCCTCTCTGATTTATTAAACAGCTGTTGTTTCACACCCGCTCCTCCCTCCACAATCTGGCCCCGTTCTGGAGCCTCTTGTGCCTCCGTCCTCCTCCTGTGGACAAACACAACTCCCTTGGGGGTATGATCTCCGGTTCACTCACTCCCCCCTCCTCAAACAACGACCAGACCGGTTCCTCTGTGCCATTGCTTCTTCTCCCTCCACATCATTGTCTCCGTGTCAGGCCGCGAGAGCCCAACATGATGGAGAGTGACTTTTGGACGGTCAGACGCCTGCTCTCCTTTGTCCCTCTTGAATGGGACTGGAAATTGGGCGACAGAAGAGGAGTCCAGATGTCTGTTGCAAGGCGTGACACAAAGAGGGGCTCCATAATGGATTCAATCTAGGTTTCTGTGGAAGTGTGTAACTTATCAAGGGCCACAAAGGCTAAACAGGCATAAAATAGAGGCATCTCAACACGAGAGTGGCTAGAGTCTTCAAAGTGTCAGATGGGAATGGTGGTCTCCTCAGCGAAGTCATCAGTAGATACTCTAATAGCACTTTGTGTGGCTCCGCTTGTTTTGATGTTGGAGGACTTATGCTTGGGTCATCATATGTTTTTCATGGTTTTTAATAAAGATATTTTAACATCAACAATTGTTTTTTTTTCTTTATGTTTTTCAAAAGAGCACCTTACCTCCCTGTTGTTTCAGCAGTTTCTTTCCTACTGTTAGAAGTCAGATTTTGTTGCGTTAGATTGTGTAAACTTCAACTTAAGAATCAGTCCCTTTGTCTTCGCACCACAAGTGAACTAGGTGTCAAAACAATCATTCAGAAAATCTTCGCAAACAAGAGAGTATACAGGATTTGGATGGTAACATCTCTGCCTGAGATACCCAGCGCGTTTGCAACATTTGAATTGACGGAACAGATGTAGTCAGTCAGAGTCTCTGCTGTGTCTTTTATGCAGAAGAGCTCAGTTTTTTTTTTATAGTGAATTGTTTTTTTAAAGGAACAGTTCAACATTTTTGGATATGCATGTGAAATGAAACTAATAAAGACAGCAATGGTTCAGGTTTAGGGAAAGATCATGATTTGGGTTATTACTACTTTGTTAACGTTAGGAACTTGTCGTCATGGATACAATAATAAACGCACACGCGAGTCGTGGCAAGACGTCAGTGAGAGCTGTGTGGAGGCAACCCTAGCACCTTTGAGGTAAGGGGACAATCTTGGTCATGACTTGAAATGAAAAAAACCTAATGTCAATTGTCAGTTTGAAACAGGAAATGAGAAGCAGTCCCGCGTGTTAAAGTCTAATGCTGTCTTGACCCATGCATCCAATCAACCTGCTTCGTTTGTGCCTTCGTCGTCACCTGACTTCCCCCTTTGCTCCCATCATAATTACTCACGCTCAAAACTCATCACTCGTTTTGGAGCAGTTGAATGTCTGAAGCTGCCGTTGGATGAGAAGATTGAATATATGTCCATTAAATATGAAGCTGGTGCTGGTGGAAAATTAGTTAGCTTAACATGAAGACTGGTGAAACAGAGGAAACACCTTGCCTGGCTCTGTCCAGTTGGTAAAAATAAATAAATAAACTGCCTGACAGCAGCTTTACAGCTCACTAACATGTCATATACTTGAAACTGAAGTGTAAAGTTGTCATTTTACAGGGGGTTTAGGTGTCTGACTATTTCTTGGATGGTTGCAGTGACTTCCTAGAGTCTCTCGGCAAGAAGAAAATTTCCCAAAATGTCAGATTATTTCTTGAAAGCATTCAAATTTCAAAAGCATTGTCAACTATCGTTCATGAATATATTTGCACCTCCTAACACTCAATTCAGCTGAATTTCTTTTTCTTCTGTGCGTCTTTTATCCCTTCCTGTGTGTCTGTCTGACTTTTAGGAGTTAAAGTGACACTTGATCTTTTTGTTTTCTACTTGCTGTAGGTAGGTTAGTGTGTGTGTAGTTGACATTACGGGGAGGTACAGATGGTGGGATGTGGCAGTCTGTCTGACTGCAGTGAAGAATGTGAGATTCAGCTGTCGGCCTCTCGCCCCCCGGCTCTGACCTTATGCGTCTCTGATCGCCGTCTGGCTCCATCTCATTATGACTCCACATTGCTCCACTCTCACTGTGCAGCCGTAACAATTACTAAAGTAAAAAACTCCCAAATGTCTCTAAAAACAAAGCTCTCAAAGCTGTGATAAAAGCTGATCCCCGTCTGCTGTCACTAATTGAGCTTCTGTTATCTCTCTCTCTACATGGTCGAGGGTCTTAGCTGTTGACCTGCTAACACACCTTGTCAGCAGATTTCATTAGTCACAGGAGCAGGGCTTTTGTTCCCCCGTGGCATGTGTGCATATGTGTGTGCAAAGGACCTTCAGATAGCCAGGAGGTCCGGGGAGTTTATTTATAGGCCGAGTGTCACAGCAGCACAGGGCCAACAGCAGCAACTCATTTACATCCATTGCACCAAAGTGCGAAGGTAAGCAGCTACTATCGCTGCAACATTTGGTTTAAGAGCTCAGCTTTTCTTTTCTTTTTTTAATGTTTTGGGACCATTGCCAGCAGAGGGAGCATATTCAGTGCAATGCTCTCGTCTTCTGTCATGCTCTTAAATGGCGGTGTCACATTGTCTAACAGTTGTTTGTGCTGAACTGTGCAGAGAGCTGGAAGACCCCTGGAGGAAGCCTGACGACTGCTGCATCTGATAAACTGTTATAATGAGCCTGTATGAGGCAGCTTACAGTACAGCACGCTGGGTGATAAATATTACAGTTCCTCTCAACTCATTTGACTTCTCAAATGTATATTAATGCTCCGAAGACAGTTTTCATTGTAGAAGTAGTTTCAGAAGTGCTGATTTTTTTTTAAACTGTATTTCTTTTACAATATTCCGATTTGCTTGGATTTGTATGGAAGCCTATTACTGCCAAAGAAGAAAAAACAATTGGTGTAAACAGCTCTTACTTACTCTTTCATCAATTTTAAATTTATAAATTATGTATCTCATAACTTTGACATTGAATGCCAATGTTTTGATTTGTTTTGTTTATTTCTAAATTATTACTTACTCTCTCACAATCTAAACTTCATTTCTTTTAATTTAAAATAAAATGTCATTCTTTTGTTGTGACTTAGTAGGTCAAATTTTGACTCACCTTGCAATTGTCTTGCAATTTTGGTTAATTTTATGTGTTATCTCTTTATCGTTTTTACTTTTTATCTTGGTATTTTGACTTAAGTTATCATTTAGATTTCTTTTATTCTTACTTTTTCCCCTTTAGACAAACTTGTGATATTGGGCTGTATAAATAAAATGGACTTGACAAGACTTACTTTATAATAATTTTGACATAACGTGTCAATGTTATTAGAATTTTGACTTTTATCTTTTAATTTCATCCGTCTCCCATAATTTTCACTAGCCATTTTCTCATACTCTGAACAATGTCTGACAAATCAGATATAGTCCTGACTTTATCTTTCACACATGCAGCGCACAGCAGGAGATTGTCTGTGTCAGACAGTACGGGCGAGATGTGGTAAAGGTGATTTGATGTCCAGTCCAATTGATTCCAACATATGCATTCTCACAAACTACTCCTAGGTCTAGATCATTTCAGGTTTGCAGTGCATGTGTGAAAGGGGCTACTTTTTAATTTTCTAATTTTGATTTACCTTGTCATAATGCTGATCATTTTGACATGGTTAGTCAATGTTTGACTTCTTACCTCACAATTCTCACTTACTATCCCATATTTTAAATTTCCCATAACCACGATCATTAATCTTGACTAACTTTTCTTTTTCCTTTTTTTTTGGGCAGAAACCGGCTTCCATAGTAAGTGTATGTACTTTGTTGTAATGTTAAGCCTTTTTTAATTGCTTGTCTTTTTATGATGCAGTAAGCAGAAGCAGTACTATCAAGGAAAATAAATCACAATTTACTTCTGTCTGCATGCATGTTCACAATTTTAAATGTCTTAATTCATCATCAACCCTTTCTCATTTCTGTGACGTCAGTGTGATCGGTCAACATCCCCCTATGGTACGTGTCTTTGTCATTTCTATAATGATAACGTATGTATAGTCTCAGACAGCAGTGTTTGCTGTTGATAGAGAGTTGTTTGTGCTGTTTTGGGAATAAATGCATTTAATGGGAAATTCAAATGTAATTTGTTTTGTGGGATTGGATGAGATGAGCTTCACTTAAGCAACTTGACATGAAGATTCTGTTATTTTCAGAAATGAAGAAGGGGAAAAAAAGACCTTTCAGTTTCCACATCTTCAGCCACTGATTGCTTGGTTCGAATAGATCTATCTTGTAATTGCTACTTATGCTCGAGAACCCATTTATCTATTCTGCAGCGTTACATCACGAGCCTCAAGGCCTCTCCTCCATGTCTCTGTGAGGAAAATGAGAGACATGTATTGCATTATAACAGTCAAAACAGAGGTCATGTGCCGAGGCTGTGTACCTACAAAGAGACGCTCTGTCCTCATGTTTTCTACCTATAATATGTGTCATGTTCTGGTTTCATCTGAGGACATTTGCAATGACCTTTAACAACGATGCTTATGAAAGGAGTATTAAATGACAGAGGTAGAAACAAAGAGGAGCATTTTTAGATTGAACACAGAGGTGGCCGGTTGCAGTCAAGGCTCAAGGGAACCCTCTGTTGGTCTGATGTCAAAACTGCACATCTTTCCTAAAGATATCAGAGCTGCACGAGTCAGCAGAAGTGCCAGCACTGATAGAGAACTGAGTTATAGCGAAGTTGGCCACTGTGCTCACAGCAGATGTAAATGATAAATGGACCATGTGCATGAAAACAGTGTACGTACAGAAAATACCAGGGCTGCAACTATAACATTTATTTTGATTATTAAATCAATCAATTGGTTTGCTCCATACAATCCCAATCCCATTTTCCTGAAAGTCCAAACAATGCAACAATGCAACCTCAGGGGTATTCGATGTAAAACACACAGGATGCTGACTGCAGTTCACTTAACATCAACCTTTATTAGCCACCGCTAATAAGTGTTTTCTGAAAGTTATACACAGGACCTTTAAATAATGATTACATTTAATTAAAGAAAGATTTTTGGGTAATTCTTTTCTATGACTTTGAACTGAACATCTTTAGGTTTCGGACTTTTGGTCACACAAAATAATATTTTTTCCCCATTTTCTGACTTTTTATAGAAAAAACAATTAATCATACAATGGCCTAATGGAGAAAATAATAGAGATGGAGTTTAATGGTTAATGCAACCCTACAGAACGATATTTAATTCAATTCAATTTTATTTCCAGTGCCAAATTATAACGAAAGTTATCTCAAGACACTTTAGATATAGAATAGGTCTAGATCACACTCTTGACTATTATTATTATTATTACGCTATTATTTATGATTTACAGAGACCCAACAATTCCTCCATGAGCAAACAGAAACAGTCACCGATACTTGGTGATGAGTACACAGTTTGGTCCATACCCCCTCTTTCATGTATCTCTCTACTCTAAGACCGCAGCTCAGGTGAACCTCCGCTGTGTTTTCACTGAACAACAGAAAACCATTGGGGCCCCTTTATGTGATGCTGTCCTGTTCCCTGCGCATCTGTGTCGCATCAACGTATCACATTATGCAGGATTATATCAACATAAACAGCAAACATCTTTCTGTCCATATGTATCAGATTTCTTTTCCATCATCTCTCTCAGCTTGTCATCACCTTCTTTTGAATGAAATTCATCATGAGAGGGGGCGAGTCAGAGCACCCTCTCCAGGCTGCTGCTGTTATTTAACAAAAAAAAAACAACTAAGAAAGACTTTCGTCAGAGATATACAATGCCATCTGTGAGGCTCAGCTGTTATTTCTCATATGCTTGTTTTGTTGTCTGTAAATCCTAATCCAGTTGGACGGTCTGCAGAGGAAAACATTTTGTTCTTACAGAGACCAGGTTCAGTTTCAGGATAGTGAGTCAGATGAGTGAAAACAAAACTCCTTAGAAAACAGTTGAGTCTGTTTCAGGCTCTGGGTCATGCTGAGCTACTACAACAGTTGCCATGCACAGTATCAAGTGGAGAGCATAAAACAGTTGCAATGCTGGCGTGAAGCAAATTGGCAATTAAGAATGAAATCAGGATCTCTACTGTTGGTGATCTTGCTGAGTCACAATACAGCAGCCTGCAAGCACTGATGTTTACTTCTGATTGAAGTGCATTGACTGCAGAATTGAATTATCCCCTCCTGGGAAAAAAAAGGAAGACAAGGTCAGCTTCATATTCCTTATGCTCGTCCAGATCTAATCTCCTCTGTAATGACGGTAAAGAGTGATAAATGACAGAATATCTCACAGGGCTCATATGTCTAAACACGTGGCAGACATCCAGCCTCTCTCTCTCTCACACACACACACACACACACACACACACACACACACACACACACACACACACACACACACACACACACACACACACACACACACACACACACACACACACACACACAAACACACACACACACACACACAGCCTTTGAGATAACTCACAGTGCTCTGCTGTGAGCCTCGGTGCTGCACGATATGAGCGTGTCAGTGTGACTCCTACATTTTTAATGGAAATGCAGGAAGGAAGCAGTCAATGTCCGCAGCAAACTAATAGCTCCCCATTTCACAGTGGGGATTCTTCAAACTCTTGTCACCCATAAACATTCATAATTCCAGCACATTTTTTGTAAGAAAAGAAGGCTTTTGTGACAGAGGGAGGAATTCATTTAAAAGATATGCAGGTCAAATTTGGATTACACTCCAATCTACTTCACCAAGGACAGAATTGATTCACGCTTTTAGTTGTTTGATAAATGATAAAATGACAAAGCATGACAAAATAAATCAAAAACATTAATGTAAATTAAATTTTGCATGGATTCGGAGAGCACTGCCGTCACTATATTTCCTCTGATGTCGTCTTTTTTTGAAGTTCTGTGTTCTTGTGGAGCATAAAATGTTCTATAAACATTAATTAGACTTTTACAATTTTCCCTTCATTTTCACATTAAGTAGCATAAAATACATTCCCCTAACTACAGTATGTATGAGAATCACAAAGAGAAAATGTTTTTTCTTGTTTCAACCCCCGTATTAAAGCTTTTTTACTGGATGCTCACTGCGCACAAAGTGAAACGTTCAAAGTCACGACAGCATGAAAAAACTCTTGATGTGTTGTGTTTCGTTCTTTTAGCCATGCAAGCTACAGTTTCTAGACTGACATAATTAACAACTATTGGATGGATAGCCATGGCATTTATGTACACACATTTGAGTCCCCCTCAGGATAAATCACAACAGCTTTGGGGATAACGTGACTTTTCATGTGATGCCCTCATCGGCTCACCATTTAAAATTGTCCAATACTTTGTTTTTTTAACAAATATCTGCAATGTAATGACATTCCCATCAGCCTCTGCTGTTCTCTGTGTGCAGCGCTAATATTAGCATGTTGACACACTTAGCTAAGATGGGGAACATGGTAAATATTATACCTGCTCAACATCAGCATGTTAGCTTTGTGAGCATGTAAGAAATCAGCTTAAAGCACCATTTTTGCCAAGCTATTCAGCTACACAGAGCCGCTAGCATGGCTGAAGACTCTTAGCTGTTAGTCTTGATGGAAAGTTCGTCCACTTATTATGTGCATGCAGAAGTCTGGAGGACATAATGAAGTTTTATCTTTATATGTTGTTGGAGGTTTGACCTCTTCTGTATTGTTAGAAACATTATTATTTGAGTCTGCCTTGTGTATGAAAAGTGCTATACAAATAAAGCTGCCTTGCCTTGCCTTGCCTATTGTTTAAACAAAAATGATGTTTGTTTCGACACAGGCCTCTACAGTTTATTCAAAACAAGTGGCAACAATAGAGCTAATAATGCCAAATAAAGGAACTTTTTATGAAGGTACTGTATGGGATCCAATCAACACAAGTTTAAAGTCATTCATTAAATGTGTGGTGGTTAGCACTCTCACCTCGCAGCAAGAGGGTTGCTTGTTTGAATCCTGGCTAGGGCCCTTCTTTGTGGAGTTTGCATGGTCTCCCTGTGTCCGCGTGGGTTTTCTCCAGGTTCTCCAGCTTCCTCCCACAGTCCAAAGATATGCTCGTGTTAGGTTAATCGATGACTCTGAATTGCCCGTAGGTGTGAATGGTTGTCTGTCTCTCTGTGCCCTGTGATAGACTGGCGTCCTATCCAGGGTGTACCCCGCCTTACGCCCGATGTCAGCTGGGATCTGTTCCATGACCCCCCGCGCGACCCCGATGGGGACACGCGGTTGAAGATGGATGGCTTTCCATCAACAGCCCCAACCTTTTCCAAGAAGGTGCTTGATAAAAATGCCTTATTTATAAGATATTTTTTTGGGATACTTGGTGTTACTTCTCATGTTAAACACAAGTGACCTTTAGAAAAAATGGTGGTTTTACGATTTTCTGTAGGAACAAATGGGCTCGGCACTGGGTGACAGATAATGTGTATTGAGAAATTGTTGATTAGGGGATTAAGTTGGCAATGAGAAACATATAGAAGCAGCATTATCCTTTAAAAACAGCCAATAACAACAATGCCTATTAAATAACATGACCTCTCCATGAAAATAAAAGATCAGACCACCTCAGTACGAAAAAAGCAACTTTTTTTGACATCAGGGTCCTCTTTTGTGAGTAAGACAATGAGACACTTTTATCTCGTTTTAGACAGTAGTACCCTCCAGAGACAGTAGTGTCCTGTCAATTAACAATAACAACACAGGTTTGTTTCTCTGTGTTTCCTCCCTCTGTCCAGAGTCATGCAGGTCAAGACTAAAACTGCCAGCAAGTGAGAATGATTCTGTCAATCTGAATCAGCCTTGTGATGGACTGCTGACCTGTTCACTGTGTTTACCTGCAGCCCAACAAACCCCTAAACATGATATTTTTTAAAAAGTAGATAGAGAACCAGTACTTCAGGTGTTGACCACTAGATGGCACAAAAGAATCAATAAATATGAACGCTCTGGACGTTGTGGTTACCAGGAATCCATCATGCTGTTGTCTTCAGACAGCATAAATACAGTGAAGCAAAGTGCAATGAGGAGGAAATGGTCTCTACAAAGAAGTGCAGTCTGTCTAGAAGTAGACTGTCAAGGCTAAGTTCATTTTCCACCAGCTGGCAGCGAGATAACAGCATCTCCAGCAAGTTTAACAATGAATGTATTCAGGAAGACTGCAGGGAGTGTTTTTCTTCATATAGATAGCCGAGGAAAGAGACACAAATCAGAGAGATACTGAAGAAAGGCATCTGCCCTCTACTTTGTGCAGTCGTAAATCACGTGCATTCTTGGATGAAAGGACAGGTGGTGAAGTAGACCGCACCATTTTTGCCGAATTCATTTTGTGAAATCTACCTGACCTACTAAAAGTGAAGCTCATTGGATGGGGAACAGGGTCGGAAAGGCCTCAACATGCGAGCTGTGCAGTTTCATATCGCTGCTTCTTTCACACTTGAGCAATGGATTGTTTCCACACAGCAGCAGTGACATCAAATGTACAAGTGTCCAAGATTCACTCATTTTTCACACTCACATATAGACGTAAAAGTATATTTTGATAAGAAATACAGACTTACAGGTTATAGGGTGCAAACAGGGAACCTACATGCCGCTAATATTTTTATACCACACACGATTGAGTCATTTGCACTGTCATTATTCATGCTACAGGAATAAACAGTCATATTTTTGTGCATATTGGAGTGTTTGTTTTGCACCTGCATTTCCTCTGAGGTTAATCATTGTGAAGCTTTGCACCTGGAGGTATGTAAATAAGTGTTTGTTTAAAATGAGCTGCATGCATACAGTTTAATACCACAGTCCTACAATGTTTAAACTTTTTACATTATAATTTCCCATGGGATTGTTTTTGTAAGTATCTCCTCGTTGTTTTCTTGCTTTTATACCCAGCAGTAATATTACTGCACTCCATAATTTACTCGGTCATTAAAAAAAATACTTACAGCACAGTGCAATTTTCCCTTAAAAAAGCTGTTAACCTCTTATTTCCTGAGGTCTCGTTTTGGTCTTTGTCACAGTAAAGGCACCCAGTAAGTATTTTGTTAATATCCTTATTTCTTAAATGATTACATTCTATTGTGTGGGTTGTAACATAAAAGCATCATCAAAATGCACAGTACCCCCTTACATTTATAGTTTTTTTTTATTATTATGTTTTAAGGTGTGTTATAAGCCATACAAGGTTTAATGACTCATTAGATTGAGAGAGACATAATTGACATGACATTGACATGTGTGTTTTCAGTGGAAACATTACAATCTGACAGTATAAGAAGACAGCATGTTCACAATATGACAGCAACAGAAATACCTCAGTATAAGTAGCTGTCAGCCTGTAATAGATAAAAGACAAGATCCTTAATTTCTGTCTCCGTGTGTCTAAATAAGGGTTTGTGACTTCATGGTGTTTGATTGTGAACGTCAGCACACAGAGGTGCAGCCAGTGCTCTCAGAAAACACGTGACACTTTAATATCATGTAATAAATCCATTATATTCCATTAAAAATACAACACATCGACCTACCTGCATTAATATTTCACCTGACGACCCATTTATTGTGAGCCGAGACGGGACCTCAGACTTACATTACAATGTAAAATCCCACCGCAGCTCCTGCTCCCTTGTTTAAGTCGCTGCACGGCGTGTTCCTGTGACACTTGTACCTTAGACCCCTAATGCTGCTCTGAATTAGACTGTGTAATATATCAGGTAATGCATAATTGAGTTGACATTACATTTATATGGCACTAAATGTATTGGAGAGGGAGTTTTTTACCATTGTCTTAATGGTTGCAGATAAAATAGGACGCAATATTTACCTATAAAATATTTAAAATAAAGCCACCCTCAACACATATTCACTGTTCACCTTGTGGCTGATTTCCGAGTAAACAGGCCACTCATTTTCCTACAGACAACAAACAAAGTTGAACCTTTTTCTAGCAGAGCTTGTCCGAGACTTCAAAATAAAAAGCCTTGACGTGCCCCCAAACGGAAGAAATGTGAAGTCCCTATTAATCTTGCAAAACTTTAAGAATATACTTCTGTAACCAGTGTCCCCAGACTGGCTCTGAGCATTTAAGCATCTTACATGTCATTGTTTTGGGTTTCTGGCCCAAAGCTTTACTGTTTTGGTTCAATCTCAGCTCTGTCATCAATACCATTGTTTCCAGCAGCAAGAAAAGCCCTTAAAAACTCACGATACACTACCTGTTCAGCAACAAACAGCAGACAAAGTTAGTGACTCCCCGGTGAGTCGAGTCTTTAGCAGCTAAAGAGTCACATATTTCGCCCAGGAGTTTGTAGAGACCAATCAGAACTAAAGGAGACGATGTTGGACTTGTATTTGTCAGGTGACCAGAAACATGACTCTGAATCAACAATGATGTTGCTCTGTATCTGCTGGCTGTTTGCTGACAAGTTTGCCATATCAGCTTAAACCTATTCCCCATGTATTTCTATACAAGTGACTAATGGCAACAACTTTTTTTGAAATTGGTCCAGTATTGAATGTGAGTGCTGCAGCCTGTGAACCAGGCTACAATAATTAAACAGGTTGTGTCAAGTGTCTGACTGTATTATGGAAAGTGTTGTTTGGAAATCTAATGGGATGTTGGAACTTCAGAGAGGGACAGTATTGTGAAGCATAACTTTGTGTTATCTAAACCCTTTTTAACACAAATAATGGTTCATTTTTACATATTTACTAATTGTGTCAATGATATGTGAAGCTACATTTAAAGCAGCTTTCATGGACTAATGTTACCTTTGGATGCAGACAGACAGAAGTTGTGGCTCGTTGTGCAACAAATGGATCCCTATAACTCGGGATGCACCGTTGTTATGACCATTGGTCACATGGGTTTTGTACGTGTATTTGAGTGTGTTTATATGGCGATGGTGATTGGTCAGGAGCTTATCATGGCAACTTTAAAGAGAAGAATAGAATAGAATAGAATAGAATACAATACAATAGAAATTCTTTATTGATCCCAAGCTGGGGAATTGCTGGAGACATCTTCCACTTTCTGCCCTCTTCCTGACTCCCAGACCATACTGTTCTAGCTTTCTGTGTTGGAGTTCATGTTGTATAGAGTAGGGCAAATATTTATTTTGTCCTCAAGTTACCATTAGGGGCAGACAGAGCTATCGGCTTAAGTTACCATGTTGACCTGCTTCAGTAGCTACACGTGAAGACAACTTCTCAATCTCCAACAATGTAGTCATACACTTGAAATAACAATCAGAGCCTAATATAGGCCATTGTCGTTGCGCAGGTTCCCTCCTCGATAACATTGTTGCCTGGTTCATGACAGCCAAGCTGCAGTCCCTCATTACTGGTCCACATTACAGTGGGGGTCGTGGGCAATGGCCCCTTCTCAACTCTCTACCTGCTTACTTCCAGCGGCCTTGCTACACCCATCTTTTTTGTATGGCAGGATAGTTGGTTCTCCAACAATTTTATCCCGCAGTGAGGGCAAAACATCCTTTACCAATTTCATCTGGCGAAAGAAGGGATGCGGTTGAGCAAGCTAGTGAGTGAGCACTTATTTCCTGTAAAAAGACACAGTCCGTCTGTCCAACCAGGAGGATCCGTTGCTAGATAGGCCCTACCTTTACCAGTAGAAGTTAATGTCGTGATTTCATATTTGTTGTTGTGATTTCCCTGCTGTCGTGTTTCAATATTTACTGTTTTTATTTGCACCTCAGGGCCATCATAATAACTGCCATGAAATAGGTCACACCAACAAAACAGCAAATATTGAAACACAACAGCAAGGAAAACACCATCCATTGCAGATGATTGATGGATGGTGTTTCCCTTGCTGTTGTGTTTCAATATTTGCTGTTTTTATTTGCACTGCAGGGCCACCGTAGTAATTGCCATAAAAAGGTTACAGCCAGCCCAAAAAGTCAAAGGAATAAAAGAGAGATAACCCAAACGCATATAGCCTCGGCTACAGAAGGTGTTTTGGGCAAACCCACTCCCACTAAAATGCTTTATTTCCAGGACTCTGTCTATTAAAATAGAATAAAGGTGCTCAAGGTAACTGTTGAGCAGCCTGATGAAGAACAGACAGTCGTTCCTTCCTTGCAGTTGAGGTTTTGTTGGCAGGGGGCGTCACCGAGCAGCTCAGGCAGGTGGATCAGCTCCTACTCCAGCGTGTGAGCAGGAGCAGAAGGGGCGACGCGCACTCGGGCAGCACAAGTGAAGTCGGTGGGGTTCAACATAGAAAAGGAAAGGGAAAAACAAAAAGAAAACCTGAATGCTTTTGTTCATATTTCTTTTCCCGTGTTTTGTGAAGTGGATGCAAGGGGAGCTGTGCGTAGTAAGCCGCTGTTTGTAGGCGTGATGGGACCGGGAGAGGAGAGGAGGCTTTACTGGCAGACGCTGCCTTGCTGGTGTGTGCGGCGGACACTTAATTGCAACAATTGAAGACAATTAAGCAGCAGTTGAGGTGCGAAGACGGTGTTTGGTGTCAACTTTTTTTTAAAGAAGCTCCCGTTTGCTGGGGCAGCCGGTGAATGTTGCGCCATGGCGATAAAGACAAGACTTCGAGCCATGCTGATGTTAATATGGATTTTTCAAGGTAAGCTAATTAATTCACTCAACGGGCATTAAGCTGCGTGCGGCTGCACGTGGCAGCCTGGGAGGGAAACCAGAGTCCCGTGGCGGTTTGTTGATACGTTTATGTTTCCAATGGGATTTGTAAGGAACAAATGTGGCTTCTGCTCTTAAACGCTTTTTCCTGTCATCAAACTTTCACTTTTGAACCAATTAGTAAGTTAAAAAGAAACAGCAAAACAACGCAATTTGTCTTAACCGACTTATTCCATACAATAAAAAAATCTGGTGTGACTTTTTAGGGTTAATTGTGATGAATGGAGTCAGGAAATACAATAAAGCAAGTGCAGTTTGTACTGTAGATATATGACCTATAACACAGTCTGCATTAACGCCAGGTTTAAATCCTGAGTGGCTGTAAAGGCACTTAAAAGCATCACTCAGATTCATATTATTGGCAGTTAGGAGCAGCTATTAGCCAGCTGATGTCAAAGATGTGCCAATCTGAAAAGAGTCCCCCTTTCTTTCTCTCCCTGTCTTCCTCCAGCCACATTTTGAATTCAAATGCAGGGACCAGCATGCAGACAATTCATGAAATATGTAATTTTTATTGCTGTGTCTGCTGGTTTTACCAGAGGTCCCCTCTTAAGCACACTGCAGAGTACTCTTCATCCTAAGAGGGCATAATGTTGTTGCATGGTTGACTGCTCTGAAGGAAGGCAAGTGTTGTTGCTTTATAGTGATTGTCCCTTCTGAGGTTGGAAATGACATAAAAGCAGGAGTCTACCTGAAGGAGGAGAATGTTAAATATTCTGGGGGAGGCATCGCTGCTGTCACATTGTGGATCACGTCAGGTCATGAAGGTGTAAAGTCCTGGACCCAGTACTAGCTTCTTACTGGTGTGCATGCACGTGATAAAACTGATGTCAAACAAAAAAGACATTACAAATAACATGTTTTGATTTTAGTCTGCAGTATTTGAATATAAAGACTTTTTGACATATTTGACTGGCAATCTGTAAAACTGAGATCTTCCGCAAAGAATAAAGTACCTCTTTAAATCGTGTTAACGATAGATGTGCTCAAAAGGTTTTGCGAAATTTCAGCACAAATAAGGCATAAAAAAATGACCATTTAAACAAAATACCCAATAAGTCGATCAAGAGGGGCCAGCCCTACTGTCAAAATTATATTTGTAGCCAAAACTGAGGGCCAGCTGGATGCTTTCACTTTTACACCATTACAAACACAAAAATATTGACGTGTTAAATCCTCTTAATCCCCTTCTTTCTTATCAACACAAATTCTGTACTCAAAGAAGCCTTTAAGGCTCTCCTGACTTGGCCAATCTCACTCCTGTCAACTGTGCTGCTGCAATATTTCTTACCAGATGTTGGCTTTCCTTCAGTGTAGAAATCAGAGATGGTTACAGCTTGTCTTTTATGTCAGGATTTGTTCAGTTCAAATTTAGGTTTCACTGAGGAGCAGCAGCTGAAAATACAGAAAGGTGGTCTTTATAACCATCTTTAACTCACTTCTGCTTGCTGCAATGACGTAGAAAGTGTGCGAAAGAGGTCACCTGGCCTTAAAATCTGTGTTGTTTGTATGGGTTTCTGCATGGGAACCACTGTGACGTGATAGTACATCTGCTGTCCTTTGATTTGGTGCAACTGCTAAATGGAATGATACAAACTCTTTGCGGCTCACTGGCGAGCAACTTCAGCCGCTTCCTCTTTTGATGATTGAATGGATTTAAAAAAAAATGTCCATGATGGATTTCTTTATACATTCTGGCATCAGCTAAGCCTAAAAAAATATAAAAATAAAACATCAATTCTGCCTGTCAGAAACGTAATTTGTGAATCAAGTTTGTCTGTCCTACATGAGTAAAGTAGACCCGGCTGCTATTGATGAAACAGAGCTGCTCATTAGCTTTACCAGATGCTGAACATTTTGACACCAATAAATCACATTACAGTTGTACCATGTAAACACATTACTGCTGCCCATCAGATAGCTAAAGCTGGCTTCCAGCAGTCTGAATGCGGAGTAAGCATACCAACCTCACCCCCCTGTTGTTAAAATGCCTTTCTGCTCGGCCCCTGGCTATTTAAATATCATCATGTCCTCAGCTGATTGTGTTCAGTGATGGCTGGTTCGTAATGAGACGGGAGACACTTGACTCGGGTGTAAGCTGATATTTGCGAGCCAGCTATATCCCTTTTCACAGAATAACTCATGGAGCTTAGGGTAATTCTGATTATGTATCGCATGATTAACTAAACAAGAAATTGGTCGATCGTTGTCCGTCATTAGGACAAACAGCGGTCCTGGCAGGGTGCTTTATGAGAATTATCAGTGCAAAGCATCCCTCTGGCTGGCCTCAGCAGCTAACAGATTCTGGAAATAAAGAGTCTCAGTCATCTCGAGATCTGGAAGATATTTGGGAGGGCACAAGTCAAAGTCAAAGACAGAATTTAATTTGTACTTCTACTATGGTTTGAGTCTTATATTGAGTAAATAAGTCCATAAAGTGTACTGAACACAAGATGCTTCTTATTAATGGCTGTGCAACTGGTGAAGCGGCTAAGTCAAATATTTTTGAGGGGTGGTTTTACTAATCAGGAGCTACAGTATGTGATACCACAGAAACATGCAGGTCCTTGAATAATACTTTGCATGGGTTTATTTGTCCAGTTGTCTAATGCGGTCGCAAATGTTGACTTTTTATCTCATCTTGTGAAGGGCTAATTGCATGGGTAAAATATGGTCTCAAAAATATAAAATGTAAGTCTCCTTCAAAAACAATCCAAGGCCCACTGTAGGGTTTGTGCAGCATTAAAATGCTTTTATTTGATATGGCAATATGCTCCTTAAAATGAAAGAAAAATATCTTTATTTACTTTTATTTGTTTTTAGTCTCCTTTTCAGTGTGAAATATAGGTCGTCAACATATGTCCTGTGTTCATTGACAAAATCAACACAGAATGACACTCAGTCATATAAATTTGTTCAAGTTATAATTCCTTTTCAGCACAGAACAAGTGTTTTTGAATGTTTGCTTTTTAGTTTTGGGGTAACAAATCAAACAGTTGTCAAGTTGAAGAATGTAATGGTTGTTTTTTTTTACCAGCATCTTCTCAAAAAATGCTCCAATTTGCTTCAGTTGAAAAACATTCAAAGTTAATTGCTAATTGGTAGCCGAGTGATTACATTGCATGCCACAGGCAATATACCCCTTGCTCTACCTCAGTATCCATTCCGCCTCTGTCAAGTAAAGGCAAAATAGCAAAATAGCAAAAAAGTGAAAAAGCCATCCTTCTTCCTCGTCAGCAGAGAGAAAACATCCTGACGCATCTTCTGAGTCACTTTATTGAGCCTGTCTGACGCAAACTGGTAAATTGCCACCAGTTTCCTGAACGATTCCATTTGTTAGACTGATGCATACCTCGGTGTGTGGGGGCCTAATTGATCCAGTCCACATAAAGACCCCCTGCAGAGGGCACAGAGGCAAAAAAAAAGAGCCGCTGCTACCTAAAGGATTCTTTCATGTAAAAACTAGGTTGAATCTAATCATCTCATGCTCGCCACACAATAAAGAGAACAGTGTTTCTACACAACAGCTGCTGCACGTTCAACTTCATTCTACCCCAGTGGCAGTTGCAGTGGTGGAGGTTGACTTGATTGGAGCTTTGCGTGACGGCTCGTTGAGTTAAAGTGACTTTGAGGGCCACTGATTGGAACAGTCAGATTGTGCCGAGTAAACTTTGATGGATGCACAATCGTGTTAACTGACATATTACAGATCTAGATCTAGATAGAACAGATCTTCAATGAACTCCTAAGGTTTTACAGTGAATTAAGCTGCAATTGGGGGGACCGTCTTTCACGCAAAAATATGTAAAGATAATATAATTCTGCACATTTCAGCTGATGCACATTGAAATGAAATGTCCATATTCCGCCCCCACATCAGAGAGAAAAATATGGCACACAAAGTTAAACGGTTACGTTCACAAACTCGTCAGCATTCTTCTTACTGAATGGTTCACTTTGATGTTTGGTGCTGTACTGCATTAGTGATTTGCTATCTGCAGCACTTCTACAGTCCAATAACACTCATGCGTACTCAGTAAGGGTGGTTTTCAGCAGTAGTGGTAACTGTCAGGAAAATGTGTATATCCAGAAGAAGAGGCATCAACCATAAATGTCAAATGTCTTTGGTGTAATCATGTTCTTTGTTTTAGGTGGAAGGAAATAAAGTTCTTTAACAGCGCAGGGGAGTTTTCACAGCTGCCACTAACCCAGGGAAAACAATTAAAGCGAGAAAGTGATATCAAAATTAAGCTGTTTGTCAGTTTACAGTTTAATTAGTTAGGGTGTATTTGAAAGTAGTTGTCCTGCAACAGTGATGTACAGTACAAGGTGATCCTTTGAGTAGGATAATTACCTTTTCACTGTGACAGGCAAGTATTTTTGTCTCTGACTTGAAAAGAAAACGCTTTATATAAATATCTGTGAAGCAATCACCTGTGTTCTAATGAGTTACACATCCATCCATTCATTCATTAGCTTTAACAGCTTATCCTTTAGAGGGTAATGGAGGTGGCTGGAGCCCATCCCTGCCTACACTAGGTGGGAGGCGGTTACACCCTAGACAGGTTATCAGTCAATCACATGGCTGACACACAGAGACAGAAGACAGTTAACATCTACAGGCAATTTAGAGTTGCCAATTAACCTAACCTGCATGACTTTGTGGGAAGAAACCCACGCAGCCACAGGGAGAACATGCAAAACTTGTGTTGTCTATAGGAGTAGTAATATACCATAGCATGTTTAGAAATGCACTAGAAGAAGAAGAGAGGACCATCTTTACGGCTAAACTATGGGGAAAAAATCAACCCAAATGTATAATCTGGCCCTGGTTCCTTTTTATTAGCAGAATAAACTCATTATGTCTGTCAATCACCTCTTCTCCAATTAAAAAAATGTCATTCTGTCTTAATGATATGCAAAACCCCTAGAGAAGGAATCAGCTGATCTGATATTAATACAGTTTATGTGGCAGTAACATAACAGATGCCAAATGAAAAAGGTCGTCTCATCAAATACATTGAAAATGTGACAGGATGCGAAAATAAATTTTGTCAAGACCAGACAGCTTAGATTACTGTGTGGGAAAGACACTTGTTTAGGCCAGTGGTTCCAAACCAAGGATACTGTATGTGGATCCCTATGGGTGTGTTTTTTTGTTTGGCTTACATTACGTCTTCAGATGTGGCCTGTCTGCGGACTGCTGTGTGAACAGCTCACGAATGTGACCCGCATGCGCCACAACAGTGTTTACGGAAGCGAACATGGTAATTGAGGTCTGCGACATAATTTGTATCAATTAAGAGTTCCTTGACTCAAAAGGAGAACCACTGGATTAGACATTACAGATATCTAGCAGTAGTAGTAGTTGTTACCAAGGGACACCCTACTGTATCTAATGCCTTCTGAGTATTGAGATGATGCTTTAACTGTTGGTTTTATGGAGTTACTGTTTCATGTACACCATTATACAATGTCATTTGGTTTATTTGTCCCAGGTGAGAGATGTTCAGCTATTCCTGAAAATGTTCCTTTTTAAAATTGAAGCAGAAATGTAAAAGGCAGTGTGAGGTGTATTAAGTTTTTCCTTCAGTGATTTAAGGGAAAATGTGTAAAGTCCCAGAAACGCTGAGATGGATCCTCCCAGCATGAATCATTAGTAAACCTAAAGCTGCAACCACAACATACTTCAATGGCTGTGTGAATATCAGGCACAGTGTTTGACGGACTACCATAAAGGCTTCTAAAAGGCAGCCGCTGTATAGTCTGTTTATTTAGTTGTTTAAGTCAGTCTTTAAAGCCACTTGCAGGTTGTAGTATAATTAAATTTTAATAATCAAGCACCTGGTGCTGCTGGTGCTGCAGGCTGACAGGTGTGTGTCACCTGTTGTCACCTCTCCACCCACATTCCATCTTCATGTGGCTAATGATGTGGCCACTGGTGACCAGTCCGGTTTGTCCACCGGGGAGATGAGACTATCAGGACACTTTTTAAATCTTCCCACTCTACCAATTAGATCGTCATTTTTGCTGCTTCACAGCGTCTGAATCACAGACCCGCTCACGAAAAAGCATCCAAATTAAGTGTGTTTGCATTCGTATTGGCCGTAGGTTGATCTCATTCCATAAATGATGCATCTCAGAGGAGTGTGTCATTTACACCCCAGGTGTGGGCGACGGTCGTGCTGATTTGGACCCGGTGAACCCTAGGAAAATGGCACACACTAATGAGGTTCATTCCCTCTTCAAATGAGACCACGGTTCTCGGAAAAAAAAACAGTGTGGGGACTTCAGAGACCAGGCATACATGCGCACGCACGCACGCACGCACGCACACGCGCAAAACTATCATTTCCAGCGACATTTAATTTACCAAGAGGCCTTTATCCTAAGATTTGAGACAAAGAAATCCTATTATTGCTGGTGTTCACGCCAGCAATAAAAGTTTCATCAGCGTTTTAAAATGTTTGCTTTTATCCAAAGAGGAAGATTGATTTTCAAGGCTAAAATGCATGAAAATTGCTGGTCTGTAAAGAAAAACATTTTTTTTATATTCTTTTGACTTTGTAGTGCAGGTAGAAACTGGGCTGTCTGGTGGAAGCAGATGAGTTTTTCACTAAGACGCTAGAAGGTTTAAGTCCTGGTTGGCTGTTAAAGTGAAGCAAAAAGAGATGGATATTTTTTCCCCGTGCTGTCAAAGTGTTGGATAGGTTTTCCACCACGCTGTATTGGTGATAGGTTAGTTTTAAAATAGCAGGTGATAGCCCTGTGTGATTTTTAATGTGTAAAAGGGCAGGATTGGAGTGTGTGGAAACAGAGATGAGAGATTAGTATTCATTGAGGAGTGAGAGGCATCCTTGCTCCTTTCTCCTGTTGCTTGACTGTCTCGCCAGATGGAGGGGAGGGTTGTTGTGGCCAGATTAATGCAGGCATCTGGTTTGAGGTGTAACCTGGCCTTACAGGCACGGTTATGTGAGGCTAAATAAAGTCCCTCGGGTCAATCCTGCGGTGATGAGGCAACTCAACTGCACAGGCTGCAGGTATTCCTCCTGCAGATTAAACTGTTAGGTGGTGCCTAATGTTACTCCCTCTCATGCAATGCACTCTTCAAGGAAAAGCTGAACTTGTCTTTCTACTTAAACATCTTTCCTAAATATTGTGACCCTTTTGAATTATAAGGTTCTATCTATAAGTAGTTTTGAGATTAATCATGAACACAAAATCCTTCCATATTGTTGTCTTCGCAAGCAGCATGACTCTACGGACTACAGGGTGGGTTGTTCCAATGTTTTGATTTAAATATCTCAACAATTATCGGATGGATAACTAGGACATTTAATACAAACATGCATCGTTCCCAGAGCATGAATCCAAAAACTTTAGTGATCCCCTGAATATTCTGTGAGTGCCCTCTGCCCAGGACATTTGTGGTTCAGGGTGAAATATCCAGACATCTATTTTATGTTAACTAAGCATATTGAGGGTCCATAGTAGATGTATTTTAAGGTCCCCTGACTTTTTCCTCAGCACCGCCATGAGGTTAACATGTTACAGTGTGATATGTATCCCCCTACGGGGTGAATTGAGTTGATGCCCTGATTTTTCTTCTAGCACCATGAGGCTATGCACCAAAATGTTGACTAGTACTTACGTTTATGTCCAAATACCTGCAAAACTAATGACATTTCCATTAGCCTCAGCTGTACTTTTTGTTTAGTGTTAATTAGCAAATGTTAACAATGCTAACAGAGCCACCAGGAAGTGGGCCAGGCTTTGAAGCCAATTTGACATAGTGGCCAAACAGTGTAATTACTACTTCTGTGTCCATCATGTGATGCCATGGGGCCCAAAAAGACTTTTTCCCGATAGACTTTTATTTATATCAGAATTTGATTAATTCTGCCCTTTTTTTTTTCTCCAAACATTTTGAAAGTCTAGAAGAGCCGCACGATTAAATAACTGAATCTCCATTCAAGTTGGCTGGGACTGATTTAACTGATTCTCGCTAGCAAACTGCAGCATGACATATGAATGAACATTAGAAAGCTAGCTATCAAGCATGGTTGCTAATGATTCATATAAGACCATAGATTAGTTGACATTTGTATCAGTGTCATATGTTGTTGTTTTTTTATTCAACATTTCATGATGAACGTGATTGGCCCTGCGTTCATTCTCAGTGCTGATGTTCTTTAAAACAGGTTAGAGGACGACTTAGAGATATAATCTTTTCTTATTGATGCATAAAAGTCCAAACTAACCGACATAAAATATTAATAAGCCGTCACAGATGCACCTGACGTAAAGAATCTGTTTATAGTTTTAAAGTCAGGATTTTCCATCCTCACATGCTCATCCTGTTGCCTATGTTACACCTATCCCTCCGGCACTGGCCTTTGTCGTTTCCTTAAATCGCCTCGCTTCGTTTTTCAGCCGTGTTTGTTGCAGCAGTGACATCAATTTACTCTGTGGATCAAATTTTCACTCTGTGTGGCCCCTCTGGTGCAGAGGCAATTGCCATTAGAATTAATACCTTCAGGGGTGTTGACGAAAATAGAAACCTACCTAGCAGAATATGAGGCCGAATAGTATTTTATAATCTCAGTGATCTGTCAAACCCTGGAATAATTGTCTCTTTGGGATGACAGAGGATTGGACCCGGGCAGAGTAATGACCTTACCATCACTTGAGGTGCTCCTGTCTGTAAGCCTCTCCAGATGTCATTAGTGTGACCTGGGAGGGTTTTATTAGTGGAGTTCCTACTCGGCATCATCACTAATATTAGCTTTGAGATTCTGATTGCTATTTTTTCCCCCCAGTTTTTGAGAAATGCAAAACAGAACAACACTATACAACACTCTTCCATTTTCACACAGACAATATGATCACAACCCACACAGAGGCAGCTGTGCAAGAGTTCAAATGAGAAGCATTTAGATCAAATAAAAGGATTAGCATTTGGCATCAAACAGTGTTTTTCTACATGGTACTCCAGTTTACAGATTGTGTGGAAGTTCAATGAAATATAGTCAGTTATTTATCCTGCAACAATTACTCATGCTGTCACTGAAATATGTCACTTTCCTTACATTTAGAGCCTCTGTCTGTGTGGTATTTACAAAAATGCCAAGGTCAAGATTTAAACTGTTCTTGAATAGGGTCCTTACTAACCACAGTATTCATTTCCTGTTAATAATCATTTGATTTGAAAATAAGCACTATGAATGAATAATTGATCATATTTTTTGATGTTTTATTAGGAATGAGGATTTAGATTATGGTATTACTAGTATATTAATAGTTTGCAGAGACGTGATGAATCGGCAGCATGTGCACAACGAATAGTGACACCAATGTCACACCGTCTGTTAAATTGAACTGTTTGCGCCGTATTTCACATTGACAGGTGTCATGAGGGGTCGAGCAGAGCACTTTCAATATGCAAACAGAGTTTAAGGGCATTTCCACATCCACAGTGAGCCATAAATGGATGTGGAAATGCCCTTAAACTCTGAGGCTTGTGCACGTGTGCACTGCTCCAAAATAACTGAGATTTATAAAACAGAATCGGGCATACATGTTGCTTTATAAATCTGATGAAAAGAATATTTCTGAATCCGACCAACCTGGCCTGCAACACGCACGTGCAACAAATTCATAATGACATTTTTCCGATAATAATGAAAAAGTTATTCCATTATATAAAAATAAAAAATAAGAAGTGGTTAAGGAACCATTAATGTACAGACATGGATTGTATAAAACACAAACGTGTCAAAACAGCTACAATTTAACTCCATAACTGAACTTTTCTCTGGCACCATGTGTATGCATAAATCATTTGAAACTGTATTAACAGATGATTTGTTTAAACAGTAGCTGGGTGGTAAAGCTATTTGAATCATCAGTTTCATAAACCACTCTGAAAAAGTCAAATGAGTGCTGAAAAATAGCTTTTTAAAATGTCATATTTGGCAACCCTGGAATTAAATTAGCCAAAAACAGGAATTGCTTTGTGAAGCACTCTACTGTATCTCTGTCAGCAGTGTGGCAGCAGACAGTCATGCATGAAGTTACATATATTAGGATCTATGGAGCGAGTCTTGCTGATTTTATATATATATATATATATATTTTTTTTTTTTACAGGAGGGGAAATTTCTCATTTCTATTTCCAGCCCAGAGGTTAGTTGGTCCTCTAAATTGATCTGGCGAACACAGCAGCTTCTAAGAAACCTGCTCACACCTGATAAGCCCAGTAACCATGGCACCTTTACCGGCGAAGCTTAGACATCAAATATTCTTCATTTCAGATGGGAAGGTGGACGTCATCATAAACTTTCTCTGGTATCAAGTCTGCCACTGAAATACAGAATTTATTCTGAAACTGAGAGACGTGAGTGTGTGTCAGCTACACAGTGCTGTATTCAGCCTGTCTTTACTCTACAGACAAGATATGTGAAGAATTTTCTTGAAGATTAAAGGGAAGAAAGAATGCAACATGTTAGTCCCCACATCATGTGTCTATTTTCAAAGTAGTGGGTGAAAGCGAGATAAGTAGGAAGCAACTGATCTGGATGGCTGCAACCATATCTGCAAAAATTAACTAACTCAAGTGTGTATCTGATGTAAATTTACGAGATCAGAGACGCAAAGCATCCCAAACGTTTGGGAAGTCGTGCTGAAACAGTAAACAGTGAGTGCTGTCAATTGATAAAACTACGAGCCGACATGAACATGAAATCAATCACCAGCAGCTTTTCAGCAATAAAGTACCATTAATTGTTCATTTGCCTTATCAGCTTTAATTATAAAGTAAATATATATGTGGATTGTATTTCCAAATTCAATATTCACTTTTTGTTTAGCTGTTTTTTTTTGGTCTTCATCAAATTCTGAGGGTTAAATCGGTCTCTTCAGCTGCTGAATGCTTCCCTAGTTTCCCCAGCTAGTTGCTATCTGGGACAGCCTTCTGTTTTATACTGTATACCGTAGGTAGCGTAAGGTGGGCTTATTACGGAAAACATGCTGCGGTTCAATAGTGGTTCAACATGCCCTCTTTCACTTCCAAAACAATGAGCTGAAAGAGGCTAAAATGCGCTGCAGAGCTGAGGTGAGCTGCAGAATCTCTGTAGGTTTATAACCACAAATGACATCTTCTTAAAGCAGCTTACAGCTTTAATCATTTAAGTCATTTGCTGGTTCCAGCTTCTCAGATGTGACAATTTGCGGCTTTTCTGTTTTCATTTGTCATAAATTGAATATCTTTTAATTTTAAACTGCTGATCAGCGAACAATTTAAGTAAAATTGCGTTGTGATAAACTTATCTATTCCTGCTTTTAATGCTATTTAGTAAAAGTTATGTTTTGATGATTCTGGTTACTGTTCCTCTGTTTTTGTGTTTAGTTTTTTAGAGTTTTTGTTGTGAGTGGCCCCCTGTTACTTATTAGTCCATTCTTTTTATAATGCTTTCTGATGATGCAGTGTAAAATACTCAATCATAGATATAATCCAGAAAAGTGTTGGTGTAAATAAAGATGACATGCTCGTTGTTGTTCTTAAAGTTAATTAGAAGACATGCCTGCAGGCGAGAAGAAGATAAAAGCAGAACATTTTTCACGCACCCTTTTTTAAAATGAGCTTTAGAGTAACAATATTGACCGACAACAAAGCAGGTTAACAGCTGCTTTTAAGAGCTTGAAAGAACAAAGTTGCTGTCCTAGATATAACTTTATCACAGGGATGTATTATTATTCAGCGTTCAGGCAAAAAATAGCTCTTTATGCCGTTAAATTAACCAATGCTCCATTTTCAGATTTCAGAAACATCTGCTGATTTTGTAGCATTTAAGAAAGTATTTCATTATTCATGTGTTCTCCACACTGAAACAAACTAATTGCCCAAAAGAAGGACAAAGTCTGAAATTTAAAGTAAAATCCTGTGGAGTGGGGTCGACTGTCGTGCATTGAGATCCTCTAATCAGCGCACTTGTGTCCCTCACTGATTTGAAATGAGAAAATTAGTTGAGCTGCTGCAGTCACAGAGATTATTGAGCCGCCAAATTAAAGGACACCGTTTTCCCTGCAACACTAGAAGAGTTTTATTTTGAAATCACAGTTGAAAAATACAAAGAAAAAACCATGTAATGGGCAAGGTTTTGAAAAGAAGTATATGTCGTAGAATTAAATGATTTCGGGGTATGTAGGTTTCAGCACTTCTATCACTGTGGCTCTGTAAACCCAGCTGACCCTCGCTTAAACTTTGTCTGGCACAGCGTGCCAGTTTTCCGTCTTGTGTTCTTTCTTACTGATGTATACAGTCAGACCTTTACATTTAAAGAGAACAATATACGGACAGGATAATCACAGCCGATCAGGATATCTGTTTCACAACTCCATGGTAACGGTCATTTTAAGTGAATAACGGATGCAGGTACAATTGAAACTGAAACCATTCAAAATAAAAGATGCATTAGGGTTGAAGAGGAGCAAGAAAATACTCTTTGTTCTGTACACAAAATACATATCAAAGTGAGTACTTCTACCCAGTTACAGGTGTATTTATAATTCTTTTGAGAGAGTCGGGTGGGGTGAGGGGACAGCAGCAGTTTGCCAACACTTAGACCTAATTGGTTTAGCTGAAGGCCCGGACAATGGTTTGTTCCCTCAGGAGCTCGCTTTTCTTCCTCGAAGACTGGTTTTATTAAAATGACTTTAAAACAAAGGTCAGGCGGGCAGTTTGCACCAGGTTAGTGTTTCATGGCAAAAAGACTGACCGCTGCTGTAAAAAAAAAACATAACTACTGTTTTTTTGCAGAGAGATGTAGTTTCACTTGCCTCAAATTACTGTCCCAAATGTATTTTAACCTGAAATACTGGAGTTGATGAAAGTGTCTCTTGGACACTCAATCCAAATGTCTCTTGCCATGCATGCTCTTTGTGTAAAAATAGACCTAACAGAAAGTAATCAGAAATGATACATTCATTTTTTCCTGTACATTTTTTCAGTTACTGCTTGTTATAAGATTTTTGTCATTTGATAACCAACAATATGAAACGGAGGTGTTCCATTGGATATAAAGCCACAACTCCAACTTTTTATAGATGACAGTATTCTGTTGAACTGTAGGTTTTCCATGTAAAAGAACATAATTGATTACACAGAAATGTGATTTGTTGGTGGTGGCAAAGAGATGATGCGTTGTTATACTGGGAATACTATAATTTTACGGATTGTTTTATTCTTTTAAGAGAATAAGAGATTACCTACAGCGTAGTCTTATTGAATAGTTCACAGTCTCAAGACTCAAACTCACCACACTCCTTACCACCAGGTTCCTCTGTCACTATAATGCGATTGTCTCCCAAGTCAAAGGACGGTGGTCATGTTATGATGTCTACTTGTGTGCGACTTTTGTCTATCTCGTCTCCCTCCCTGCTAAAGCCAGCTTGGGCTGATAATAAGATTAGTGCATAGAGGCGGCTTAGCGACCTGACCTAAGAAACGGTGAACGTTTATCCGCGAGGCTGCTGCAGATAGACATGACAGGGGAAAGGGGTCTCAGAGTGGAGGCTGCTGAGGTGAAGGGCCAACGGGCACCATTCAGTCTCAGCACATATGTGTCCATAACATCCCTGTGTGCCTCGCTTTTATTGCCTTTGCAGAAAAACACTCAAGAGCACATTTACTCTCATAGCACACACACACAGACACACACACCCATAGATGTAACAGCAAAAGATGCACACAATTAAATGTTTTATTTTCTGTGCACACAAACCCTCTGTTTACCTCTCCATCCATAATCACCTCCTCCACAACAAAGACATCCTCCATCAGGGGCCTCATCCATCCAAACTAATCAATGCTCTGTTGAACTGTGGTAGAATTAAAGGCTTAACCCCTTATTGCCAACTGTCCACACAGATCTTAACAGAAGCAGAGATTTAGAGAAGGCTCTCTAATACGTATTGTGGAGCATCAGCTACGTACAGCAGCATAAAACCACTTTGATCACTGAGATTCCAGGGTCAAGACTGTGAATCGTTTGTGAAATAGTTGTGTGAAATGTTGTCTAATAGAATTTTGTTCACAGTTATGTTTGTGGTTGCAGCTGCAGAAGCTTTTATGCTAGTTCTTATGAAATAAACAATGAAACAGTTACCAGTTAATTGGTAAACCACAGTGAAATTCTAGACGGTCAGTATTACCATTTCAAGACACAGGTGCAGCAATGTGGGTTTGTTTTTGCGTCAATGAAAAAAATGGCAGAGGCCAGTGACAGCGCTCCGGATATCTGAAGTGTGGTCGTGTTTGCTTAGGAGTGCTGAGATCTGCTTGATCTAAGATGGTCACCCTGGCTGCACAACACAAAGTGCAGCTAATATATTTGTGATTTTCAATATGAAACTTGTCTATCAGTTGTTTTGGATACATTTCAGCACATTTTAACAACAATGAGATAATACTAGTAATACTTGCTCCCTCCCGTCATTTCAATGAGGGTAGGTGTCAGAGGGTAAGCGGTCCTGACCACGGCGGCAGGGGTATGAAGTGGTCGCTGCTTTTGGGAAACCAGGGACAGGGAGGTTGCCACGTGGCATTGTGGAAAAAAAGCTTAAGCGTGATACTTTTGGTCACTATCATTGTGATTTAAATATTCATATCTTTTTTTTCCTAAAAAAATCCCATCACTGATCAAGTGGTAAAATGAAAGTGTTTTAATATATTATATCTAGATTTACCAAAAATAAAAAACAATGTGCAATTGTGTGTCCTGTTCTGTTTTATTAATGCCTTCTTATCTTAATTAGTGAACAATTGGCAGTCAATCTTTTGAAAGTCAACACAAACATTAGGCGTCATTCAAAATACCTTCTTTCTAGTGCTGATACAATACCTGAGTTTCAACACCGAAGCTCGTGGAAGTTTTAAAAATGTTTTTCGAATTCAAATGTTTTGAGACCTAAATGAGATCCTGTGTGAATTATATATAAAGTCATGTTAAAAATGATAATAAGAAGAAAACGCTCTGTGTATTCAATGATGAATATACTTCTGAGGGGTAATAGTTGATTCATTGTTTACATAATGTTTCGGACAGTGTGACGTTTTTTTGTTTTTTTCTGAATATCTGTGGGTTTTGGACTGCTGGTCAGATAAAAACAGAAAATGTGTTTTTATTTTCTGACATTTTAAAGGCACTATAACAAATTGATTAATGGCAATAATAATCAGCAGATTAATTAATAACGAAAATAGTCATTAGGAAGAACAGTACCTGTCACACACTCTTGCAAAGGGCACACTCACACTTGGCCCAGATGATCTATGCCGTGCTTTAGGTTGACTGCCCCCCCCCCCCCCCTCTCTTCCCCCGTGGCCCAGGCCTGCTTGCACTCACATTACCTGTAATGATCCGGGCCTCAGCTCGAATGCTTTTTGCTTATACCTCATCAACCCTCAGAGATTTAGTTTTCTCCAACTGTTTTTGAACATTTCATCTGATTAGATCTGCAGTAAACACTCCGCCTCCGCATCAGACAACCGCAAACTGTTTGGCTTCATCAATTTATATCCGTCGCGGGGAACTGTCGCATATAAATAGAAATCAGGACTGCTGTCAATGCTTGTGCCCTTACATGTGTGCATGCTTGTGCCTGTACATGTGCATCTGTGCTTTACAAAAGCCCACCTCTCTCAACCGGGCCGCAGCCGACAAGCGTGCTCTGCCTTGCGTGGAACAGTTGCACTCACACTGGTCAAACGAACTTGACTTTAGCTGTGAAGCGTGCTTGAGCAGGGTACAAATTGACAGTGCGAGTGTGCCCTTAGTCAGTGTTACTGACGCACTTCATTATATTAAGGTTTAATACTCTGCCCTTTGGCAGATACTATTTCAGATAAATATTACAAATGTGATATAGTCTAGATTACTGCTAATCAGACAGAGAATACACTAATTCCGTACATTTCTTTCATTAGTGTCTGGGCTCACACCTCAGCCATTAAGACACCAGCTTTTTATCTTTATTGTGGAGAAAAGTCAAGTAGCTCAAGAGGATTACACAAAATAAATCTCTTTCATATGTCTTAGACCATTACACAGATGCACCACACAGTCACTCTCAGGGGAGCAACTGTTCTCCATCTAAACACTGAAGGGAGCACTTTTACAAAAGCACAGTGTATAATGCATTCACAAGCAGACCCTCGAGAGGCCTTAAGAGCCTCTCTTGTTAATCCATCATGTCAGGGTGAGGAAGCCATCGAATCCTTTTTACACTTTGATATAATCCATGTTGATTACAGTCCTCTTACCTGTCTTAAATTACTGCTGCTCTTGATTGTGTTCAATGCAAGTAGACTTATCTTCCCTGTTGTGTACCACCTCTGTTTCTCTTTCACTGTGAGTAATTGCATATTGCACATCGTTTTATTTCATTTAAAAGAAAGTGTGAAAGATTTAAGGTTATATAACTAAATTATATGATCCATCACGTTTCAACAATTTCTTTATATTGTATCTTTATGAGTCTATTTGTTATTTATTGGGAATTGTAAAAACAGTGATTGCAAAAAGCCTATTCAGCTCTATTTAGTTAATCATTCAATCTGTCCCTTGCTCACTCACAGCTAATCATTCTGTGAGAGCAATCTGCTCTTCAGTCTGCTGTCAACATAAAGGAAATGTTCATGGTTTTTTTTTTTTTCATCAACTTTGGGCTTATTTTTCTAGTTTTGGACGTAATTCCTGTCATTTTTAATAACATTTTTTATCCGACCTCTAACAGGACAAAGAACATGAGCTGTGAGATGGTCACACAACTGTACAGCAGTGTTATCTGAAGAAAACACTGAATTTTAAGTCTACAGGTTATTTCTGGCTATTTGTGCAGTAATTACCTTGAAACCTGTGCTGCATTTGTAAAGAGCGTCATTAGTATGTGAGGTAAACGGTCCCCCACTAGATTGATGTTACTGCCACTTGCTGGTTGAAGTGGATAAATATAAAAATAAGAGTTTCTTCAGGACAAGTAGGGGAGATAAAGGATGATGTTGAGTGATATAATATACTTAATGTTTGGTTTGGAAACCCCTGATGTAAAGCACCTTTTAGAAGTGAAGCCCAAGTACTCTGACCTAAATCAGGAACTTTTTTACTTCATATTATTTGACTGCTTGTAACCCTAGCCCTGTTCTATATTTCACTATTGCACTTTTACTACTAAGTCGGTGAATAACATGCAATAATCATTGATGACTCTAAAATTGCCCTTAGGTGTGAATGTTTGTCCGTCTCTGTTCTTCTCTATGTGCTTTGCAATAGACTGGCATCCTGTCCAGGGTGTACCCCGCCTCACGCCCGATGTCAGTTGGGATCGGCTCCAGCCCCCCCGCGACCCTGACAGGGATAAGCGGTTGAAGATGAATGAATGAATCATAACTGATGTGAATGATGGCCATATGTATTGAAATAACTATTCATGTACATATACATAAATTTAAAAGCCATCAGAATGGTGGTGCACTTGTGGGAAACAGTACCAACAGGCGGCATTTGGCAGCATATTGAGTCGGGTGACTGTCCTTCAACCACAGGCCACGGGGTTTAAGCCCCCAATGTCGGCAAACATCCTTCAACACGACACTGAATCTTTACCAGCTGCGGGGCATCTCTCCTGTTACTGACCCTGCACTTAGACCTTGCTGCTGTGAAAAGAACATTTCCCTACAGGGATCAATAAAGTGTCGCATTAGCACGGTAATGCACAGCAGGGAAGTAAAGCGAAATTACCTGTACAAATCACCGCGCCACATTAATCATGCCTGTTATTTGCGAATGTGCCAAACAGAAGTCTACAGCCCACTTTGCTCAGCAGTTAAATGTCACACATGAGCACTGCTGGCTACTACAGTGGAAACTGCTGCACTGTACTGTAATAGCTGCTGCTTTGAGCTGCACTAAAGCTGGACTAAAGAAATAATTGCATAGGTGTGTCGTCAAAGTTTAATGGCTTGCACGTTCTTGTGAGTTCCAAGAAACATTTTTAACATTTTTTTTTTCTGTTTCATAAATCCACAGATTTGAAAAGACTTTGACTTTTTAACAACAGGATGTTAACTGAAAAGCACTGTTGGGTACATTTTGTAACACTCCCATTCACTCAAAAATGGTGGCTTTTCTTATGGCACGGTCAGCTGCCAAACCAGATGTTTCTAACAGCCAGGTCTACACATTTCACCCCCTGTCGAAATACATTGAAAACGACTATTTAAGATGAAAGAGGGCCTGGATAATCCATAGTTTTCATTGGGAACCAGAGAGCAAAATAGTAAAAAAAACCATCTACAGATTATTAAGGTCACAAAAAATGAACAAAAGATAAAAAGATTGACACAGTGATTACTTTCCAGAGCAATAAATCCTGTATCATAACATAAAAACTGCTGTGCAGTGTTTAGGGCGGCTCATAATGTTTAGTCTTGGGTCTCAGTCGAAATGGACTTCCTGGATCATATTTCATTGTCTCAATAACACGTGATTTGATTGTATTGACCTTTTAATGTGGGAGGAAAAGAAAAGTGGAGATCAGAGCAGAAGGAAGTTATTATGTTCTGGTTGGCTCGAAGCTGCAGCTCTCACCTCTGACCAGGGACCCCTCAGCTGGTGTGTGTGTGTGTGTGTCAGACACATTATATATAATGTACAGTTGAGATGAGGGCCAGCTGGGCTCTACTGACCATCACTGCAGACCATTGAGCCCTGACTCTCCTGCATGTCAGGGATCTATCGCAAAGCACTTTCACTGAGAGCAATTCATCACAGCATTTCAAACTTAGCAAATGGTTTTACAAGGCTGTTGTCTTTCTAAAGATTGAGACTTTTTCATTCTTTTTCCTGCTCTATAATATATGTGCTGCAAATTATGTGTGCCATGTCCTTAATACATGTAAAAATTACATTCTATAATTAGGATTTTTTTTGTTAAATATTGATTTCGCCTATGTAATGGCTTCTGCACCAGGTGAATTATTAATCCCCTCATTCCTGTGCTTAAGGTAAAGATGTAAGGTGCAGTGAACATGTACCTCACTCCAGTTAAAATCCGACTAAGACCTGACGAACTGTTGTGAATTCCAAAAGGACTTTGATTTATAAGAAGAAAATCTGTTCAATGCTGTGTATGTATTTTCTGAATTTAAACTGAGAAAGGATTATTTAACTCCTTTATTAGGCATGATTTTTCTTCAGATTCATTATTTTTTAAATGAAAACTGTTAGGTGGAGTTTTACAGCGTTGATGGAGTGTTGGAAATAATTTAGAACAAAGTTTAAAGTTTGGTGATGGTAAAATATAAGCAGAAGTCCACAAATTCATTTTAAGTTGTCTATAGAACATCTCATGAAACAGGTCTTCAATTTCCCTTCAACTTCAAGTGGCAATCCTTAAGATTTCAGTCCTGGTTAATTTGGCGACACCTTATTTACCAGTGGTAACCGCAAATGTGAAGCAAACGTTTAATACTACGGGTCCCAGAATACTGGGGGCAGCAAAACAAACAACAAAATAATTTGTTTTAATAAAGAAGTTAGGCAATTTCATCCTTTTGTAAGCAACTGTGATCAGAATTTTATTCAGCACATGGCATGAGTTACGAATAGTTTGTGATTAGTGATTACCTGGCTAATGTGAAGTTGCAGCAGTAGGAAATGTTTGGTTTGCATTAGCAGAACTTACAGTAATACAGCATTCTCTTGGTCGGCCAGTGGTCGTCATTTAGAGTGATTAGTCGAATAATCGACGCATGTATATAGAAAAAAAACCCACTGACAGTGAGTGAGTTTCACAAATTCCTGTATCTGGCACCATCAAATTAAAAGCTCTTTAGGCCCATTGCTAGCCGCCAGTCACGTAGATTTTCACTTCATTTTGACAAGAAACTGTTCCAAATGGTTGTTTTTTCATCGACCAATGACATTTCGGTCTGGTCTAATGATATTTTGGTCGACCAGTGCTTGGTTGACTATTTGGGGGCAGTCCTAATAAATATTGTAATATTTTCATCAGTGGGCTACAGTGTCAATCGCCATTGTGTCACCTCATATATTTGTCAATTAAAATCTGCAAGATACGTTTTTGTGGTACATTTCCAGAGCAGTAAAATAACACTTGTAAGTTTGGTTTAATGTGTTCTTTCCACAAAAATGAAATGGTGCAATCTATGAAAAGAACTCTGGTGAATCATATTGACTTGTTACCTCCAAAGTCAGTTGTATAGATTGGATTTCACTTTATAAAATCTATACCTGGGCTTTGGGAGTTGCTCTGGCTGTGGGAACTGATGATCCTCTTAGTGCTTTGATCTTTACACATGGACCAAGACTAAACCTTAGTGTCTGGTGAAAGCTGTATTCAGACCATCTATTTTACTGTTAATGGCCTCAAATTAAAAGTTTGCTTTCTTGGGGAGAGTTTGAGGAGAAGGTTGACACCACTCTCATGATGCTTAAATTGATGCTTCGTTTATCTTGGAACAAAGACTGGAAACTACTTCCCGAATACAGGTAGTAAGTAGACACACACGTAAGAGGTTGCATGATGACGCCAAACCACTCATACCCCACACCTCTCCCATGATGAACTTGGGATGCATTCGAGCATCTGATTTTGTATACAGATTATAAGCCTCTTGCATTAATTCCTCTCTGATGAGAGCTCAGTGGAAATCTAAAATCAGATCACTCGACTTCTTAATTACAGCCTCGCTGCACTGAGCCCTCCCTGTGTCCCACAGGCAGTGAAGTGACGAGGCAGTCAGGGGCCCCAGCCACCGAGTTCGACCCTGGACTCGTGCCGCAGTGGCCCTATCAGCCCTCACTCTGTCAGCGCAGCTCGCCGTGTGCATGGGAACACATGTCAGATCTGGGAGATAAAACAGCCAACCCTCGCCCTGCTGCCACACTAATGGTTTATAAATATCTTCTTCAAAGACCCTAGACGGTGTGAGGGGTGGCAGGCAGGGTGGTTATGCGCTCTGTTGTGGTGCAACATTGCAGACCCATTTAAGCTCTGAGTTTGCCTTTCATACCATGCCACAAGGACCCAAGAGATTGCGGAGAAGGAGGGTAAGGGTAAGGAAGGAGACTGTGGGACTTTTGATGGACAGCTGGGATGAAAAGGCCACTGGCATCCAGTAGTCCGAGTCAGACTGACCGACACAACACCACTGCAATAAGACATCAGCTGTTTTTTGTAGACATTTAAATTCAATTAAATCCCATGCACAGATGTAAAAAAAGTACGTAATACAGTGTGTGTGCGTGTGTGTGTGCGCGTGTGTGCGCGGGTGTCCCACTGCTCCCTCCTTCCCTCGCTGACTATAGGAACCTGTTTGTCTGTTCTGAGGGCGCTGTGGTTAAATGTGTTGGATGTCAGAGCTGTAAAAAGATGTGAGGCATTCAGCATAAACAAGCATGCATGCCTCTGTTGCTCTCACTGCATAAACGTGCATGTACGAAAACATTGTAATGTGAGAACATAAGCGTGTGAAAGGGTTCAAATGGTCGAGGAACTGTTAGTGGGCTCCTAAAGATGGAGAAAGTACACGACACACAACTTTGCAGTGAATAAATGTGCGGTGTTGGATTTGTTTTACAGTGATGTAAACGTCCTAAAAAGATTGTTAGAGGTTGCGGTGGTAATCTTATTTATGATGATTTAATGTTCAGGAAATTAAGGTTATAAATATTTTCAGTGATGGGAAATTACACGGCAGCTTATTTTAAACACTGATTGATCCTCAATATATCATGTGCGTTTGGCACATTCATTTATATTATTCCCAAGCCGCAATCCTCCAAACAATAATGTGTCCGAGGCAGTGAGGAAATTAAAAATCAGTTTTTTTTGTTTCCTTCCTAATGTGCATTCATTTATTTATATTTGCTGTCATGCATGAGTCTTCACCAGTCACATACCTACTGAAGGAAAAGGGTAACAAGTGCAAGGCTGTCTTTCTTTTTTTTTAAGTGGCTGTGATTAGTAATGATCCCCAGTCTTTCAAATTATGGATTACTCAGAAGCCGTATAAGGAGGGCTAGCATCTTTTTACTGGTGATGATCGGGTTTTTGTGTCAAGAAAATCGACAGTTTGCAGGGGCTTGTCTTCGTCCATCCTCAGGTCTCGTGTGTGTGTGTGTGTGTGTGTGTGTGTGTGTGTGTGTGTGTGTGTGTGTGTGTGTGTGTGTGTGTGTGTGTGTGTGTGTGTGTGTGTGTGTGTGTGTGTGTGTGTGTGTGTGTGTGTGTGTGTGTGTGTGTGTGTGTGTGTGTGTGTGTGTGTGTGTGTGTGTGTGTGTGTGTGTGTGTGTGTGTGTGTGTGTGTGTGTGTGTGTGTGTGTGTGTACTAGCAACACAAAGCATTTTTGTTTACCTTATGTTCAGTGCTCCTTAGCAACCTAGATTCTAATGTTTTAGCTTGTTTTTAAAATTACATTGAACTGAATCTTGTTCACAAGTCAGTGAGGGAATCTTCCCACTGAATTCAGGAACTTGTTCCACTTCTGATTTAAGATGACAACTTTCCTTCCCCATAAAATGTAGGTGTGTACATTTGTTTGTGTGCCTTCATATGTGCATGTCTGTGTGAGAGTGAAAGCGAGTGAGTTAGCAGGGGGAGGCTGTGGGAGTTTGGAGCCATGTGTGCGAGGAGAATCAATTTAAACACAATCAAAAGTTAAGAGGGATTAAAGCTACTGTGATGAGATAGCACACTCAAAATGGTTTAAAATAGCTGCAGAGATTACACTAATGTAATCCAATTTAAAGGAGCCTTCCCCAAATATTTATTATTGAAGCACCATCTGTTTTAAGCCTGCAGGGTCAGTCCAATAGGCAGTTTTACACCAACAAGGCTATTCTGTTGTCCTATATTCCTCCCTGTCCTGTCTGTCAGAAAGTCAGGGGTTTTTTTGGGTTGTTTTTTGGCTTAGTCGTAATCTTTGTTCGCTTTTGTCCTCATTTGAAATCAACAAATCTGTTACAGTTTTGCAATCTGTTTTTCACTTGTTAAATTCCTTATTAAAAGTAAAACATCATCCAGCTTTCATCAAGACTAATGAACGATTAAAATGAGGACGAGAAATCTGACTTTAAATAATGTATTATTATGTCGACTGTTCTTGCATGGCTAGGCATTTATTGGGTCACTTTAAGACTTTGTTATCACTGCTCTGACACAGATGCAGGCTCAACACCAACAAAACATGCTGCAGAGATCAGACGAGCACTCTTTTCATGCACATCAGCTGTGTGACCAATCAGAAAACTCTTCTATTAAGGATGTAGCGAAGGCTTGTGCAATTGTTTATATTGATGTAAATATTCCTTTAATATATATATGTTGGAAATTGGCTATTTCAGAAAATGTTGCAGTGAACAGATATGCTTTATGCCAATATTGGATTTACCCAAATGTTGCATGCTGATATTATGATATACTACTACGTTACTATGTTGATTCGGCAGGTATTGACTGGATTAAATTATTTTGCCTGCTGTGCCAAGTTTGTTGCCTCCTTGTGGGGAAGTCTGGGCCAAAACGCCATATATTGATACCGTATATGTTCTACATTCACATTATGATCTATTCCACGAGAATAGATTAGATTAGAATTGGATATCTGAACTGAATTGGATGACTGAACTGCTAGATTCTTGAGACAACTATAGCATAAAGAAATGTTTAAAACATTTAAAAGTACCTACCGTTGTGACGAAAAGAGAGCTGAGCCGGAAGGCAAAGCTCTCGATCCACCGGTCAATCTTGGTCATGACCGAAAGAACGAGGTCGCGGGTACAAGCAGCCAAAATGGGGTTTTCTCAGGAGGGTGGCTGGAGTCTCCCTTAGAGATAGGGTGGGAAGTTCAGCCATCCGTGAGTAGAGCCGCTGCCCCTTAGCGTTGAAAGGAGCCAGTTGAGGTGGTTTGGGCATCTAGTAAGGATGCCCCCTGGGCGCCTCCCTAGGGAGGTTTTCCAGGCACGTCCAGCTGGGAGGAGGCCTCGGGGAAGACCCAGGACTAGGTGGAGAGATTATATCTCCACACCGGCCTGGGAACGCCTCGGGATCCTCCAGTTAGAGCTGGTTAATGTGGCCCGGGAAAGGGAAGTTTGGGGTCCCAAAGAGATTTAAAAGTATCAAATAATTCACCAAGGGTAATTTGGTCAGCACTAAAACAAATTATAATTTTTCTTAGTGCATGGAGAGACGATTAGTTGACAAAATGTTGATTCAAATTGGAATGCCAGATGTTTCCAGTTTCTTTAGGTTTTCTCTGTTTTATAGTGTTTTGAAAGCAACAGCAGTTCTCATTTGGTCAAAAGTTGGTCACAGATGTAACAGATTTGAAGACATACCTGTTAACGGAAAACTAAGGCTCACAGAATCTGACATAGTTCAAGTGATGACAGGTGACTGAAAATAAGACACGTTAAAAAAAAATACATGGAACTTTAAAGTTCTAACTTGTACAGCATCACTTGGACACTGAAAAAACCCTCCAGCCTGCTGACAAGGCCTTTAACCCTTAGACCATGTTGTTGCTTCATATTATCAGCACATTTTTAAAGCGGCAGGCCCACTCTGGTGTATCGATAGGGAAAAGCGCAGGGGTAGAGGTGTAAATGGAGGGTAAATCTGAGCCTCAGCTAAATCTTTAGCTCCAGAGAGAAAGACATGGGTGGAAGCAGAGATTACTCAGGGAGATAGAGTGGGGCTGGTTAAAGAGGATCAGTTTATCTTCACACAGACCTTCGTGGCTCCCCGAGGGCTTTGAGAGAGGGACTGACTTTTTATCCTTCATTTGATCACAACAACACAGCAGAATTAGGTTACCTTGTTAGAAATGCAAATTAAATGTATTTCGGTAATAACATATATGATACCTGTTTATTGATTTTTAGATGGACATGCTCGCAGGCTCAGTTTTCACTAAATGTATTAATTCGTTGAGTCTTATTTTCAGAGATTTTGGTGACATGAAAATTTTCACTGTGGTTATATCTAAAATCAGATGATTTGTTTTATCATGTGAGTGTGCTGCCCCCTATGGACCACTCACAGTACCACAACAAACTCACAATTGATCTCTTAATTGTGCCCCAAATCAGACATGCATGACAGGGTTGACTCCTCTTTGATTCGCTGGTGCAGGTTTGAAAGTCGGGCGTCCCTGCCGTCTTAATTGCTGCTGCTGCAGCTGAAACTCCACCAATATCTCATAGCCAGGATGCCCTGCAGGAAAAAATAGAAAAAAAAAACATTGTTTATTCTAAAGAGAAGAATCCAATTAGCAAATATAAAGCGTGGCTAGGCTGAACGAGCGCCGATGGCAAGAAGTAATTAGGACAAAGTTGTCTAAGGCTACATAGTACCATATCTGCATCCCCTTTATTGGTAGGTTTTCCAGATTTCTTTTTTTTTTTTTTTTAAATGTTGTGAAGGATTTAGAATGACTTCATACCCATATCCACATCTTGAATCTGTTCTGTCTGTGTCTGCAGCCAAACACACACATCCCAGATGGAGACAGCAACGGATTAGTGAAGATTTTCCTTCATTTAATAAACAATTGAATGACACAGTTTTGAGGATAAACCCGCTCAAAGAAGCACAAGGATAGTCTGGAGTGAGGAGACTACAGGGCATTATCCGACTTCATCATGGAATATCATTCAGAATTACTGCCCGCATTCATCGCTGCGTTCACGTGAAGACGCAGCGTAGTCTCATCAACCCACGCAAAAACCTGATCCTTACTGATTGTGTCACCAGAACACAATGTATATTAATCAACATGCAATGCCTTCACAGCACTTCATAGCATATACAAAGAGAGAGATTTAATGTAGACACAAGCAGCCTTATCCCAAACAAGGCCTTTTTCTCAGTGATGTTACATAATCGTTACAGCCGTTCACAGCAAACACAATAGCTGGTAGAAATGAAATTGGAGCACTAACAGGATTTGTGAAGGAAAAACTATGCTTCGAATCTGAAAAAAAAAGAGATGAGGCTGCTTTACATTATGAAGCAAAAAAGGGCTGATATGATGATGGCTGCAGGAAAGATGGTGCTGATAAAGATATTATTCACATGCATGCATGTCCAATGGAAGGCTTTACTGCTCGACACTGACATGAGGAAGTGCTGGATGAAAGACAACCTTTATGATTAGACGGGGAAGATTTCTTGAGAGGCCCTGGTTGGGCAGGTTGAGTTTAAACTCTGACCTGGATTGGTTAAGGCAAGCATAGCCCATTGGTCAGGGGATAGGACCTGAACAAATTAGGTTTCAGTACCTTGCACGGGCATGGACACCTGGCCAAACCTAGCTCTTGAATGCTACGGCGGGTCTTGCTAAGTCAGGTGGGATTCATAGTAATGCTATTCCACCACTTGTGTTCAGAAATATCTCAACTATCTGATGGATTGCTGTGTTCATGTAAATAACTGTTTTAATTTGTCCAATACTTTGGTTTATAAAATACCTGCAAAATGAATGATATTCAGCCTCAGCCCTAATTTGTGTTAGATCCTAATTAGCAAATGTTAGCATGCTAGCACACTAAACTGAGATAGATAACGATAAACACATTACACAAACAACACGGGCATATTGCGCAGGCATAAACACACTAACAGTTATTTGAATTTATAAGTTATAACCTTTTTAAGTAATGAGATGTAACCCCAGTCCTGTCTTTTAATCTAAGCCTAACCTAAACCCTTCATTACTAGCGTTAGCTAGCTGCTAACTTAAGTGTTGCCGTTTGCGTAGTATGCCAGATTCGCTCGGTGACTCCAATGGGCACAATCTAGCATCTTCCCAAAAAATCACCTCGTAAACATTGTCATTGTGAGCATGTTAGCCTGCATTTAGCTCAAATCGTGACTCTTAAGCCCTTTTCACACAACTTGTTCAAGGCCGGTGTTACAGCATCCTAAGACCTTGATTGGAGTGACACATAGTCCTATTATCCAATCCGAGAGGAGCAATCAAGTGCTCACCTGTTCATATCCGTCAGATTGTCAATTGAGGCAGCTGTGATTTTGCATGAGCAGCTTTCCAACGTGCTTCTTGTGTTCTTGCTCTGCTGTTCTGTTCGGTAAAAGTTACGTGTTGGAACAACTCAGTGTATATAAATTGAGGCATCTGTAAAAACTGCTTGGGGGGGCTGGACCAGGTGTAGGTATAAGAACTGACTACGCCTTTTTACATCGATGTAGGGATTTTCTGTTTGGGCACACTAGGTTCAGGGGTGCTATTTTAGTAAAGAAGCTGTTGATTAGTTGGTTAGTTTGTTTCTGTAGTTCAGTGAATTGGTAGGTCTTTTGAAGGGGAATGGGGGAACAGAGTTATTCCGCCCCAAAGCCAGCAGCAGTAGCAGTTACAGAGAGAAAAAATGATGTCTATGTATAAGGGCTACACACACACTAGACAACAAAGCCCTTACATTACACGTCACACCTCTTTTGCTCCTGAAATGCCAGCATGCTATCTCACACAGGGGCAATAATTATGCATCTGTTGCTCGGTTCGATCGGCATAATGGCCAATCTTTACGGTAGTATTGCGGGATCTCTGTGTGAACGAGGCTTCAGTCCACAAATTACCAATAAAAGAATCTGTTTCAGTGCGATGTCCTTGCGGTTTACACTTTAAGCCTGTGAACGCTCTGCCAAAAATGTGCTCATTACCCTCAGTGGAACAGTAACATCACATCCACATGTAGGGTCGGACTCTAGAGAACTCATATTAATTGTTTAGTGTCTACAGTGTAATATTTTCCTTTTTTTTTCATTTTGTGCCATCAAATGTTCTTAAGTGCATATTTTGTTCACATGCTGGATGTTCTTCAATTCAACCTCGTAATATGGACTCACCCAAGGTTGCATGACATGAATGATTAAATGTAAAGCAAAGCGATCTGCTAATCACCATTTAGAGAATGTAAAGGCTGTTGCCATGATGATGATGATGATGATGATGGCAGTGACAGAAGCGTTGGTGCTCGAAGTGACCATGTGTCAGATCATATCCATGTCCAGCTGAGCTCTTTTGCTCACGTGAGGTGAGAGGATTGAGCCCGGGATTGTTTAGGGATTAGTCAGCAGGACTTACCAGATTCAGAAATGAAAGGACAGGAGCGCCACAGCGGTGGGGTCGCATTATCCCGAGAGGAATAAGAAAGCCCTGCAACAAAACTATAAGTGAAAAAAACAAGTTTCTATTTATCTTGTGCTTTCTGCCTTTTTAAATCTCTCTCTCTCTCTCTCTCTCTCTCACACACACACACACACACACAGACACAAACTTTCCTCCTCTTCATCTGTGCATCCCTCAAGCCCAGCCCACCACCATTCGCCAACTCTCTTTACACGATTCAGTCTGGGAAAGGAGGAAGGCGTGCCTGCCTGGCTGAGCAGATGTGGAGATTTCAGCTGTCTATGGATCATAACATCCCCCCTGTGTGTGTGTGTGTTCTCCTCTCTCTAAATATCCAGCCTGTCCGTCTATGAGGGACACTTTTTACATTGCTTTCTGCCGTAGAAGGATTTAGTGGCAAGAATATTTTTTTCCCTCGTGTGAGATTTTTAACCAGTCTTCAAACTGGAGACACAAGCGGACACCGGCTGCTGGGATCAGTTGATCCAGCTTCAGATGTCCAGTTCGGGTGACTGGGCACCCTGTGAGTTGGACATCCTCCTTTTGCTTTCTTTAATATCGTGTCTTCTTCCATTCAATCCCTCCTGTTTTTTCAGTTGATTTGTAGTTTCGTGAGCATGTCTTTGTGTGTACATCCATGCACCAAAATGACATCTTTCTTTACCTTTTTGATTTCTTACAATTAGTTGGGTTGTTTTTTTTACAGTACATGTGGATGCTAATGCATTACTGTACATTGAAAACCATATATTTCCCAATTTGGTGATAATAAAAAACAAATACGGTTTAGAAACGTCTAATTCTTCTTTCGATTTCTTTAATTTTTTTAATACTTTTATTTCGACAGTACAGCTGGAGGTTGAAAGGAAATCACAGAGAGGGGCGACAGGGTGCATGCGAGTGTGTTTGTGTGTGTGTGTGTGTGTGTAGAAGTACAGGTATTACAAGTTATTTGTGCAGTACAGAATAGGGAAACAGAACTTACTCAAATACTGTACTTGAGTTTTAAGGAAGTAAGAAAGTAGCTGTACTATTTTTCTTTAGGGCGCCACCAGCCAGAAGCATTGATCACAAATAAGTAGGACGAGCACTCACATTTCCTTCTTACATTTTTCCTTCTATCTGATCAAAAGTAACAGTCCTATACCTCTGCATTTAATAATTATGCTTTTGCATTGATCGTAGACAATGCAATACTTATTTCTGAATTAAATGGTATTTACTGTACTTTTTCATCACATCTCATATGAAAATGCTGTTATAAATTTGTAATAAATACTGTGAGATGATATAAGTCTTATAGTCCACTGGTTCCCAAACTGTGGTACTCAAGCTCTCTCTGGTGGTACTTGAAGGAATCTCCAAAATAAAAAAGGAAACCTTAATAAATAAATTAATACAACAAAAAGAAAATACTTAAACTTTTAAGATCTGTGAAATGTTATTTAAAACAAGGTGTGTGTGGGTGTGTGTGTGTGTGTGTGTGTGTGTGTGTGTGTGTGTGTGTGTGTGTGTGTGTGTGTGTGTGTGTGTGTGTGTGTGTGTGTGTGTGTGTGTGTGTGTGTGTGTGTGTGTGTGTGTGTGTGTGTGTGTGTGTGTGTGTGTGTGTGTGTGTGTGTGTGTGTGTGTGTGTGTGTGTGTGTGTGTGTGTGTGTGTGTGTGTGTGTGTGTGTGTGTGTGTGTGTGTGTGTGTGTGTGTGTGTGTGTGTGTGTGTGTGTGTGTGTGTGTGTGTGTGTGTGTGTGTGTGTGTGTGTGTGTGTGTGTGTGTGTGTGAAAAATCACATTTGGCTTTAGGAAAATATCACCGGCTTTCTATTTTCTGGCATTTTATGTTGAGAAAATATTCAGCAGGTTAATTCAGAATTGAAATAATCATGAGTTGCAGCCCTGCAAGAAACGTAGATTTTATCTAACAAGGGAGCTGGGCATGCTAAGACAAATTAAAACTAAAATATCACATAACACAAGCATTTCTTAGCATGACACAGAATAAAAATGCTTAGTTATTACAATTTATCTCCAAAGTGACACTGGCCTGCCCCACGTCATGACAACGACACAAGCTGCTATCTCTGGTCTACTTTACAATAGTGGTCAACTGTATCCTGTGTTGTTCCAGGTGACAGCAAGAAGTTGGAGATCCCCAGAGGACAGATGGAGGCGGTCGAGGGCCAGATGGTAGTGTTACACGCCTGGTACAGCCCCCACTCAGACATTTCCAAAAACCCTGTGGTTTGGCATTTCACAGGAAAAGAAACCAAGCAGGTGAGAAGGTCAAAATGTTAGTCTGCAATGATCTACCCTATAGCTGACCCTGCTCTGACCTCTTGTGTAGTAGAGAAAGAGCCTCTTTAAACGGATTAAAATAAAGTCCACTGTCTTTGCTGATCCTTCTACTACTAGTGGAAGTGCGCTATACAGTATACACAATATTAGACCTCAAACAATGAATGGGCAACTATTTCTACAATCCATTAATAGTTTAAGTTGTTTTTCTAGCAAAAATGTCAAATTTTTCTTTCTGATTACAGCTTTTTCAGAATAATTTGCTGATTTTCTCTGTCTTTTTATCATTTCAATCTGAAATATCTTTGAGTGTAAACTGTTGGTCAGAAAAAAATGTGATGTTGGAAAATGAAAGAGGATAATTGTTTTTAGCCCTTAAAAAACCTATTCTCGTATTATATCATGTAAAAATGTATTTTTTAAAAATCGTAATGAAGAACAAGTACCAGGTCACCTCAGGATTTTATGAGAGAGTAAAAGAGGCTTTTTTGTATTGCATGACATGTATATTATATACTAAGAACTCCATCTAGTGATATGTAAAATGATCTGTGGAGATTAGGATTATTGCCAACACCACTGCTGATGTCTAATCCTTAACGGAAGGAAAGACTGGCGTTATTAATGAAAGGATGCCACTAATGACATTTCACATCCACTATTTTACTGCACCTCCACTATGTGGCACGAACTGCTGGTGAAACTGTACGTGAGTGTGTAGGGTCTTTGCATGATTAATATAATCTAAACAGTTTCAGTGTCTGATGCCTGTGAGCTTATCTCAAACTGAAAATCTGCCTAAAATTCAACATCCACCATCTGTATATGTCAGGATTATCTTTATGAAGGACGTTGGTTTCTGTTATATGGTTAATCTGCACATGGCAGCATGGTGGTGTAGAGGTTAGCACTATCGCCTCGCAGCAAGAGGGTTCTGGGACGGGCCTGTATTAGGTTTACTGGTGACTCTAAATTGCCCGTAGGTGTGAATGTGAGCATGAATGGCTCTATGTGTCATTCCTGTGATGGACTTGCATCCTATCCAGGGTTTACCCGCCTCACACCCAATGTCAGCTGGGATCGACTCCAGCCCTCTGCGACCCCATTAGGGATAAGAAGTTGCAGATGATGATGGATAGATGGTTAATCTGCACGTTTTAATTTGGCCGCAGTGAATAAAATTCAAAAGATTTCACTTGTATGACCAGAGAGAAAAGTCTCGGTGGTCCATTATTAGTGTATTAGAGTATTAACAATTCTCAGTGTAATATTGATATGCTGCTATGTTCAGTGTTTCCACAAACGTGTTTGCTCTGTTCAGGTGATAAGCTTTAGCTCAGGCGAGGTGGGGTACGGCCAGAACGAGTTCACCAAAAGAGTGGGCTTCAGTGCGGCCATGCCTTCAGCCAACCTCTCCATCTACATCAACAACACCCAGGAGTCTGACTCTGGGACCTACTTATGCACTGTCATCATCCCTGGAAGTCCTGTCCTTTTGGGAGACATACGCCTTACTGTCAAAGGTAATGGATCACAGCCTCTGAGGAATTGCAAAGGTTAGATTTAATCAGAGCAGTATTTCCTTGGATTTGGAAATTCAGGGAAAGGACATGCTGAACATATTTTGAAGGATTTCGAAATGGGTTCAGTCCGTTAGAAATAGTCTATTTATGTGAGTGAGCACTGTCCCAAGTAAAAAATCATCTGCTGTTTAGGGATTCACTTGGTTTTGAGGTCATCCTCCAGCAGCAGATGGAAACGGTGTGGAATCAAAACATTTACTTATTTGTATGCAATATGGTTACAGCCCTGAAAAAAATCTTCACTTTGTTTGCAGTGGATTAAAGCCTAACACACAAGTTCAATGTAAGGTCGTTGATCCTATATTCTTATCTTAGCTTATAACACTGTCCCTATCTCTGCAGTCCCTCCTTCTCCCCCAGTGTGCACCATGACAGGGAACCCAGTGGTGAAGGGCAACGTGACTCTGAGCTGTAAGTCCAGTCATGGAAAACCCGTCCCTCAGTACAAATGGACCAAGGCTGCACCCATGTCTGAGGTCTTCTTCTCCCCAATGCAGAGTGAGTATTTTCTCAGCACATAATGAGGATGTTAACTATATTTAAACGGACTGCTCCTCTAAATTACAATGTATGCAGCCTGAGAAGACCACAGGAACTACTCAAGGCTAAAAAAAAGTACTTTCACCTCCTCCGCACGCTTTTAAGGTTTAAAAAAAACATTTAATCATTTTTTTTCCTCTTGTAATATAGAATTGAATTGAACATAAATCTGTCATATAGCCGAGACAGTTTGTGTTGAAAAGCGCTTGTACACACAAACATACACACACACACAAACACACAACTGAAGCAAATCTTACAATGGCTCATCAGGTCACATTCATAGTCACATTTTTACAAGTTAAATTGGGTCATTTTGGAGAGAAAAAGAGGTGAGAGTAACATTAGTGTTCAGTCAGGTTATTGTCAGCCAGCCTCATTTGCCTGTAAATATAGAAATGATTTTATTCCCTTATTTCTTTTAACTTTATTTAACAAGATAAAAAACAGTTGAGATAGAATGTCTTTTTAAATGGTGACCTGGCTAAGAAGGCAGCAAAGTTTCATGTCGGGTGCATGTCAGTTATAAAAAAAAAGTTAAAACCTTCAGTTAACGTGTGTTAAAAACTGGTTAGATAGATGGAGTCTACATTGAGTCTAGCCTGTGGGGTTATTCCAAAACCCTTAATAAAATAGACATGTATTAAACAAAAGCAGTCGAGAAAATATCTGTAAGCCTGTTTATGTGCAGGTCTAAATGCCATGCACTCTCCTGCTGCCCCTGACACCTTACATGCAGATGAAGCTTAGCCTGTCACCAGCTCACATCACTGATAGATGCTCCAATGCACCGCAGAGGAAGGTCCTTGAGAACACCCCACCATGCGGCATGAAAACCTCTTTACAGATTAAGACAACTCAAACCACAACATACTCTCTCAAAGCACTGCCCAGGCAAGAGAGAAAGAAACATGCGCTATGTACACTGTGCTTCTATATGCTGCTATTGTTGCATTGCTTTTTAAGATGTGTGTATGATGATGCTGCAGAGAAAACACCATCTGTTTCTAAACAATAGGATTTGGGCCGATTTGAGTATTGGCTTAACTGATTTGATCTTTGGCCCTCATCTCTTTAGAACAGAAAGGTCCTCAGACCAATAAAATGAAAACTACTCCCTCAGATTGTGCATTGACCCATCGCTTTTGTAGTGCAGCATGCACTTTCACGCCTGCATCATCTGCACCTTCATCTATGTCATCGACACTCAAGTAAAAACACATCTTTTCATCTGCGCTGATGTATGCTCTCTCTGACTGTCTATGACACTTGAACTCTGCTATCAATGCTTATCTCTTTCAGCAATCTCTGTTTTCTCTCTCTGCTGATCCTCTCTCGGCACTCCTCATTTCCTGTTGACCTTAGTGCTTCATCTAACAAGCCCCATGTCATTACTTGATCAACCCCTCTTAGAAGCATAAGTTGGATTTGGGACTTTACTCCACCCCCTCTGCATCAGTTTGAACCACTCCTTCCCTAACTCTCATTCATGCTCTCTCTCTTTCTCTCTGTGCCATCTTTCCTTCTGCAAAAAAATAATAATCCAGAATGGAGAGCCTGCCCCCAGCCCATGCTTGTCCTTGGGTTCATGGGTAAGGGTTTTCACGCATGCATTTTTCACTGATTTCCCCAAATCCCATCCCAACATCCTCACCTGCAACCTTGACATCCAGAGGAGTCAGCTTGCCACTCTTCAAATCACTATTAACGTAGAAAAAAGCTTCAAAGGAAAACAAATCAACCCAATTTGTATGAATGCTTATCGGATTAGGTTTCAGAAATGACTACCATCAAAAAAGAAAAATCTTGTGTAAGTCGCGTAAGGTAGTGTAAAACCAGGTAATAATCCCACTCAACCGTAATTCTCCTTGCACACAAATTGATTAAATCATCTAAAATTGTGGATGCTAAATTCTCAAAGAATCGTGTTAATGAACAGCTGTTTCATATTGGAATCATTTCCTGAATTAGTATTTTGCATATGGCAATTGCATACATTTCCATTTTGTAAAAGAAGGGTTGAATTTGTTTAAATCTCTGTAGTAGCTTATATTTGTTGTGTTAGAATTAGCTACATAGAACATAATCCATGTTTAGAGTCCAAAGAGGGCTCAAATATTCATTAATTGGTAACAGAAAATAATCATTTGAAGGGATTGTTTGACATTTTTGAAAATAGGCTAATTTCTTGCTGAGAATTTAGTGGGTTTTATGAGAATATCATGCACAGAAAATATAGGCTACTGCTAACTACAACTGTTGGCCTATCTTAAAGAGGAGCCAGTTAGCAGGCAGAAACACCTATCATGGCTCTGTCCAAAATGTAACAAAAGGCCCCTACCAGCACCACTAATTAGCTCACTAATTAACATGTTATAGGCCTACATTCTCTGTCAAATTTGTACAAAAGCAGAAGGTTAACAAATTTTAATTGGCTAACCTAGCTATTGATGTTTTGCAAGTTCTTCTGGTAGGCATAGCCTATTACTGAACCAAAGCTAGGCTAGCTGTTAACACTAGCTAAAATTCATTAAATTAAAACCACATTGCTTTTACGCTTTGGTTTTGTAATGGATCAAACTAACAAGACATAAAATGTTCATATGGGCGCTTTAGAGATGCTGGTTAGGCAGATTTTGTCAGCTTTGGACAGCTTGGCTCTGTTACTCCCCGTCTCTAGTCGTTAAGCTAGCTAACTGGGCTAACGGGCTGCTAGCTTAATTTACTGTCGACCTACAGATATTACAAAGTTGTTCCAGCTTCTCAAAGTATTTACTGCTTTTTTCTGTTTTAACTGTTCAATTATATAATTAAACCTTACTATATTTGTGTTTTGGACGATTTAAAACAAGTAGGGTAGCTATTTTGGAGCTATCTTTTTGGAGTAGGCCTAATTGCAGCCCTAAGCCAGTTTACAATATAAAATGTAAATTGAGGCAATTAATGAATACAGAGTGAATGAATATAGCTGTGTCCTGTACAGTCCTGTCTAATGTATTTCTTAAGTCCTTCTTCTCTAAGTCCATATTGTGTCCACTATAATTAAATAGAAATACATTAGTCCATTAGTCCTCCAAGATGAAATTAGTTTAAAGAATAGAAAACTTGTTACTACATTAATTTTCTGATTCCTTTCTGTTTTTCTGTGTGGTCGTTTACATTAATTGTGAAAACTAATCCCCTGCAGCTTGGACGATATGTGAGGTGGCAAACTATAGCTACATTGAGCTTCATATAGGCTAGGCTACATTATTCATGTGTCATGTGGACTTGGTGACCTTGCAGTGACAGCAGCGCCATATGAGTAATGCCCTTGTCTTGATATGAAACAGCACCTTCTGTAACATCGGATCTGCCGCTGGGATTGGATCACTGAGGCAGGATTGAACTCGCTCCAAGCTCCATGTCAGCTGATGTTCTGCTTAACTGTCACAATTGGGTTTGGTTCTTCACAGCTGGTTTTCGAGCTATGGGATTAAATAATCAGAGAGGGATAAGAGCATATCACACTCATCTCTGCCACCATTTTATTTGGCACCCACTTTTGGTTTGATTTTCTGAGGCTCTGGTTAAAAAGTTAACAATATGATCTGTTAATGAATACTTTCACATTTTATAATTTTAGTGTGGATGTTTTTAGTTGAACTCGCATTCACCAGACCAACACGGACAGTAATCCTTATCAGCAGCAAAGTATTACAGATTATGTATGACTTTTTCATCCAGTTACACTAAACTTACTGTACTGCTGTCTGCATTGGTTTCTGTGCACCTGCCTACATTAACCTCGCTCCTGCTGACAGATGGTGCAGAAAAAACACAAAGGGTAGCCACGCTACACCCAAACTTTGGGGGGAATAGGCAGCTGTTTGGACACAATGATTGTTAAGGATTTTCTGGTCGCTTGCATTAAGATGTTGCTTGCTGGTATAATGGGACTTCAGCTGGAATGATTTGGATGAGCCCCTCTGTGGTATTCCCGTTTGTGGGGATTGACTCGGCACAGAGGCGACAGGCATGCATGAACACTTAAGACATCCACCCATCCGAACCACACTTAAGGAGTGTTAACCCACAAAATAGACGCACAGACACACTCCCACTTTCATTTCCTTACGTTCCCCAGGAAAGCAAAAACACATCACATGAAGACATGCAGCGATGTGATGTCTAAGATTGGATTTCAGAGGATTTGTTTGATAAGTCCCTCATAAAGCTTGTTTATCTTTCTACAGCCTATGTTTGCTACAACACAGTATTTTAAAGCCAGATGTGCCACGAGAAATAGATTGTGTTGAATTGAAATACACTGCTGTGTCATAACCTTGGTGTGAGAAAATATTAAAACAGAAATTGCTGACAAACATCATTGCGTAGCATAGCTGCAGAGCTGTCTGCTGCTTTATTGCATGAACCATATACTGTAGGTACTGGATATGGGTCAATGGTGGATTCAATTCTGGATTATGAGTAGGAATCAATGACTAACTATTCAACACATAATTTGTTGCACACAGTCATGGCATCATGATACAGATACACAATACATCGTTAATATATCTGTAAATGAAGAGAAAAATAAGTACTTGAGGATTCAGTGTATTTATTTAGTGCATTATAAAATGCAACTAATACACTAAAATATACATATACTATACTATACAACTAAAATACACTAACACACTAACTTTCCACTTTGTTCCAAGTGTAAAACGGCAAAAAGCTACCTGGACTCTCAGAAAGAAAACTAATAAAAACAGTGAAAACTTACTTTGATTTGTCTATTTATTTATTTATGTCAAATGATGGTACTTTAACGTCATTTTAAAAACACATTCTGAGAGATTTTAATCATCCTCACAGTTCATTCTGGCAGTAAAGTTGTGTTTGTTACTTAAGCAATGTAGTTCCCTAGTGTGTAATATTGTGGTATAACAATGCAACGTTGACCTGTATAATTTTCTAGTTTCTCCAAGCCCACTTGCACAGATCACATAAATATATGAATGTGTGGTATGTGTCTTTGTGTGTAACTGTGTGGTTGTTTTGCAGATGAGAGACACGGCACCCTCAGGCTGAGCAACCTCACTAAAAGCATGTCAGGAAAGTACATCTGCCGAGCCAGCAACACTGCCGGCTCCGACAGCTGCTCCATTAACCTGGAGGTTATCACCTGTGTGTACACAGTATTTCTACCCTGCTACACAATAGTGTATTCAACACAAAACTGTGGCTCCCATTAAGTATTAATACGGATTTGTGTTCTGTTCCCCAGCTTCCAATGCAGGCATGATTGCAGTGGCTACACTGGGGTCCATAGTGGGACTGGTGGCCATGATGCTCTTCCTCATATTCATATTGAGGAGGAGAAGGGACACTGAGGAGGAGATCGCCAATGAAATCAAGTGAGTTTCACTATAAACTACACTTTGTTAGGTGCACCTAACAATCTAATGCAATTCTGCTCTGTCATATGTTCCACCTTCTACTTTATAAGGTTCAGTTTTTGGTGAATTCTAGAAATTCTCTGTCCACATATTCATAGTCTAGTATTTTTTAGTATCAGTACTTATATTATACCCATACTACATATCCCATACATATCATATATTGCATGTACATTAGTATTTTATTTTACCATCATCCTGCCACTGTACCGTGCGTGCGTGTGTGCGTGTGTGTGTGTGTCTCAAGTTGTCTATATGTAGTGCAGAAAAACGAAACAAAGTACATTTAACTACAATAATAAGTATTATACTAGGTTTTAAGGAAGGAAGGTACCTGTATTTTGTTTCTTTATGGCACCACCAGCCAGGAGCATGGATTCACAAATAAGTAGAACAAGCACTCACATGCTTACATTTTTTCTTTCGAATAAAAAGCAACAGTCCTGTACCTCTGCATTTTTCATTGATAAGAGACAATACAATACTTATTTCTGAATTCAGTGGTATTTAGTATACTCTTTTCATCACATCTCATAAGGCAATACTTTATTTTATTGCAAAATTATACTTATCTGACAACCATGCGTTACGAGTAACTTAACATAGCAACACTCATGATCATCAAAAGTATTTGTTATAGATTAAACAAACCAACAATTTACAGAGCTTTTTAATGAGCACTTTTTATATACGTACATTTTCAAACACCATTTGTTTGTGAGTATCATTATTTTTGCTTGTTTAAAGTATCTGAATATTTTACTCACTCGTTTTATATTTGTCATAAATACTGTGAGACGATATAAGTCTTATTCAATTCTGCAATGTATGAGTGCTTTTTTGTCAGGAGAATGAGTAGAAAAGACTGAAGCTGAATGTGTGTTGCCCTATTTTCCTTTAGTCATTTTAATTGATCGAGTTTTTGCTTCCTGTGCTTCCCTCTCAATTTGTTTTCTTTCACTCTATCACAGGGAGGATGCACAGGCTCCAAAGCGAGTGTCATGGGCAAAGAGTAACACCGGCTCAGACATCGTATCCAAGAATGGCACGCTGTCCTCCATAGCCACCAGTCCCCGACCCCGGGACCCCCACCATCCGAACTTCCATTACCCGTACTCCCCCACATCGACTTCGGACACTGGCTCGGTGATCAACGCCTACCAGCTGCGACCCGGAGAAGCAAACGCCCTACAGGGACTTCCCGGTTACAACGTAGGAGGCACCCCATCACGCAAACACAAGCGACCTCCAAGTACAAACGGGGCCCCTCCGCAGCTTCTAATGAGCCCTGTGGTCGCCATCCCAAACAGGACTGAGGGGGCTCAGCCTCAGGTGCCACCTCCACACTCTGTGTCCCCAAAATTGAGCTCCTCCACCTTGACGCGCATGGGAGCCGTAGCTGTCATGGTGCCTGCTCAGAGCCAAGCCGGCTCACTGGTGTAGGACAGTAGTTACGGATTGGAGAGAAGGTAATGCCTTGAAATGGAAAGCACTTTCTCCACGAAGACCTGAACGATTGTGAGAGAAGGAAAGGTCTTGCAGGTCTCTTCGGTTTGTTCATTTCAGTTTCTTTTTGTAAGAAATCTATTTTTATTTACACTCTTATGAAGAGATCTTCATAATGGAACCCAATAGTGTTATTGTTTTTAGGCGCTACACATAAAACGCCAATGACTTTGAGACAGTTATCAACCTAATACAGTATATATGGATACTGTACACCATAACGGACAGTTCACTTTACTTAGAGTTTTGCAGTTCTTGCAAAAAATGTTTTGGCTACATTTGTATGATAACTGAATATGTACAAATTTCTATTATTGCGTTTGTGTGGCTGTGCGAGGTCACATCTCAGGCTAACTGCACTAGTTCAAAATCACAATTCAGGTATTCAGCTTGGTCTTTCTCGCTTTCTTTGACCCACGTTCACTTGTGTTCACGTAAGAGTTGTTTTACTTAACCTACTGGAACAAGATCAGTGTTTTCATGACACTGATGTCTGCTGAGAGAACATTTGAGTGTATTGCCTGTTAACAGTAGTTGGAATGTAATCAAAATAGTGAGTACAACATGTTGAAGTTGATGGTTTCAAACCATTTTGTTCAAAGGTGCTTGGTATAACTTGATATAATTACTGTAAACATATGAGGCCATTAGTCGATGACCTTCCAGCTGATGGTCTGGTTTTGTTTTCTTGTAAAAAAAATAAAGCGGCAGTGAGTTATTGAGGCTACATTTCACACTTTTAAAGCAGTTGTGAATCTTTTTTTTTTCAATAAAGTGTTCTGGATTGTTTTAGTATCTTATAATCACTTCACCTATAAAGACGTAATCCCTCCTGCAAACATTTCATATAAAATAACATGTAAACGTGGGATTCAGAGCTCCAGTAAAACAGCGGATTCCTTTTTTATAAATACTGAGATTATTTTATTTAGAGTGATCAACAGAATTTACATTGTGATTTTCAATACATAACCCACAATACACAACCCAAAAATGTATCTGCAGCAGTTCACTAGTCACAAAGGGTAACGATACAGTTAAAATACAGATCTAAAAGGTCACTTTAGGCACAGAGAGGCTGAGACTGCATGTTATATCGATCGTGTGATATACACTGAAATTAGTGTAAAATAATTTTGAACAATGGGAAGAAAAAAAAAAACTCAAACTATTTTCACAAACTGAATTAAATGGTTGTAAAGAGCAGCTTTTCTTTTTTTTTTTTTTTTTTCTTTTTTTTAAATAGAAAACAAGACTAGCCATATTTCCATTGGGGTAAAATGTGGCCGCTCGGAAAGTTGCAGGGCACACCCTCTCAAAAGTCCTCAAACTCGCTGTGTTGCCATTACAAAGTAAGGGAGGGATTTACGAGACTCTGGAGGTGACTTATCACACTCAATGTGTTTTGATCGCTGGTGGCTTTGTCTTGTTGCTCGAAATATTTACATCAACTAACCCTCACCAGCCACTTTATTAGGTACACCTATCCAACTGGTCGTTAATGCAAATTTCTAATCGGCCAATCACATGGCAGCAACTCAATGCATTCAGGCATGTAGACATGGTGAAGACGATCTGCTGCAGTTCAAACCGAGCATCAGAATGGGGAAGAAAGGTGATTTAAGTGACTTTGAACGTGGCATGAGGGCTGGTCTGAGTATTTCAGAAACTACTGATCTACTGGGTTTTTTATGCATAACCATCTCTAGGGTTTACAGAGAATGGTTCGAAAAAGAGAAAATATCCAGTGAGCGGCAGTTCTGCCAGAGGTCAGAGGAGAATGGCCAGACTGGTTCGAGCTGATAGAAAGGTAACAGTAACTCAAATAACCACTTGTTACAACCGAGGAATGCAGGAGAGCATCTGTGAACGCACAACACGTAGAACCTTGAGGCGGATGGGCTTCAGCAGCAGAAGACCACACCGGGTGCACTCCTGTCAGCTAAGAACAGGAAACTGAGGCTAGAATTCGCACAGGCTCACCAAAACTGGACAATAGAAGATTGGAAAAAACGTTGCCGTGTCTGATGAGTCTCAGAATTTGGTGTCAACAACATGAAAGCATGGATCCATCCTGCCTTGTATCAACGGTTCAGGCTGGAAGTGTAATGGTGTGAGGGATATTTTCTTGGCACACTTTGGGCCCATTAGTACCAATTGAGCATCGTGTCAACGCCACAGCCTACCTGAGTATTGTTGCTGACCATGTCCATCCCTTAATGACCAGTGTACCCATCTTCTGATGGCTACTTCCAGCAGGATAACATACTATGTAATAAAGCGCAAATCTTCTCAGACTGGTTTCTTGAACATCTTGAACAATGAGTTCACTGTACTCAAATGGCATCCACAGTCACCAGATCTCAATCCAATAGAGCACCTTTGGGAAGTGGTGGAACGGGAGGTTCACATCAGGGATGTGCAGCTGACAAATCTGCAGCAAATGTGTGATGCTGTCATGTCAATATGGACCAAACTCTCTGAGGAATGTTTCCAGTACCTTGTTGAATCTATGCCACGAAGGATTAAAGCAGTTCTGAAGTCCAACCCTGTACTAGCAAGATGTACCCAATAAAGTGGCTAGTGAGTGTATTTTCAAGTAACAAAAAAACTCCACCTTCAAAATTTGTGTGCGTGTGTGAAAAAGGGAGAAAGAGCATGCAGCAAAGGACCACAGGTCAGAATCCACCCGCCCGCTGCAGCACACATTTTAACAAGCCCATGCAAAGATCATTTTCTGCACTATGTTCTACTACACCCCTGGATAAGTGTCTACTCTACTTCGCTGTGTTGTTGTGGCGTCTGTTCTACCACACATCACATCCCACTGAGAGCCACATTTAATCAGCAACCAGGCTTCTCTCAGGGGGAAACACAGCCTTGCTCTCCCACAGGGTTAGAAAACTCGAGCGATTCACATGCAAATTAGGGGCATTTTGGCGAGATAGACCCGCCTCATTCCGGGTATTCAAGCCTAATGGAAAGGATCCTTTATAACTTTGTATCCACACCAGCAGCTTCATAAGAAACTAAATGTTACTGAAAAACAAACTACTTTTACTTTTTTTTCTGACCAGTACAACCAAAGTATTTCCCTATGTTAAACTATGGCCCTAGAGAGAAAATGTCTACTGTAAAACGGAGAATTTAGGCCAAAGAACAGCTTCACAATCGAATGTCGTCATATCTTCCACCCCTTATAACCAGTTTACCCCAAATCCTCCAATTATATTTGACACTTAGAAAAGCTATGAAGTGGTAGAGGGTGTTTCAGGAAAGTAGTCACACAGTAACAAACCATAGATGAAGACCATAACAATATGGTCACCACTGAAGTCACTCGAAGATCCAGGGGAAACGATTTATCATGACTCTGTCAGCAGATTGCGAGAAATTATCATCCTCATCACCTCATTTGTGCCTTTAGGTAAACAAAAGGAGAAAAAAAAAGAGTCACACACAAACTGTATTGTTTAGAAAACCAAGCTGATTTAAATATAAGGAAATTAATCTTCTTAAAAATTGGATTCACAAGACAAGCAGAGTGAGCTCACCCTCTAGAATCTGATGGACTCTGATGTCCCGGACAAACTGCTGCACTGCGTAGTCTTTGAGGTAACCGTACCCACCATGCATCTGAAGAGCTTGATTGCAGATCTGTTGAGTAAGAACAGAACAAGTAAAATATGTGCAATTTTTTTGGGGAAAATGAATACCGGTATTATTACTCGGTGTAACTCACATTAAAGCACTCATCCGTGGCAAAGAGTTTGGCCATGGAGCAGAGGGACACGGCATCAGGCCGGTTCTCCTGCAGCGCTGTCGCAGCTTCACGCACCAGAAGGCGAGACGCAACTAAGTTGGTGGCCATTTCTGCCAGTTTGAACTGAAGAAACTACAAACACAGACAGGGAGAGAATACTTGTTATCCTTAGCAAGACCACTGACTTAATACTTTGGATCCTTGTATGAGCTACTTACCTGGTTGTTGGAGAGTGTTTCTCCAAACTGCTTGCGCACTAACAGATGGTCCCTCGCTAGCTGTACACAGGCATGTGCCGCCCCAAGAGAACAGGATGCTGTTTCAAGAGAACAGTTATCAATCACCTGGAAACTTTTTTTCCCTTAAAGCAAGAGACACTTTTTGCAACAAGAAATATAAGAACAGTAGGTCATCATACAGCTAGTCAGTTACACACGTTGCCATGGCTACTAGATTAAATAAGGTTGAGTGTATTGAATTTATGAGCAAATATGTGTTTTACTGCTTATGTATGGCAATTTTTAACATAAAAAGTAAGAATGGGTTATTTCCTCTTGGAAAAGTTGCATAGACTCCCTTTAAAAAGGCGCTCTACTCAAAAAACTGAAGAAGAAAAAAAGTGGGCTGGGATTGCCTCCACACAGCTCTCACCCCAATATGTGAAATAATGTTTATTTCACAACCACATGCACATGAACATGAACATCACAACAAACAACAGAGAAACTCGGATTACAACACACACACACACATAGGGAGAGTGACTTCATTCTCTGCTCAGGACCCCATTGCTCCACTATGTCTTTACATAGCAAATATTTGTTTGCGGCTATATTAATGTTCGGAAAATCGAGTATGGTGCTTTTAATGTCAGCCTCCAAAAACATTCACATTGAATCAGCTCAAGTCTCCACTTATTTTTAAACAATAGTCACAAATGTGTTGATAACAGGTTTAGAAAACTGACTCACTATCATTGACAAATTTGAACATCTATATTTTGATTTAATAATTTACATTATAGGGGTGATTGCAAATATTTTCTTTGGCTATGAGAATACATTTGGGTAGAAAAAAGGGGTAGCTACTTGTTGATAGCTTTTTTTTTTCCTCACCAATATTAATTCTGCCTCCGTTCAGGCCTTTCATGGCCATGCTGAATCCTTGTCCTTCTTCACCGAGCCGGTTGTTCACTGGAACGGCACAATCCTCAAAAATCACCGCCCTGGTCGGCTGGGAGTTCCAACCCACCTGGAGAGCAAATTGGGGGGGAATAGTTGAGTGACTTACTTCTGCCATCTAGTGGTTAACTGCAAACACTACCTACAGAGCAACAATAATTAAATTCAACAATCCAACACCAATGGACTCTACCTTCTTTTCTTTTTTGCCAAAACTGAGGCCTGGGGTTCCTTTCTCTATCACCAAACAAGAGATGCCTTTTGCTCCTTTACCTCCGGTTCTGCACATCACAACATAAACATCTGTGTCTCCTCCTCCACTGATGAAAGCCTGAAAAGTCATGGAGAAACAAGACATGCTTCTGGCTCAATGTTGTCTCTTTCGAAGCGAAGTATTTTACATTCATACAACATCACGTGAGTATAGACGGGTATGAAATTACCTTAGAACCATTCAAGATGTAATGGTCACCTCTCAGCTGTGCAGTGGTCAGAAGTGAAGCAGCATCACTGCCGCTGCCTAGAATCATGGATCACAGGTTCATTGTGTGGTTGGTCTTTAAATAAATTATACGCACACATATAGAGCAACAAAATAAATACAGTTTTTCTTCTATTCTACACTAAGCCTCACCTGGTTCAGTGAGACAATAGGAAGCAAACTTTTCCATCAAACAGAGATCTGGACAGAACCTCTCCCTCTGCTCAGTATTGCCGAAGGTGTCTATCATCCAGGCGCACATGCTGCAAAGAAAGGAGCATTCTGCAAATTTACAGGTAAATGCATAGAAAATGCCACACTTATAATTTCAGTGGAAAGTGGTCACAATGGGATTTATATACCTATTTACGTTCACTAGATAAAAAAGCAAAGTACCAAATGCATCTTGGTTTGCCATTATTTGAAATCATGTTTCAGTACGGATAAATTGGCAAACGTAACTGTTTTCTATTATATGTTGTTTGGACTTATTTAAGATTATAACAATAAAGTTTTATTTCTATAGCACCTTTTAAAACAAAGTTACAAAGTGCTTCACAAAAGCCAAAGTAAAAACACAATGTAACTATATGTATTCAAACAGTGTCACAAAATTGATCTGTAACTAACCCTTTCAGTCACAAAACTAGCAATTAATGGTAAATTAGATTATGTGGGCCTCATACAGCCTGCCTAGAGTCAACATTTATTGAAGAAATCCATCCTTTTGACGCAAAAGCAACCTAATAATCTTTGTTTTTGTTCATATTTTAACTGCAGGTACATGCCATATTTGCCATATCAGGGGTTCATACTTGTGGATACTGATGTAAGCTGTGGTGCTGACACATCCCGTGGATAAGGCCTCAAAGATGACTGACGTGTCCAGTCGAGAAAGACCTGATCCTCCAACATCCGGGTGAACGTAAATCCCACCAAACCCCAACTGTGCTGCCTTTCGCATGGTCTCTACTGGAAATATTTCCTGCGAAACAATTGAAAATATACCTATACATGATGGTGATGTTAAGTTATAACTAAGCAGATTGGGCAAAGAATGATTGTAATATACCATACCATGTATTAGCTTCCGACCCATTCAAGACTATAAAAGAAAAGCTGCTAAGACATTGGGGTAATTCACAGCTGCTGTAGGTGCAGAAGTGCCTCCGGTTAAAAAGTTCAAAACGCAAGGAATGAGAGCTCAATTATAGAATGTGGGATTGTCATCATCACCATGCAGAAACTAGATCTTCAACAGACTCTTACTCAGGCACACATGCTCCGACATACCTTTTGGTCCCACTCTGCCATATGTGGAGTCATTTCATTGGCTGCAAAATCCAAGGCCACTTTTTGAAACTCCTTCTGTTCATCCGTGAGTCCATGAGCAGCTGTCAACAAAGAGCAAATATGTGATGATGCACTGATATATATATATATATATATATATATATATATATATAGGATTCTCTATGCGGTTTAGATCTGGACTCTGGGCTGGCCATTTCATTGTTCCAATATTCTTAGCTTCAAGGAACTTCTTAACCTGTTTTGCAGTGTGACAGGGGGCATTGTTTTGTATGAAAATTGCAGCTGTTTGGGAGACAGTTGCAGTGAAGGTATTGCATGTTGCTGAGGGAGGTTCACATAAACATTTGCATTCACCCTGCCATGTAGCTGTACAAGAGGCCCAACTCCAGCTGCAGAAAACATCCCCAAACCATGACACTTCCTCCTTGAAATTTAACTGACTTCTTTACACACTTTGGGTTCAGTCTTTCCCCACTACCACCCCCAACAAAATGTTTCCTATCAGACCCAAATAAATTTAATTTGCTCTCATCACTGAAGTGCACTCTGGACCAGTTCTCCTCTGTCCACACAACATGCTCCTCAGCAAAGGCAAGTCTCGTCTGTTTTATTCTTTCTGCTGATGAGAGGTTTGGTCACTGCAGAGTGGGCTTTCAGTCTAAAAAGTCTCAAACGGTGAGACACTGTGTGCCGAGACAGATCCTCGCCCTGTTCACCACTGAACTGGCGAGCAACGCCAGCTGCAGTGTTGAAACAAGTCCCCAATGAGTCTTTTTACATTCCTGTCCTCTCGTGCACTTGTTTTACTTAGACTACCGGCCTTTTTGAGTGACTTAAATGAATCTGTGTCCCTAATGTTCAATATTCTTTAAATCACAGACTTGGAACGCCCAACCTCTCTCTGATGGCTGAGAGGGTCATCCCTTTGGCCTTCATCCGGAAAACCTGCTGTCGCAGGGTTTAGGTCACTTTAGAGCAGCTTGCCATCTTGCAAAGTGACCAGGAGAGCTTCCAGAGAAATATGGTGTGTCCAACAATTTAGTAAAATGTCACCAGGTGCCATACTAACACCAATAAATGGGAGCTATCTGAAAGTGTTCTCTAATTTTGCTCACTTTTTTTTCACAGTGTTATAGCCACAGCGGATATTCTATCAAATTCTGAACAGTTAAGAATAACAACATTTCAGAATAAATCAAGTATTAATCATGTGTTTAGATTTTTGAATTTTGATCTCCACTGTATATATGTGTGTAGTATGTGCATGGTTGCTTTTAAATATACTGTATCCTAAAGGTTACAATGACTAGGTACCTCAATATGACAAACTTTGAATGTACTGTGTCGTTACTTTATCTTGTTTTTTTCAAAAGATTGCAAGGTTGGGTGTGGGAGAGCAGTTAAGGTTAATACACTGGTTAAAAAAAATAGCCTGCTAGATGTACGTAAAAAGATTAACTTTTTGCAGGCTGGATCTAAAAAGCCAAGTTCTGCATTTTAGTTTTTAATGTCTATCTTGATTTAAATCTTACTAAAATTGTAATGGGACGTTGTGACCCAGTTATTTTGAACGTCTCTTTAGTATGAACGAAGGAAACCAAGTCATACTAGTGAGCCGTTCTTTGTATCATTGTGTCCAAATTTCACTTTATTCATTTTTATTTGGATGCTTACAGTTAGTGTCACACCCGCAGGATATTTTCCCACATAAGTTTGCAACTGCTCAATCATTTTTTCCCGTGTGAATCCAAATTTACTGATATATACGTGTGACAATTTTCTACAACTGCAAATTTACTGTTACACATGTGTTTCTCTTTTCTACTACTATAAATTAGTTATGCACTAATTTATCTCCATAAAATATGGCCTATGACAGGCTAATTGTTTGTGGACCCAAGCAGCTAAGTGCTTATGTAAATACATCGTGTTAAGGGCAAACAATGTCTTGTGTTTTGAACAAAGGCAAATACGCTAAAAACAAACATATTTTTCCAGTGTTATTTAACAAAGCTCAGTCCTGTTCAACGATGTCATTCAGACTCTGTCATCCTTTATCTTTTTTTCTCTCCTCAAATCATCAGTGAGTTGGGTAGGTGGTCAGCAATTGCATTCCAGATACACAGAACACATGTGCTGACAATATCCACTGAAATAAATAACTCTTAAAACGCATTTCTACGTGATTTTGCATCAATTTAATGCAAAAAAGAAATAAGCGTTTTTTTCACTCAGCTATTCCCACAAGTTATGACTTCAGTCAATATGCTATTCGTTTTGCCAAACAGTATACTCATTTGATAGAAGAAATGATCAAAATCCAACCAAAATCAATGGATCTGTGATGATTTCACTAGTTGGCGATCAACAGGCTCAGAACCTCAATGGAATTTTAGGCTACTTAACCAGGAGGCAAACCCCCATTTTTGAAATACTGGCATGGAGTGTTGTAAAAGTTTGTTCCCCTAAAATTATATACAGGACCTTCCAGGATCCCAACCTGGGTGGACAAACTGGTCAACTAGCTGCTTGGAAGCTACAGGGGGAACCTCGGTTTAAATGGGCCTCATTTTGATTCATGATTGATTCATTTTTAACAAATATGTCTATTTCAATAAAAATATATAACACACAGGTCACTTAACATGGTAATTGTATTGCATATTCTATTTCAAATTAATATATATATGGAAAATCCATCTGTTACTTTCTACAATAACTCCTAGTTCATGTGGATTCGAAATGGTTCTAGTAAAGTCAAAGAAGATGTCGGTTGGTCACCTGCCACCATGCCAAACAACTTTTCTGGGGGCAACCCTGCATATTATGACTTTATCCTGGATCACACAACATTCACTTGCTCTAAACTTATTCTTCTGTTGCAATAGTTATGCTTTACAGCTGCTTATTTTCTAACATTCTTTCAATATCCTGAATTTCTTTTTTTTAATCCTGTATACGTTTTGTGATATCTCAAAAAAGGTCTAAATATAATTCGTTTTTATTATTAATCAGAGGCTGCAGGGCCCGTGTACAGTATAACTCATCCTATAGACCTGTCCTTGGTCAGTTGTAATCTATCCTCACTTGTGAAGCCTTGGTCAGTGATGCTGCCTGCTCTCTGCCTGCTCTGTCTATTGCAATAGTAAAGATACACAAATATGTGAAAGCTGATTTTTTTTTTTAAATAGAATTGAGAACAGTAGTTGGGGGGGGGGGGGGCTCGGGGGCCACGTCCCCCGTGTACCCCGCGTCCGCTACGCATCTGAACTACACCAACACTAACGAGTGTAGCTGCCGTTTTCTGAGACTTACGGTCGACACAAGAGGCTATTCCTCGTCTCGGCGGGCCGCTGTTAGTCAGTAGACGACGGTTCCTGCAGAGGCTGGAGCCCAGTCTGGCCATTCTTCCCAGAGCTCCGACAGTCGCCATGTTTACCTCTGTAGTGCTGTGTCCTTATGTCACGGGCTGCTTGGCGTAACAGAGTAGTGGTAGTGCTCTTCTTTATTTTCTATTTTTTTGTCGGTTTGCAAACAACTTTTCGGTGCATTACCGCCACCAACTGGTATGGAGTGTGAAGTGAATCAAATAACCTTAGAACATACGGTATATTAACAAAGAAATACATTAAAATACAATTAAAAAAATAAAATGATGATGAAATAAATTTTAATAATGTAATTTTATTTTATTAATATTACAATTATTAATCATTATAATCCAAATATTTCCAAACAAATTAGTTACCTTGAGGAAATGCAATATAATTTGATAGCATTTATTTGAATTATTTTGTAAAATATCTATTAAATCAAAATGTACTTCTTCTTTTTACTCACTTGTCTTCTGTCCTCTTTCCCACAGTTTTCACATCTGCCTGTATTTTGCCTGCCTATTATTAAAAAAGAGTGCGCTGTTCAGACCAGTGTGTCCAAATCTGATTCTTGATATTACTGTCTCCTCTCTTCTGTTCTTGCCTGCACATCTAGTTCTACCCACTGTCCTGTGGACTCTGCATCTTTCCTTCAGTCTTTGCTTAATTATGTCTTTAAAGTTTTACTTAATACTTCAATCAATCTTACTTCTTTTTGTTACCTCCTTTTCTACCTTTTCTGCCATTTCTTTCGTCTGTTGCCAATGTGTGCTGGAATCCCATACAAATATTACTGTATAGGCCCGTCCTTTGAGTTCTGTACAGTTTTTGTTGTATTTCAATCAAAATATCTGGTCTACTGGTCTTAATGGCTGTGCTGTTAAGTTTGTATCACTGAACTCGAATCTGAACAAGTAACTGTGCATAATGGCTTGGTGTCCTTGGCCCACTGTACCAATATTGCAATAAATCCTCCTGTGTACAGTGAGACTTCATTATTGATCCTCTTCCCTACTTTTATGTGTAATTCTGCAACAATAAGTGCTACTCTTTCTTTATCTACTGAATCTTTTGATGCATCTCCACTTTTATTGATTTTCCTTTCCCTCCACACTCTGAAATACTCTATACTGATATTTCTGTCAATCCCATTTTCCTCATTTCAGTTAACATCCTGTCTCTTTCTATATATTGTAATATAGCGTTTTAAATTTGCGATACTGTACTCTTATTGCAGTTTAGATTTTGTATTTTATATTGTATTTTATATTTTTTATTTCTGACTGTATTGTGCCGCTGCTACAATGACCTTATTTCCCCTCGGGGATAAATAAAGTTATCTATCTATCTATCTATTTATCTATCCATCTACCTATCCACCTATCTATCTATCCATCTATCCATCTATCTATCTATCTATCTATCTATCTATCTATCTATCTATCTATCTATCTATCTATCTATCTATCTATCTATCTATCTATCTATCTATCCATCCATCCATCCATCCATCCATCTATATATCCATCTATCTATCTATCTATCTATCTATCTATCTATCTATCTATCTATCTATCTATCTATCTATCTATCTATCTATCTATCTATCTATCTATCCATCCATCCATCCATCCATCCATCTATATATCCATCTATCTATCTATCTATCTATCTATCTATCTATCTATCTATCTATCTATCTATCTATCTATCTATCTATCTATCTAATCTATCTATCTATTTTCTTAAACATTTATTTATGTATTTATTAATTTGTGTCATTTTATTCATTGATGTACACATCCATTGATTTATTTAGTTACTTATTCATTCATTTCTACATGTAATTATTTCTTTATTCATTGAGCCTGTCTTCCGTGCTGGGCTCCCTGTGCCCCTTGTGGATGCAGAGACAGACGGGAGGAGCTGGCATCGAAATCAAGTGCACCGATAAGTTTGTTGCTGTCACGTGTGGGTTTTCTCGCGGCCTTTACGGCTCACAGGGCGGTTACCTGGAGCTCTGCGTACCGACAGGTATGATTCCTCCGCTCACAGAGATTATCTACCGACCTGTCTGCATTAGAATATGTCCTTTACTTTCAAACTGTGAGGCACGTTTACTTTACCCGCGTTTCTCGTGTTTGTGTTCGCCACCCGTGTCTGAGGATGCTCCGATTGAAAGTGACATAATGACATAACATAATAGCAACATGCGGGTTGTTTGTTAGCTTTAAGTTACTGTTATAAACGGGGTTTTCATTCAGCAAAACAACAGGTTATGGTAAGGGTTGCCAACTCCCTGAAAAACAAACAGGGACACCTTATTACCAGGGCCGGCTGCCTTCATTTTTCCTGTTGTAGTGAATCTTTTAGCCTTTTTTTCTGTATGTGAAGCGATTTTTTTTTTTTTTTTTACTATTTAACTCAAACCAGAATTGAATTAGATGCATTATCAGCATTTTTTTATTCCAAATAACAAAAATTAACAGAATAAAATGAATATCTTTCCTGCCTATAGTAAAACTGTATACATTTATATAAAACAACACAGAGCAGAACATAGTACACGTTAATGCAACAAGGAAAGTGCAAACAAAGTCTGAGTAAAACTTGTAAACAAAAAACACTTGTGCCTCCAAGGTCATGACTGTAGTATTTGTTTTTCCCTCTGTCCTTCTTCTGAGCTCTTGCTGCAGCCACCAGCTGTTTGTCTTTCAGTGCCACAAAGTAAAACTCTGAGCAAGACATTTCATAATTTAGTGACAATGAGCTCTACTTTAATAGTTCATAATTATTATTAATTATTGTTATTCATCTATGTATTAGTTTGATGTATTAATTATCTACTTAATGTGCTCATCTAGCAATTGTACTTTCTTATTTCACAGAAAATAATATTGTTATATATTTCCCCATACGATTCAGCCATTCATTGTTCTTTCCCATATTAACCTTAACCTGAGTGTTAAAATCATTGTTTACATACTATATCTGCCTCTGGCGTTGCCTGGTGGACAATAAATTGGTCTCGGGTTCCCCTAGTTTTGGTGTCCCTTATGTTTCTTGTGTGCCCACTGACCACCACTGGAAGCCTGTCACTTTAGGTCAGTTAGTCCACCATGGGCTATGGAAAAGGTCACAACGTTGTGTACTTTTTCCACCCATGTTTTTCTTCTAACCGTTCCTCTCAGTGTTTTTGCATTCTTTTCTTTTTTTTTCTCGGAGGAGTAGTTGCATTGCTGCTAGAAGATGTACGGCCCGAGACCTATAAAATACTGTCGGCATCACTGCCGTCCATGTCCAAGCTTTGTTGTCTTCTGGTATCTTCTTTGCAAGCAACAATACCTCGACCAATGAGATGAGCTGGATTCTGGTTCATCATAGCAGAGCAGGAGAGGCTGAGAATAAGTTTACTGTAAATGTTCTTATAAGGCGCCATTTACTCATTCATTCTTTTGACATTTTACATACTCTTTTTGATTTTCACAGTAATATGGTACAAAGTGCGTCCCTTTTCAGCTCAACGGCACATACACTTTTGTTTCTGAAAATGGGACGTTTCCGTTTTTCAAGGGACGGTTGGCAACCCTAGTTATGATTGTTCTATCCTAGCAGGCGTTGGAGCGGAATCCACATTCTGTCAGACTGCATTTTCAACCTGCCTGGAAAGGTATCCCCTCTCTGTGATGCAAAGAATCCGCCCTACGATCAAGTCTTTTATTTTGTATATACTTCAGGTCATAACCGATAACCTTGGTGAATATATGTTTTTCCAAGCAGAGGTTATAAGGGGATATGAATTCTCTCCGGCTGCATTTTAGACCTTCCAGAAAATATATTTCCCCTCTCTATAATGCTCAAACGATGCCTTACAATCTACAATCAAGTGATTTTGTGTAGCCTACTGTTTACTTCAGATCATAACTAATAGTCCTGGAGAATATGGATATGTTTCTTCTTTCCTAGCGAAAGTAATAGTATGAAATATATATGAATTCTAAATAATCTGATATCCGCATCAAGGTATATATTGTCATATGACCCAACCCTGTTATGGACGATACTTGATGTTTAACATGTTTCTTTATAGACTTTAAGAGATGCCGCCAAAGAAAAGGGCCAGAGTGAGTAAAAAAACAGCAAATTCAGGTAAGCACATTAAGTCGCAGAATAAAACTTCTTTTCTGGTGTGTTATTTGTAAATGCGCGATGATTATTGCTGTAACAATAGGAACATGTGATGATGATGATGGTGAAACAGCTGGCAGTAAGAAGAAAGCTGCAGCTTCTGTTAAGTCCGGAAAAAATACGGAGAGCTCAGAATCTCCACAGTACAGTCACTGGCTGATGAAGTCTGAGCCCGAGAGCCGCTTTGAGAATGGCATCGACGTGAAGGTACAGAGCCTCATCAGCACAGTCTGATGTTTGTGGGAAAATGTGAGTGTGCTGCACCTTTCTTATGCATCTGGCTTATTTGTGCAGTTCGGGATTGAGGATTTGAAGGCTTTGCCTGATCAGACTGGCTGCTGGGACGGTGTCCGCAATTATCAGGTAGTACTGACTCGTGAAAGATATTTACCTGAAAAGGTTATTCCTGATGTAACCTGACAGCTCTGTCAAAAAAATGACAATTTTATCCAGCTTTAAGGCCACATTTTAGAAGGGTCCAGCTTCAGAGCTCCAGGCTCGGACCCCGCCTCTTCTGTCTGACACTTTTGGTCCCCAGCTTAGAGAAAACAGATGCTATAAATTGTGTACATCAGGATAGGATAGCATGGCTCATAGTTCAGTATTCTGGATAAGCCACACAACCTCAACCAATAACACCAACGCAAATAATATAACCTTAATATTTTGACAGAACTGTAACTTATAGTTGGGCAAGGCAAGTTTTGTATAGCACAATTCAACAACAAGGTAATTCAAAGTGCTTCACATAAAATATTAAAAGCATTGGGAGAAATAACACATGAAACATATATACATTTTAAACACATAAAAGGTAATTTAAAACATATAAAAGATGGTCACAGTTACAGAAGTTACAGTGCAGTTTACTGAAAAGCAGCGGCAAATAGAGAAGTCTTCAGTCTTGATTTAAAAGAGCTAAGAGTTGCAGCAGACCTGCAGCTTTCTGGAGGTTTGTTCCAGATATGTTGAGCATAAAAACTGAACGCTGCCTCTCCATGTTTAGTTCTGACTCAAACATAATTAGTTATTATTATATACGTAGCAGCATCCACTCTCCCTCAAAACATGTTACGATTGCTGGCAATAATATAATGTTTGCTAGATACAGTTACGTTTGTCACACGGCATGTGCTGCCAAACATTACGTTACATAACTTTATACGTTATACTTAGTATTAAAGTCGAACTTCATGTTGATGTGTTTCATCACAGTACGGTTGTATCAGAATCAGAACCAGGTTTATTGCCAGGCAATTTCCATTGCAAGGAATTTGACTTGATTTGACAGTGCCTATATAAATATAAACATGAACACAGGCAAACTAAACATATGGCATTGAATTATATACATGAAATATAAGTGACTGTATTTGTATGACCAGTGCAGGTGGTACTGTGCAAGTTAAAGTGTCCAGTGAAAAGGGAGGGGGGGGGGGGCTGTTAATATAACACCTGTGATTTGGGTACGTTAATATAACGTATGAGTTCCAGATGTCGTTAATATAACGAATGACAGTGAAGTGTCTTGAACAGAATTCCAAAGCCTGATGGCAATTAGTCTACAGCTCAAAAACACATTTTAGTCTGCTGTAACTCTTTAAGGTTGTATTGTTTAACTTGGTGTTAATGTTGAGCTTATAATAAGCTTACTTAAACCTGGGGTAGGCAGTTTATTTTTGGCATGGTTGGTAATGTTTCATCATATTGTAATTCAAGTGTTATGACAAGCTTTAGAAATAGCTATATATATGTGTGTGTGTGTGTGTGTGTGTGTGTGTGTGTGTGTGTGTGTGTGTGTGTGTGTGTGTGTGTGTGTGTGTGTGTGTGTGTGTGTGTGTGTGTGTGTGTGTGTGTGTGTGTGTGTGTGTGTGTGTGTGTGTGTGTGTGTGTGTGTGTGTGTGTGTGTGTGTGTGTGTGTGTGTGTGTGTGTGTGTGCGCAGCACTTTAGACTGCATGTTTGTATGCAAGCTATAAAGTAAAGATTACATTTTAAACAATGCACCCCTCCGAAAAGGCTTTTTGACATTTTGCCTTGTGTAAATCATCTGTGGGAATGTTACTGTGAATTGCCCATCGTCTGCAGGCACGCAATTTCATGAGGCAAATGAAAGATGGCCAGATGGCTTTCTTTTACCACAGCAACTGCAAGGAACCAGGAATAGCAGGAATTATGAAAGTAAGTCACTCTGATTCCCCTGCTGATGATATTCGAATGATTTCAACAAAGCTACAGACATGCATGCTACTCAGCTGTACTTATTTTTCTAGATTGTGAAGGAAGCTTATGTGGACCACACTCAGTTCGACAAGAAAGATGTGCATTTTGATGCAAACAGTAAACCAGACAACCCCAAATGGAGCATGGTAAACGTGTTCAGGAATTAAAAGTACAATTACTGACAATAAAGCGTGAAGGTTGACCTTGTTTTCTTCTCTCTCAGGTCGATGTCCAGTATCAAAGAATGATGAAGCGTTTCCTTCCTCTGTCTGAACTGAAAAAGTACCACCTGCAGCATCGAGCCAAAGGAGGGCCTCTGAAGGACATGTCGCTATTTACAAGAGCCAGGCTCTCTGTGCAGCCGCTAACCACGGGTAAGTGAAGACACTCTCACTTTGTGTCTTCTTTCAGCGTATAGTGGTGGGCTGGTTATGAACCCCTGTTCTGCTTTTTCTCTGCAGAGGAGTTTGACTTTGTCCTGAGTTTGGAGGATAAAGAGCCTCTGTGAGGATTTGGACCAATTGATGCTTTTTGACAGTGAAATCATAAAGCATCACTGCAGTGTTTTTTTCTTGTTGATATTATTAAACTGGTTTTCATCAAATTATGGCTCACATCCTGTTTTTAGCTATACCTCTGAAAGATACAGAGACTGCAGGGTCTGGATACAGAAGAGCAGCGGTATATAAACTATAACATATACTGTATGTATAAGCAAGTATCGTTAACTGGGGTTGCCCTTTGCCTACAGAACAGCTTGAGACCGTGTTTTATTGCCATTATTCAACTTTTTGTGGACATTTTCGGATAATGCAAAAGAGATCATTCTTTACAGAACCCAATGACAGGTAATGCAAATGATACCAGATAAAAATTCACCATAAATTTCCATAAAAAGGTCCACTGCCGTCCAGTGAGAATTAATACTTGATTTATTCTGAAATCTTGTTATTTTTTATTGTTCAAAATTGAATAAAATATCTGCTGTGGCTATACCACTGCTGCTGAAGTAAACTCTGGACCAGTTCTCCTCAGTTCACACAACATGCTCTTCAGCAAAGGCAAGTCTCGCCTTTTCATTCTTCCTGTTGAGAGGTTTGGTCACTGCAGAGTGGGCTTTTAGTCCAAATTGTCTTGAATGACAAGACACTGTGTGCAGAGACAGATCCTTGCCCTGTTTAGCACTGAACTGGAGAGCAACTCCAGCTGCAGTGTTGAACCGATTTCCCATTGAGTCTTCCCATAATCCTGTCCTCTCGTGCACTTGTTTTATGTGGATGACCGGCCTTTTTGAGGGATTTAAATTAATTTGTGCCCTTGTAAAGTCCAATATTCTTGAAATCACAGACTTGGAATGCCCAACCTATCTTGCAATGACTGAGAGGTTCATCCCTTTGGCCATCATCTGGACCTACTGTCACAGGGTTTTAGTCACCTTAGAGCGACTTTCATTAAAATCTATATTTAAAAAAAAAAAAAATACACCCATGGGGCGTTTTGAGGGTTACAGAATGAAAGTACTGCTTTTTCATAAAAAAAATCTTTTTAGTATGAATTAATATTTAAAAAAATCTTGACGGGTTTGACAATTCTGTCACGTTCTGTTTACATTGTACCAGCCAATAACGTTGCGCATTGTGGGTTGCCAGGGTTGTCTGTTGTTCGGCGCAGCTACTGTAGGCTGGCACTGGGTGAAGTGGAGTTTGCCAATCCTGCAGCTGAGTGACCGGAGACAGGCAAAATGAGAGTCAATATAGGCCAAGCATTCACTCCATGGACTGAGATAAAGGAGTTCCGCAGCAACGAACCGGGCAACCCGACTCGACGGCGGTGTTCTGCTCATTCTCCATATTCAACCTTTGGTAACGGTGCTCACTGTTTGTTTTTTAAATAAAGGTTTTGGTTGAAGTGCCTTGGTTATTAAAAAAACATTCTAGTACAGCAGTGGTATAGCCACAGCGGATATTCTATCAAATTCTGAACGATAAAAAAGTAACTGTTCCTATACTGACAATTTTGTTGCAAACTGGCTGACCAACTTTATTTGCTGTGTATTCATTGTGGTTAATTATTAAATCAAAGAAATACAGACGGACCTTTTAGTAGCACTCAGTGGTGTCCTCACACAGATCTGCCATTATGAAAGGTGCTGATGACGGACTTGTTTGCCTCACGCACTAATGACCAAACTTTTATTAAAGTTCAGTATATTGTTGTCGGTTCCGCGACAGGAAGTGATGAGGAAAATTGCATTACAGGCTGCTTTGTTGGACCAATCATTTTGCCTCTTTGACGCCAAGGATCCACATGGATTTAAAAAAACGTGAAGAAATACTGCCTGCATTACCCTCTCAAAGCTGTCACATGACTCAATAAACATGGCAGTGTAAGTAGGATGCAGTCATTTTGATGTGCAGGTTTCATGTAGTGTTTATTGTGTCTGTCGAACACTTTATATTTCTGTAAAACAACCAAGTCTGAGGGTTTTTTTTCCGTTTGGCATCAATTTATTTGACTTCTGGGGACAAGGAATATTAATTAGCATTTTGCAAAAGATAGATAGTTCTACTGTAACTTTCTCTGGTTAAAAGACTAAAGTTATGTTAAAGACGCAGGAGGATTTCATTTTGATACACTTAGGCACAACTTTCAAGTCTCTAATAAAGATGACACAGGACTTTATTCTATCAGACCTTAATACAAACACCCTTTCCTAACACCAGTGGAATGCCGAGGCAAAGCATATGAACATGACAGGTCATACTGTGGCATCATGTACTGTATAATCGATGTACACAAGCTGGAACAGGATAAAAGGTTTTAGCTGGTCTTATTTACAGATGAAAACAAAAACGTGGGATAATACTTAAGCCCTCTTGCTCAAAAAGGAAAGTTTCCCCTTCCATTATTTTTTTGTGCAAACGCAGAGAAAAATGTATTCAACAAGATAAAGCAGTGCAAAGTTATCTCAGACTTCTTGACCTTATAACAGTGTTAGGAATGCGTTTGTTAAAGATGGAATGTTTGAGATACACTTCTGAAAAGTCATGACAGTTCAGTTGGATTATTTAAGAGATTAGAAATTAATTTATCCCAAAAAGCATTAATTAGAATAACCAACAGAAGGCATAAAAGTTCTATAATATCACATGAGAGGTTTTAACACAGTGGACATTGCGACAGGTGATTAGTTTGATTCCCATAAAGAAAAGAAAAATGCGTTAATGATGAGGGACAAGACCAGCAGCCTGAAGCCACTTCGAATGCCTCATGCAAACTGATTCATTGTTCACATACTGTATGTATTACTGTATGTTGTTCTCCCTTCTTCCTCCCTTCACCAGTAGCGGCTACAAATAAAAACAGCTGCTTCACCAGATGTTGTACAGTTGACAGGTAACCTCTGACGCAGACGCTGCTGAGTCTTGTGAGAGGAGACTTGAGGGCTGCGGCTATCCTCTACCCGCTCTCCTCCTTCGCAGCCTGTTCGAGCGCGCTCTCTGAAGCAGCCGAGCCTTCAAATCTCTGAGAGGCGATGGCCGCCTGATGAGACATGCTCTTTCTCACCACGTCCCCTTTCCTCCACAGTGTGATTTCCTGCAGGGAGGGTTGGAGAAAAGGAAGGGTTTGGAGGTTTTTAGACTTCAAGTGGACCCATTTCTAATAAAAACATGGCACCGAAAGAAAGAACCCATTACATTTTGGAGCAGATCCGAATCATGGGGTGGATGCACCAAATATTTCTCACTTTCGTTAACATTGCAAGATAGGACATGGCCTTGGCGGAGGTCTGCAATCTCTGAGTGCCCTTCTAATTTTCATTAAAATATAGCCACATGACGAATAGCCCATTTATATGTATCTGTAGAAAAGTACATATAGGGTAGCCTACTTAAGAGTTGGGCCACTGACAGTTACAGTCTGGAGAGGCTTACTGTTGTAATTGCGACACATATCTATTTTTTGGGAAATGAACCCTTTATTACCATGCACAACATTGATTTTGCTCATTTGCCTATTTTAACACAATACCAAGAAAGGAAAGGCTAAAAAAAAGAAAGAAAAGGAGCTACAACAGACAGCCCAGGGTAGCAGCTCTCTTTTATCCTGGATCAGGCCTTCGAGTAGTAAGGAGGATAAGGGTGAATAAGAAAGGATATATTATATCCCAAAAAAGCTGAGGGGCAGTCATTCAAAAAGCATCGATTCTCTGGAAATGTGTGGCTGGAGTAATCACCTACTGTCGATTCAATGTATTGTTGTATGATGATTTTTCGGCCCCCCAAAATGTCTGTGCATGGCACTGATGACAGCCCAATACTTAAACTACATACAAGTAGTATGTTCATACAGTAGAATGGAATTGAGACACAGCTGGCATTTGACCAGCAATTTTACTGTGTTGAATGTTTCTCTTCTATACATTCGATACAAACGCTTGAGAACCTCAACAAAACCCAGCCAGGGGTATTATGTTATAGTAACCTGGTTTTCTGCAGCAAAAATGTAACTATATTTACATTACATTTACATTGATTTGATGTTTTGTCAGTAGACTACCTGCTGTTTGAAGTAGCGTCTCTCCTCCTCGTCGATCAGCACCAGGTTCAGGTAGTAGCGCACAGAGAACTTCTTGTTGATGTCTCGCATGGTGGGCGTCAAATCATAACCGGCCAGAAACAGCCGAATGGGAATGGACTCTCCTGCAATATTTAATACATTGTTAGAGGATGAATGATATAAGTTAAATGAGAAGATGTTTTTGGAATAACATAACTGACTGGAATTATGAAAGAGGGTTGTTTACCTCTGACTGGAGCTCCATCCATGATCTCGTACTTGGCGATGGTGTCGTTTTCATGGTATACACTTGGGCCGGTGCCCGTTGTCTCACGTTTAATGATGTCAATCTCCATGTGTTTAATCTTAATCCTCACCAGGAGGAAATAGATTTTTCCCACAATTACATCTTTCAGATGGTACCTGTCAGAGGACCAATCAAGACATGAGTAGAAAACGAGTAGTTAAGTGACTGAGCACTAGTATTTGTTTCAAACAGAATAGTATTTGATTGTTTCTCATTGGACATTTTACACCCCCATTGGACAGCATGAAATAACACCATTACAGCTAAAATGATTAATCATTTAATCAGTTAATCGACAGGAAATCGTTAATTAAGCAAAAATGGCACAAAAAATGATAAAGCTTTCTTGCTATTTTATATCATTGTAGGGATACTGATATGATTAGTTTTGTGTTTTTGGTAGAACAGGCAAGTAGGAGATGTCTGTTTAAGCACTGTGACATTGTATTTTATATTGACTGTTTATACATATATATACACACATATATATATATATATATGTATAAATATGAAATTATATAGATTAAAATTATTAACAAAAAATGTGTACAGATGAATCATTAATTAAACATAATAGTTTGCTGCAGCAACTTGTCTTACTTGGATTTGTTGTACTCAAACTCAATGTGGAGACAATCCTCAATTCCAACTTCCATTTTAATGGAAGAGTTGAGTTCGGGGTAGGTGCTCAATGTGTGGACCACAATGTCCATCTCTTTACTGATGTCATTTAGTCTTCTGATCACCGTGGCACGAAGGAAATATCTGCAAACGGAACAAAGAGAGACTGAAAATAATGAAAGGTAACCACAGGCAACATCCGGCATTAGAAGGCTCAGTTTAAAAGTTAAAGCTTAAAGACTTACAGTCACTCATTTCACTGCTTATAAAGAGGAGTAAATGATCAATCTTACCTTAGCTTGACGTTCTGGCCTGTGTAGGACTCATAAGGTTTTTCAACATGAGTGAACTCAAAGTCGAAGGTCTGCGATTGAGTTATTTCACCTGGCCTTGCAAGATCTTTCACCAGGGAAACGAACTCATGATGGTTTCCTCTGTCGTAATACAGCTCTAGAAAAGCAAGAAGTTATCAACAAAAGTAAAATGAGAGACGCCAGCTTGTGCACAATATTTACCCAGTAATAAGAACAAATGTGCTGATGTTATTGATACATTTAAATGCCCTAATACAGAGTCTTTAAGTTATTCATTCATCTTATGATTGGTGCATTTTATGGTTGCAAGTTAAGGACTGATGTACGGGGATACTTTTTTAATCAAAGCTAGGCATTTGCTATGTGAATTCTGTATTAACTGTATTATAATTCTTCCAATTGCTAAATCAACTCATATTTACACCATTGGTCATGTGGAAAGTATTATCATAACATTTTAAGGTTTAAACTGGAGTACCGCTTTTAACTATTCATTAGAAACATAACTATTCATAAGAAACATGTATTCAGTGCTTAGTTGTACTTTGAGATATTGTGGGGAAGCCAAGAGTTGCTATTTTCCTCTTAGTTTTGGATAATACTGATAACACTGGAGGGGGCCTAGCCCTAGTTTATGCCTCCCATGTATTACCATTAGTCTGATCTAAAAATATATAATAAATATATAACAATAATAATGAAATAAATACTCTGCAATATTTGTAAAACCCAGCTGTTTGTTTGACAGAATCCTTACAGACTCTTCTCCCTATTTTGTTATGTTGTTGTACTTATTTCCCAAGTTGGTAGCTGAAATGACATATCTCCTCACTTAGATGGTTCTTTCCAATATTTTATAGCATCACACAAAATATCATGTGTATATATATTTAGTTTTGCTTGTGTTTTCACATTAAATATATCTTCAAGAGCTGGGCAGTCTTTTTTATGTTGTGTAACGTCACCAAATTGAGTACTGTTTTAAAAGATATCTTCAGAAAAGTGCTAATTTTTGTTAAAAGACTATCTTTTCAGAGGGAAGTGAATGCTTAGTCCTATTAGAGGCCCTCCCTGATATTTTTTTGGATCCTCCCCTTTGACAAAGAGCACAACTGCACAACAAAGTTAGGGTCAAGTTAAAATATAATATTCAGCCCCCACTCCCCACACCAACCATTTGTTTACAGTCCCTAACAATGGCCATAATACCATGAAACGGGCATTAACCATGGCTGTATTAAGAGGCTAGGGTGTACTGTAGTTATGCACTGTGTGAAACCACTGGTTAACATAATATGTAAAATGGCTCTGTGGTGCAAGTTAATATGTTTAACCTACCTATTTGTCCAACAAATTCAATTTTGATGCCCTGGTGCTCCAGCCTCTTCCCGGGGTTCTTCAGTGTGACATTCACCTTTCCACTGACAGTCTCGCCGTCATAGAAAAGAAAGTACTTGTCTTTCTTTCCATCTTCAGTCTTGTGTTCAGCCTTCTTCCTCGTCTCGGCGTCATTCAGGACCACGTCAATTTCTGCACTTTGTCCAAAACTAAAGAAACTCATGGTAACGTGTAAGTGTATGCTGTGTAACCTCTTATCTGATGTTTCAAAGTAGGAAACACAAACACACAATAAGGCCTGCCGGGTGTGCGAGCTCAGTTCCCTCTGGGAGCACTAAAAACACTATAAAACATGGAGAAAGTCGACGATATCTTACAGGAAACTTCACATTAGCTACATGTCCATACCGACGACGCAAAATAGCAATACGACGGTGCAACAAAAACGCACAATAACACGTCCATCAGCAAATTAGCCTTTCCTATTTTCTTGAGGACCTTAATGTCTCCAGTAAATAGTCTACACCGGCCTCAAACTACGCTGATCCGGGAATGGACACAATTGTTGCCGTGTGAATATATATATTACATGTTTGTTTTCTGTAAGAAAAGACGGTGTTGTCAAATGATCAGGATGTACGCCACCTGCACTGGGTTAACTACTTCCGGGTGGAGTTTTTCAAAATAAAACCTGGGGCTGTTGCTCCAAACCGGAAGTGAGGCCTCTTTTTCACATTCAAATGTATTGCAGCTTACGTTGTACCAGAGGTGACATGATCCTAATTGTAAATAAGACCAATGGTAAAAGCAAACTAAGTTTATTTACTCAAACCCCCTGGGAACCAAATCCACAGTAGTCAGTAATTTAGGATCATATGTACATACAGCAAACATCTATTAACAAATAGTTAAAAATCCAAATTCCAAATATTAACATTTATGTTTTTGTTAACTGTCCTGGTATTGGTTACTGTACTGTATTGTACTTATATTTTTAGAGAGCAATGGTGTATATTACTTTATGAGTATGTTAATTATCTTCTACTTTTATTTATACTCTTGTAATACAATTCAGAGGGAAATACTGTACATTTCACTCCACTTACATACAAACATATGAACACTACTGTGAAGTATTTTTACAATGTGGTATAGCTACTTTTCCCAATAAAATATTAGAATGCTTCTTCCACCACAGAATGAGACACATGGTAATGACAGAACGCTTTAAATTGCCATTTCTGTTTCATTTCATATTTAAGACTATGTAGTTAAGAACAACTTTATCTTTGCAGTAGCACAACAAAAATGTTAATCGTCAAACAGTTAGGCTACAAGTTTAGCAAAAGTATTAATATGTTTTCTCACATTTCTCTTGTCTCCTGCCGCTGTATGATTATTTTTTAGTCCTTTCTCAAAATCAATCTGACAATACACTATAATAAAACACGTGAAACATTTCAGTCTCTACAACAGTTACAGTTCAAACATATTTAATAGTAACAAAATAACATGAACATATAGCATTAATATCAAATAAACAGTGGACATTTTACAACAGTTCCTGAGTTCTTACACAAATCAATGACACTAATGTTTGAAGTGACAGGCTCAACACTGCAGATACACACTGAACGGTAAATACTGTCAATTTATTTCCCACAAACAGTTTTATTGCAGTATTTACAATAATGTATGGAGTGCAATGTATGAAAATTAAACAATAAAAAAAATTATGTATTTATGTACATTAAATACTGAGTCAAAACTGGACAATATGTCCAATACTCAAAATAATTAGTAAAGCACAGAAGGTCACTTATACACAGAAACAGCACTCTAAAAATCATACTTCACCACCTGTATAGTACATATTGACTTTGCAGCATAGTGGGATATATGGTATTCAAACTCACGGGTTAATCTTTACTTGTACATACTTGTTATCATCTGTGAATATAAGAAAGGCTGATAAATTGTGCCTTATGAATTTGAGCTCAGCCTTTTACAGTCTGCTGCTTATTGCCTGCATAACTACAGTATATACAAAACTAGTTTCAACTCTTCACCATGTGAAACAAAATAAGAACAATGTTTATCTTATGAACAAAGACGATGTAAAGGTGTTTTGTAAAACAATTTCCAAGTACTCAGTAAAAAGTTTAAGAGTTATAAAAGAGGATTCGTCCAAAAAAAAACTTGACGGAATGTAGCTTCCAGCATCTTTTGCAGGACACTGAGGGCAAAATATCAAATTCCACAGCTTTAAATGGTTTTAATGTATAATAAAAACATAAAGGCCGTACTTGCCAACCCTGAGACCTGAAAAATTGGGAGTATCTTTTAACCAAAGCAGGAAACCTGGGGGTCCTCTCCCAGAAAAATTACAGCTCTAATCTACAAATGAACGAGCATCACTATTGTACAGTTTCAGAAAGTAAAAAGAAAAAAGGTCAGAAATCTGAAGAAATTGTAACTCCAGGAGGAAACCAGAAGAGGGCAATGAAAAACTGAGGGTTGGCAAGCATGGGTGGCAAATGAGTTCAAATAAACTAAATAAGTTTAAAAAATTGTCGAAATATGAAGAAGAAAGATGCTACCACATTATAAAAAACATGAAACAGTGCCACAAAATGATATTAAAATTACTTTGGCAAGTTAGTTGCTTTTATTTTGATGTGCATCAGAGAATAATGTGCCATATTACACCTTAAACTTTACCATCTGGAGCATCATTGTAGCAAGAAAACCTCAACAGTTCTTGTTTTTGTTTTGGTTCCATCTTATCCTTTGTCTCAGCCGTCAAATAATGAAGGAAGACTTGTGGCGAAAATGGCCCTGTGAAAAACAGGAATTATCCGATTAGTATGCAGGACTGATCATTTCATAGTTCCATTTGTTAATAGTAAGCCACGCAACGAAAACTGTGTGTTTTCTGCAGATTGCATTTACCTCATCTGCATCGCCATATTCAACGCCTTCATTCTGTGCTGGCCAGTTGTAGCTGAAATAAATACATCAATAATACATAATCAAACACAAAATCCTTGACGTAGTGTAGAGTTAAAGACAGAATAACATACCACCTCTTTCCATCTTCAGAAATGATACTCACTTGTTTTCATTATGACCTTTTTTGGAGAAGCATCCGCGTTTAAGGGAATGACAAATGGAAGCAGCCAAACAGAAAAACACAGTCACTGCACCAAACGACTTGAGGAAAATCCCGAGGATGTCGACGTCATCTGCAGCAGGACACAGATAGGATATCTTCACGGTAATGAAGTATTATGATCTGTTGTGTATAGTTTGTTCATATCTATTTTACATGGTGCTGAAATCATCACTTGATTAATGGTTCAAGTAAAGGTATATGCTTCTCATTCCTAGAAAACAAGGCAGCTGATCGCATGAGGTAAGACAGCTTTAGATAAAACGATGAGCTCTGATATCTTGTGATGGATAGAAAATAGTGACTCAGATGTTTAGACACTCACAGACTTCCATCATTTGTGAGGGACACTGTGCATGTCCGGCATCATTCTTTGCCTGGCAGTAGTACTCCCCTGCGTCCTCCTTCCTCACTCTTCGAAATTTCTGAGGAAACATTTTTAGATATCTGTCAGCTCAATGACAGGCAGCTGCACTGTCAACAAAACGCTCAAGGATGTTTGGCTGTGGATGCATTCTTATGACATTTTCTTTATAACAGCTTGTCTTGTTGTAACATTTTATGGTATGGAAATGTATTTAGCAACATGGCTGTTATTATGTCTTTGAAGTTAACCATAAACATATCACCTTGGCTTTGAATCCAACAAGCCTTCTTGTATATGGCAGTTTTAGGTTTATCTTCCTTTCTGGCTATCTTTACACGCATGGCTTAATCCTGCTATTAGTCATATGATGGTTAAGGTTTTTTCAGACTAAGCTGTTCATATTAACATTAGGTAAGCTGCATCTGAGTATCATAGATGCTTAAGAGACCAACCCGCAAACAGAACAGTCAGCCAACTACTTCCTCCACTGATTCTACAGGAAGTAGTAGTTCATCTCTAATAATATAGTAATAGTAGTGGTAAATATTGCGTTGCAAGGCATTGCATTTAGTGATAGTTTGTGTGGACCATGTAAACAAAATAAAAAGTCACAACCTTTCCTGCCTTTCTTACCAGGCCTCCAGTGTCAGGGTTGATGCTGTAAGAAGTATTGACCAACTTTGGGCTGTTTTTGGAGTCCTGAGGAAGCTCCTCGTTGTTGTGGAACCAGCGGTACTGAGAAGCAGGGAAGCCCTCGTTCTCCAGACATCGCAGCTCGGTTGATGTTCCGACTGTGACTGCCTCTGGCACGCTGCACCGCGGTACAACAGGTTTCACTGCACAGTGACACAGACACACATCAATCTACTGCAACTATTGTTTTTCTTATTCATTAATCTATTTATTATCTGACCGACCTGAGAGACTTTCAGTTACTGTATGGACACGTAATACTTCAGAAATGTTCTCAGGATGTAGTCAGGGGCTTCATCATGCAGAGCCTGATAGGGAATAACTAAGATTTTATATTGAATTCCAAACTCTACTAGAAACAGGGGGAAAATCTAGAGTGGTGAGGTTGCCACCTACTTTACGCCACTGCACCTGGCCAAGAAATAATCCAGCACATAACTCCTTGTAAAAGAACAAATTTTTGTTTTCACACTTTTTGCACAGACTAAATAAATTTAATATAAAGTGTGCTAACAAGTGAGCTTTTAGAGAAAGAGCCTTCTTATTGGCTCAGGACAGAGAGGGAGAGCTGCAAGGATGGTCTCACTTTTGCTTCAAATTCTATTTTTGTACATACTGCAGCGATACCCTACCCATTTTAGTCCAGGCCTGTGCCGTGGTTATGTGGGCACATGTGGTCAGATGAACAGTGTCTGGCCTGTCTCCGTGGCGGAAGTCCCCGCAGAACGGAGCATCGGAGATCTGCTGAAATCCACCAAATGAAAAGTAACGCATCGTTTCGTGACATTCAGCAGATTCTGAACACAGTGCCCACATTGCCATGACAAAGACAAAGACCTGAATTAAAATGGGTAAAGTACTGTATAGGATTGGTGTTAATCTTCTCATCTAAATCTTGGCAAGAAAGCGAATAATTATAAATAATTATTTCTTTAATATGAATAGAAATTTAATTACCAATCCTTTAATATATAAACGTAAATGCACTATCATTTCTCTGTTAACACACCAGAAATTAAATGCAGACGTGCTGAAGGTCTCAAATCATGGCCCAATCAGTGCTGTGGTACCCAGTCCCCATACCTCTTACTGCGAGACTAATAAGTATCTCATCAAAGTCCCTTTGATCATCGATGGCGGCCACCTCACAGCGATACTCTGCAGTGTCTGACCGAGTGGTGTTGAGGATCAGGATGTTGGCTGGCTCTCTGAGCTGAGCTCTGTGCTCCAAGTCCCCTTTTAAGAGAGGAAAAAAAACACTTTACAATTGCTCATTCACATACACAGCGTGACTTCACAGTTCAGAAAAACAGAATTCAATGCCAAGTTCTTTCAAGGTACCATTCATTCAGCTAAGCTTCCAGTCCTAGGACATTACTTTGAAATGCTGCAGCCTACTGGTTGATGGGGTTTTCAAAAAGAGAGAGTTTGCAAGCGGTTTACCTGCTATCCTGTTTTGAAAGTACACATAACTGGGGACACCATTCTTAATCTTTTTCCACTCAATCCTCGGGTTGTTTGTTGAGATGGACTCTATTAAACAGGTCAGTTCGATGGCTGTGGAGGGGGGAGGAAAACAGAATGCGTCAGGAAAAGAAAAGCTACTTTAGCTAAATAGGTTAGAGTGGTTTTTTTCTGCAACTTACGCTCAAACTCATTTGCCCACACAATCTTGTCCGTGGTTCGGAGGATTACTCCGAGTGATGATGGGAAGTGACCTGCAAAAAAAAAAGGAAGACACTAAACACTGAGTAACCCTGACAGCACGCAGAGTCATTAGCAGACATTATCAACTGGGCATGTTGCCTAATAAATACTGGATTAGAGTGATAAATATAGAACCTCTCAGAGAGCCTTGGGGTCTGATTTAGGGTAAACATTTCTTAATCACTTCTCATTTCTGTTTAAGAAGATGAACACCTGGGGCTTAAATGTGCCAGTGTTCACATCCATTTATAATGAACATGTGTGCAGCACAGTAAAGGCTTTGGGCAAAAAACTGTCTCCTGAGAAGACATTTTTGCACAGTATTTGATTTAGGTCCCATATAAGTGGTTAATTGGATAATAATTTGGCTGGTGATGAAACATTGAACGAGAGACGCATTTTAAGATGTTAAATCGCTGCAATAAAATATTTTTTTTTTTATTGTTTTGCTTTACTTCTGTGCACTGCATTTTAAATGAAACCATGGCAGAAGTTAAAGTGCTGACTTTCAGCTTTTTTGTTTGACACACCCTGGAGAGCTGCCGTGGAAAGGCTTTTAAACAAAGCCCCTCCAGTTTTAGGACAATGCAGCAAGACAGTAATCAAAAGCAAACAGACAAGGATTTATTTTTAGAGTCAAAGTAAATCATCTGACCCCACTCTAACATAGCATTTGTTTCAATTACTTAAGACCAAGACCGAAGGCAAAAAGCTCCTCAAACAAGTCCGATTTCAAAATGGGGTTGCAGTACAGTAATTAATGAACACTGAGTTTCCTAACTATCTATCATGACTTAATTTGGGTTCAGTATAACTTGATATGCTGCACATACAGGAGGGTATCGATACCCTTAACCACAGACTCTAATCCTGAGAAGCAGAAAGAAGAAACTGCGGTAAAAGGAGGTAAAAATAGAGACAATGCTTTCAGACACAAAGTGGATGTGGTTGTCTGATCTCTGTCAAAAACAAATCTGACGTAACAATATAAGCATCCGCATTGCTAGTTGACTAGATCGCACTTGTGTTTGGGTGACAAAGTGCCTCTGAGGAATAGCTGTAATTGGTCAATGATGTGTCACTTGCTAGAGCAGAACATTGTAAAACATTACATGGTATGGCTTTTAATGTCTTTTTCAGGTTCAGTGAAGAGCTTCTTCTCTAAATTGAGACGCTAATTTACACTGAGGTCTACAGAATAAATCATTTATCAAAATCCCTAAACAAAACAAATCAGCGGCCCAAAACTAACTTGACAGTGGGAATGTGCTTAAATTCAAAGACTATTTAATCAACCGTCTTGTTTTCCCCCGGCAAAAAGAACACGAGATATACTTATTTTAAGTCTGTGGCTTGAATGCACTCTTTTAGGAAAAAAGAAAGAAATCAGTGTCATTTTGTAAATGTCAAATTTGAATGGCAAGTGGCATAATTCACAAGTTTAGTCAAACTTGGGCCAGCAGAATGCCAATTTAAGCAGAAAACAGCGAGGGGTGTGCAACAACAAATTAAGAAAATGTGAAAATTGCAATTACAAATGTACACATCATTTTGCATGTGCCCTTCTGTATTCAAACGCTGAGGATGAATAAGCATGTTTCCACCTTCCACTGGTACCCTACACTCCATCTATTGTGTCGGTGCCACTACCAAATGCAATAATTGCTGGGTACACATGCGACTAACAGCACCCATGCTGAGTAATGAAGGCATTATCACTCCCAGTGGGGGCAGTGTAAATGGTTTCAAATCAAGGCTGAAATTAGACAACAATAATTATCTGAGCAGGCCTTGAATACTGCAAGACATCCCCTCCTGTTTGCCCGAGGCACTGTGCACTCTGCCGTACTATTTATTCAAAGCAGCCTCGTTACAACACGAGTGACCCTGAGATGTAAAGCATAAAGCCGCCATGGCGCTCAGTCTAAGAGTGATGGAAACGTGGATCCTGCTAAAGCATCCGGTCATACGTATAAGCGCAGCTGTAGACACTGATGAGATCTGACTCCCAGGTCTCGGGTTCGCACTGTTGCTGACTTTCCCACCCTGTACATCAAGAAGCTATTTTTAGACCAGCTGTGACTGGACATCCCGGGAGACACAAGGGGAGCTCGTCCAACAAACGCTCCCTTGGCATATGTGAGACAGAGGGAATAGTTATGGGATGAATCTACAATAGGAGCAGAAGGGGGGGGATAAAAACTACACGCTTTCAAATATTAGATGTTTGATGGAGTCTGTTACACACTGCAAGTATCACATTACAAAAAAAGAGCAAACTCTCATCATTTCAGGGATCACAACATAACAGTGTGTGATGGGACTCTAGTCTCAGTTAACAGGAATTAATGTTTATTTATGAAATCTTTCTGAAGAACTCTGTAATACATATAACACCTCTTTGGGGGTGAATTGTGTTGCAGGTCACCCACCCCCTCTTCTCTCTTTGGCCAAACATTTCCAAAACACGAAAACGAAACTAAAAACAGGTTCTATAAATTCAGTTTTCTGTCCTTTATTATTCACAGTAAATAATAACTGATGATGTGGAGTTGGAGTATAATGCATGCATGCACACTAGAGCATTCAAAAATTAAAAACAGGCACAGTGTTGACATGATTCTTTAAAAAAGTAGGCCGTGGGAAAGTATAACCAGTCAATTAACATGACAATGTGTAACTAATTACTAATACGATCTAAGAATAAAAGATTCACACAACAATGGCTGGTTCCCCGGTGACACAATATAGGCTGAAGAGTAGGCAATATTTTTGAATTACGAAAATAATCTCAGAACTGGCTGGAAAGCAAACACAGGCTCATTTTTAATCCCTGTGTTTTTGTAATGCATAGATAAAGTAGGTCTACAGTCTGTTCTGAGAGAAAAGCACTCTTAAATAGCCAAATTCTGCAATCCTCTTATGCACTAAATATGAAATCAACTACCCATCCCCATCCTTCAAACAACAACAACAAAAAAGTTGAACCAGTGAATCTATAAAAAGCTTTGTTCACAGACATTCCAGTGCAGTCGCTGCAAATAAGCTGCAGGCAGAGTTAGCTGCAAGCAACATGGAGGGGCATATGGACCAAGGACCACTGGGATTCATGGCATACCGGAGCGACAGTGTAATACCAACTAATCACTCTAGTAGATCAGTATAAGACAGTCATGTTGTGATATGTACTTGAGGGAAATGTAATACAGAGACACAAGAAATGTGTTTGTTTTCAAAAGCCATCGTATTGCGCCACAAATGACACTGGTGAAGAAAAAGCCCCTCCACTTGCAGGATCCCACAGTGAATAAACATCGAGACATCCAAATTTTCCAAGATACCAAATATGTCAGGCTGACTTTCATGGAAAAAGAACATGGAGACTAGAGTTTGAATATTTCACTCAGTGTAAACAAGAGCTGCGACGATAAGTCAATCCGCTGGTAAGTCGACTGGTATTTCAATAAACCATTATCTGTTTTAGTCATTTATAAAACAAACATACCAACCATTCTCTGGTTTTAGTTCGTCCTATTTGAAGATTTGCTGATTTTGTTTGTCACATATGACTTTATAATGATTTGAATGATAACAAGATAAAGAAAATAATAAGCAATCTGAATACATTTCCCTGCTCTATAACATTTTTGTTCACTATTTTTGGATGTTCAATAGATAAAACGTTGAATGTACTGTATGAATCAAGACCATTATAGCGAGTTGCAACCCCAGCATAAACATCTTATAACTTCAAATTAAGAGCAGGAACTCCCTAATGTAGTATCCGGCTGTTAAATTGTAGCGTAACGCCCTTTCAAAATATGAGGTCCAAGCCGATCCAACCCTCGTATTTCTACAACGCAGCAGTGCCGTGTTCCCCGTTATTTGAACAGATCTGAGTTTGAAAAAAACCCCAAGATAATTGTCATTTTACCTCTTTCTTATCGATTAAAAGGTGTCTAACTGACGTTAGAGGTGATTGTAATTGTTCACATGTCCGGCCGTTGTGTCTGCTTTGTTTCAACGGAGCGTTTGGACCCGGAAATCGTATTTTGAAAGGGCGTTACGTCGGACTTAACTGCCGAATTGACTATGTGATACAGTCAACATGGTTTTTCCCAACCTTAAAGCTACTTAAAGGGAGAATTTGAGAAAAGTGGCATTTGAGAGGATAACATTATTTTACTCATTAGTACTTGTTTAAATGTATGCACTAATGTGTGCAAGTTATATGAAGCATGAATTAAACAACACTGAGACCCATTAATGTTTATTAACTAAACCTAAAGGAAGTCTTATACTTGAGGGCAGAATTTCAGACGATTAACATTAATCTACAAACTTGAATCAGTTCTGGCGCTTCAATAAGCTTCATTTACCCCGAGTTTCAGAGCCCAGACGCACTGTCAAATGAAGCTTTGCCTTGTCAGTTGCTCAGTCATTTGATTCATACTTGCAGAAGGTAAAAGTTCAACACTCACTGATGCATATCTGCCATTTGGAAAATAACTCATACAGCCGCTAATTTTCACCCAGCAGCAGAGTGACCTCGCCCCACAACAAAGTGCACACACCGAGGGCTCTACACAACATGCCGCCCAGCATCAGGCAACTACATTGATCAGCTCCATAGTTGTTACTGTTGTTGTTGGGTAGGGATGCTGATGAGGCATGTCATCTCCAACACACCATGTCTAACTCATTTTTCATTTTTTCAGCACACTAATAACGCCACACACTCCCCATCATCAATCAGTCACGTGACGACTAAAGGTCAATACACACACACTCTTGGATGGGGGCTGGTTAAAGACATTTGGACACTAGATTTAACCAGTATGAACTCACATGCATGGGTATGTGATTATGCTGCATGAACAATGCACACAGTACAGACGCGTGTTATTTGAGATGTTCTTGCAGGTCCCTGTGATTTATGCTGCCCTTTGCATCTCAGGGCTGACACGACACGATATAACCATCCCCTTATGTTACCGTGTGGTTGCCCTTTTTCTTTCACCCAAAGTAACGTTTTGCTTTGCTTTTCTTCCTGGAAATGTCCTCAGAATTACTCTCGAGTGACAAATGGAAACACGGACTAATATATATATAGACTAATACTATATATTCATAAAGAAATAAAGCGACAATTAACGCTAACACTACGCTCGTTTGGTAATGACTCTGGTTAGCCAACAGTTACATTTCTATTCAAACGTTAAAACGTGAAAGATGCTTTAAACAACTACGTCATTTTTCAGGTCCGACTCGCAACAACAGCAACATAACGTTACAGTGAACGAAAAAAAAAATATGACAATAAAACCGCTTAATTAAAACAATTAATAATAAAACTGCTTTCTTGACAATTCACAGCCTGTTTATGTCAAGCTAACCACTGTGGTGTAACGCTGACACCTCCGTTACAGCTGTGGTTTAAACTATAATGGTAGCCGCACCTCGTTAAGCGCAGCGATGTTTTCATAATAGCATTGTGGAGCAGGAGAAATAACTTACCTAAGCTGGTATACAGAACAACACAAGCTACGAGTCGCGGAATCGCCATCTTGCAGCAGCGCTTCATTTATCGGTGACAGTAGCACACACTCAGCACCTCTGAGAGGTATGAGGATAAAGGCAGAACAGACTGGTGGATGTTGCCATCGACGAGTTTCCATAGCTACAGCGGCGAGGGGGATTGAGCCCTCAGGCGTGCCTGACAGGCGATAGGCGGTGCCAGGTGCGTACTCCTGCAAAAACCAGCAGTGGAGGAAATATTCCAAACTTGTCTACTTTTGCCCAGTTTCCATTTTTTTTCATTTTTGGAAAGTTAATTTGTACATTTACGTACTGAAAGGTTTGATGTAGAATCATCATTAAAAGCTATATTTAAAAATAAATAATAAATAATACAACCATGGCGCATTTTGAGGGGTACAGAATGAAAGTATTGCTTTTCCATAAAAAAATTAATAAATATATATATATATATATATATATATATATATTAATATTTACATTTTTTTTTACTGGTTTGACAATGACTTTCTGCCATGTTCTGTTTACATTGTACCAGCCGTTAAGCAGCCAGCATTGCGGGTTGCAAGGGTTGTCTGTTGTTGGGTGCAGCTACTGTAGGCTGGCACTGGCTGAAATGGAGTTTGCCAATCCTGCAGCTGCTTATTTGTCCCAGAAGCTGAGTGACCGGAGATGGACAAAAACCAGAGTCAATATAGGCCCAGCATTCACTCAATGGACTGAGATAAAGGAGTTCAACAGCATGAAAATGCACGCCGAAATGGCTACGCTTCTCCTTGATCAGTAAGCTAACTTTCATGTTTACTTAGCTGTTGCGGCTAACGGTAACTGTCAGTCAAACTCCTCTGTATTACTTGTTTTTATGGTGCGATTTGCCGGAGGGGACGGGTTCAAACAGGCTCAAACAGACTCTGGTCTCCTGTAGGCTACTGGACCAGTTCTGACGAACCTGGCAAACAGAGTGCTCAAATTATTTTTTGTTGTTATGACTACAATCTTGAGACACTAGATGGCGCTGTTCTGTTCATTCTCCATATTCAACCTTTCTATTCAACCAAACAATTTTGTGGTCGGCTATTTGTAGGATTCGGCTACTTTACTGAGACCATTTCAATTGTATGTTACTTCCTATTTCTACTCCACTACATTTCTTAGGGAAGTATTGTACTTTTTAACTACACTACATGTATTTGATAACTTGAGTTACTTTGCAATTTCAGACTAATACAGTCAATGTGAATAACACACCATATATAATCACCAAAGTAATTATGATACATCAGTAATGGTTAAGATAAGAAAAGACTTTACCAATACCAAGGGAGAAATCCATTAATTTACCAGCAGTGAGCCTATAGATCTTTTTAATGGAATTCCATTGCTAGGCAACAGCGTTGGTCCTTGGTAACTTCCTGTCAGCTGATGTCATTCACATACACTGCAACAGGAAATGAACTAGGACACATTTAGAATGTTTATGTTTACATTGTTGTAAAGGTCTATAAAAATAAATTAAATGAAGTATCTCTCTACTTTACCAGCAGCATCATTAGAGTGATTATAGAGTGACGTATACACGTTAATGAATCAAAAGTTACATTCCAATAATATGACGTATTATTATGGTGAAAAGAGCCATTCTGCTATTTTTGGTACATCAAGTAGGCTTTCTAAAACTTCTTCTAAAACATACTTGTAAAAAAAAATAAAATTGCTGAGTATTCATACAATGTTGATCTGAGTAGTTACTTACTTCATAGGTTTTTTTTTGATTAACAAAGATTTAGTACAGCTGAAACAATAAGTCGATTAATTAACACAAAAAAAGTGGAAAATATTTTGTTGATCATTTGGTCTTTTTTTTTCCAGTAATCAACTAATTGTTTCAGCTGTACAAATATATTTAAAATGTTTAGTTTTTTTATTTGTCAAGTCACTAAAGCTGAAAATGAAATGTGGTGGAGTAAAAAGTACAATATCTCCCTCTAAACTGTAGAGCAGTAAAAGTAGCTCAACTCAAGAGTACATGTATGCTGATCACAGTGGCAAAAGGTTGTTGCCTGTAAGACAAAATTGAGGGCTTAAGCACAAAAATAAAAAACACTACTACAAGGGCATAGGGGCGGAAGATGGACCGTCCAGAGACAGGAAATGCCTGGACATCATAGTGCCAAGGAATTGATCTCTATTAGCCTTCAACAGTTTTGTACCAGTAGCTACTCATTTCCAAACCTTCATCATGACAAATATTACCAAAATAATTTATGGTGCAAAATGCGAAATTAAATGAAAAGATAAGCAGAAATAACTGTATTTTGCATCACATGCTCTCTAGATGTGTTTACTTTACTATTGCTCGCCCTTCTAAGATTGAGTTAATGCAATTTATCATCAAATTGCATCTATTTTCATTGCTAACTATAGATATATAGCATCTGCTTAGACTTCTGCAAATAAACAGCAGGTGGCAGTATATAACCAGACATTGTTGCAGTTGTCAATACTGTCGCCTACACCAGACACATCCAAGTAACTGCACCATCTTATGTAAATGTGTGGATAATAATCAATTTTGTGATTATTCAGAAAACCTCTTGTGTTATTGGGAGTGTTTATATGCAATTTTACATTCTAAATAACTGTGTTACACTGAACTAAAAGTGTGTTCCCTTTGAATATACCCCTGATCCACCCACTAAAATATAGTAAATGGACAAAAAGAGCAAAATAATGTTTGAATCCTCCTGCACCATCACATCATCCTGCTCGTCCTCCACTGTTGCGGTGTTGGTGTATGTTGCTAAGCAATTACTCCTCCATTGCAAAGCCCCTTCTGGCTGCCCTTTGTTGCATCTCATAGAAAACAGTATATTCCCATGGTTTCACAGATGCAGTGACACAACAAAGAGATATTCTGGTGTGTACTGGGTTTCTTTTTTTCTTTGTTCCTCTAAGAAATTATTCATTTTTTAACTATGGTTTTCCAATGTAAAGATATTTACATCACAATTGTGGAAAATCTGTGGAGGAAATGTTCAAGCATGTTTGTGCTTCAGACAGAGGAATCTCACTCTGAGCCAAATTAATGACACCATCACTGTAACACAGCAAGTTATATTACAGGTGTGGCTTATAGACACCTTCCTTTCTTGTGGTATGTTGTTGTCTGTGCCAATAATTTACCACTGTGTATGTACAGTGTATCTTTTATGATATGAAGAATGCAGCACTGTTGGTTTAGGATTTAATTTCCACTCGTCTATCAGGTCTCAAACTCATGAGCCCTGTTCCTGTAAGCTTGACAGACAGGTCTAGCACCAACCAAGCTATTTAAGGTGTGCACTGTGTTGCAATAAGCACAGGATATGAAAGCGTATCAGCCTACATTATTGTGTAAAATCTACAGGGAAATGAAACGGCAATTTTTTTTCCTTTTACATAAAGGAAGATTATAACACTGCAGATTTAATGAATTAGAAAAAACTTTATGTTTTATATTATTTATAAGCATTGGTAGCACAGTATAAATATAAAAAACATAATACAGAGATTGCCACTGTGTTACAGTATCAATAAAATAACTATTGTTTGACCTTATTAGTACAGAATGTCAACAAAGGGCAGATTTTTTTTATAGAATTTGTATTTAGCAGTTGGATTTCCATGTATATACATCTGCATACACAAACTGTATTTTACATACCAGTGCTATGTCTGTATGTCAGTATATTTTCATTTAAATATATGAATGTCACAAAACATATACAGATATACACTGGAGATCAAAATTAGAAAACAGATTTGAATTTGATAGAATATATTTGGCCATACCACCGCTGTCCTAGCATGTGTTTTTTTAAATAACCAAGGCACTTCAACAAAAACCTTTATTTTGTGAAAAAAAAGTAACCACTAACCATTGTGTCAGAAGAGAATATTTAAACGATGTTTTCTTAGGGCTATATAATTAAAAAATAAGCAAGGAACTTAACTCACTCCTTTAAACACTTTGGTTTCAGTCTTTCCCCAGTCTGACGCCGCACAAACTGTCTTCCATCAGACACAAATAAATTGAACTTTAGCAATGTCATGTCATGTGGCAATACCTTCACTGCAATTGTCTCCCACTCAGCTTGTAATTTAAATGGGTTAAGCAGTTCCTTGAAGCTATATTGAAACAATGAAATGGCCAGCCCAGAGTCCAGATCTAAACCCCATAGAGAATCTCTGGAAAAACCGTGGCAACAAAGTAATGGCTAAGAAACCCCCTACAGTTACTGAACTGTGGAAGAGACTGAAGAAGAATGGGCCAAGATCAAACCTGAGCAGTGTGAGAAACTAGTGATGTCCTGTGGGTGCAGATGTGCTGGAGTCATTCAAAGCAAGGGCCTCTACACTTCCTATTCATTTTTGAATCCTATAGCCCTAAGAAAACATTGTTCACTATCTTCTCTTCTGACACAGTGGTTACTGTTCTCTAATATTGCTCACTGTTTTTTTTCCTCCAGAAAATAAAGGTTTTTAATTGAAGGGCCTTGGTTATTTAAAGAAACATGCTAGGACAGCAGCGATAAAGCCACAGCGGATACTCTCAATCCGAACATTAGGGGAGATGTTTAAGCAAGATGGGATTGCAGACTTATGATACATCATGACAAACCCATTCAGGGAGAGTGCACCAACTACATGACAACGCAAATTAAAAAATAACAGCCATTTAAAAATATATTGGAGTATGTGATTCAGGGCAAAGCATTAGACGTTTGGCTCATATTGGTGCATGTTGATGTGCTTTATTTATAATACATGATCTCTACATTTCCTGATGCGTGATACATGGGTGGCATTGATAATGGAACTCTGGGTCTTAAGTCATTAAGGCTAATGTATACTATAAATGGCTGTATATTGGTCATAATAACTGTCACTGTTTCTTTGATGGATATTATCTCTTAGTAACCCTATGTAAGTGTCAATAACCTGCTCTTCGAAGGTTCCCAGAGAGATACCAACCCCCTTCTTGAAGCTATTATTACTGTGCATGTGAGGTGTTAGCTTTCCTGAGAATATTTCTGCTATTTAATGTTCTTTTCCCTCTAACTCTATAATTTAATTTACTCTTAAGCTGCATTTCAACCTCAAAGTGTGTGTGTGTGTGTGTGTGTGTGTGTGTGTGTGTGTGTGTGTGTGTGTGTGTATGTGTGTTTGTGTTTGTGCTATTTTTGATCTCTGCTCTTTGGAGTTTTATTTTAAATATTGAAGATTGCAGCTGACACATCCGGGTATAGCTTTCATTAAAAAGCTGCAGCCAGAAAGTGTGTCCTCGGAGCAGTAGTGGGGCTTTAGGAGGTTCAGATGGGGAGGTGTCTCAAATTTACCAGATATGACAATCAGATGGAAAAAGCTAACTAAGAAAGCAAGAACTCTCACATTGCGGCGGCTGAGTGAGGGAGGCAGGAGAGACTTGTGGGATTCTTTTTCAGCAGGGCTTGCAGTTTAAATTTACAGCAAAAATTCAAATAGTTTATACTTCGAATTTAACTTGAATTTCACACAGTAAGTGCAATTTAAAAATATGTTGTGTTTTTTTCGTCTAATTAGGTCAGAAGCCATACAGCTCTGCACTAAGCTGTTAATATGCAGTGTGTCAAATAAAATTTTACTTGCCTAATTATAGTTAATGGTACATACAGTAGGTTCTTTCTGACGTCCTTAGGAAGAGATTGATCTAATTTTCCAAAGCTTGTTAATTTGATTGATTTATAACTAAATTTAACTACATTTGAAACTACTTTGTATTCTACTACATTAATTTCACAACCACTATGCAGAATGCCATTCTACTTTGGGTGGCTGTGGCTCAGGAGATGGAGCATGTCATTCCTATTCGAAAGATTGGCTTTTTGATCCCCAGTCTGCGTGTGGAATGTTGAATTCTCCTTGGGCAAGATACTTAACCCAAATTGCTGCCAAAGGTTGTGCCATTGGCATGTGAATGGTTAGATCCCGATGAGCAAATTGGCACCTTGCATGACCTCTGCCGTGTGTGTGTGTGTGTGTGTGTGTGTGTGTGTGTGTGTGTGTGTGTGTGTGTGTGTGTGTGTGTGTGTGTGTGTGTGTGTGTGTGTGTGTGTGTGTGTGTGTGTGTGTGTGTGTGTGTGACTGGTAGGGTGCTATAAATGCAAGTCAATTTACTTGAAGAAGATGAATGATGACTTTATAAAATATGATTTATGAGTAGAGAATAAACTGTCCAATGGTGCATAAAGCAGCTAACAATTCTAGACCAGCTACAACATTAAAATGATTCTTACAGAGGCAGCGTTGCTCCATAATAAGTGTTTACTTTTGATTATTGAAGTACATTTTACTGATACTTTTGTATTTTTATTGATATTGTTACTTCTTAAGTATAGAACCTGACAACATATTCCACCTGCAACTATATTCTACAGAGATGATTGCCCTGTGGTTGGCACATCCATTGCAAGATTTTCATATGTACTTGTAATTTGCAGCCAGAAACTTAACTCTGTATCCGTTTATGTTCAGTGTGGCGCAGTGCAGGTGTCAGTATCTGAGAATAACGGAGCAGAATTATGTAACGTTTCATGACCAGCACTCAATAGTGAAAGAAGTATTTAAATCACTTACTAATAACACAGTGGAAGAAAAAAAAAATACTCCATTACAAGTATTTCAAGTCCTGGATTCAATATTTCACTTTTGTAAAAGTACAGAGGTATTATCAACAACATGTACAAGTATTAAAGTGAAAAGTATTTGTTATGAAGAATGGAATCTGCAGTGTTGCATTACTGCTGAAATCATGCGTAAGATGTACTTTAAGGTTGTAATCTAGTTGGTCCATGTGGGGCTACTTTTAACTACTTTATACCCTCAATATATAATATAATGTTTCATATTTTATAAACTGGGTCATTTGCTTTCTTTATAGACGGTCTAGCCTCACAAACTGAACCTCAATAGCTACGGTATTAATCATTTGGGAACGGACTGTAGGCTGCTGGTCAGCTGTCTGGCAGGATGGTGTTGCCAAGCACTGCAGAAAGTTTCAATATTTGTCGCAATGGGATTAACTTTCTGAAAGTCAAAAAAACTGACTAAATACGCCCTCTGCCTTTCTGGCTTTCTTACACACACACACACACACACACACACACACACACACACACACACACACACACACACACACACACACACACACACACACACACACACACCACACACGATTCTCCCCTCGGCCACAGTAATTGAACTCCTTGTTCTTCTTTTGTTAAAGAGATGCTGTCGACAGTTTCACTCATAATGACTTTCATCACATTCAGAGAGGCTTTGTGGTGCTGTGATGCAGAACACATCATAGTCAGAAATTAGCGGGCACTGCATCTACAGCTCAATTAGCACTTTGGTATTAATAACTTTCACAAGTGAGCTGAAAGATGCCATGATGCACAGGATAAAAACAGTTTAGAGACGTGATTATTTCAGTGTGAGAGTAAGCAGGCAGCTTTAAATTAAGATTTGTGCTCCATTTTATCACTTGAGGGATACATTCCCGACTTTAAACTAACTCATGGTAGTGGGCTGATGAATGGTATTTGGCTTCCCTAATTGGCCGATATCCCAGTCACACATTTTGCGTTGTCCAGCGGACTTCGGTGAACTCCCTGCGAACCTCCAAACCCAACACTGCGTGCAACATTTTACTAAGCAAAAGGAGCTCTATTTCTGGCAGTAATGCACCTGTATAGAGTGATGTGAAACCATGGCAACCATACAGATACACTGAAAAAAATATCTTGTAGGATTTACTTAATAAAATCCCTGTCACAATTTGCACTTTTTCTAGTACATTTTGCTGCTGAATATCAAGCACAAGTCACTCAACAATATCAAGTGTGATGTACTTGCATTTAAGCGTAACATTTGTGAAGAAATCAAGTAAATGTTACTTAACTCTGCTCATTTATACATTATATTTATCTAAATGATTTAAGTAAAGTCAATAATATTGTTAATAAGTAGATTTTAGTCCTTTTATTTAGACTTGGACATGTTTAATTACTTAGTCGTATGAATACTTGTTGTTTACGATGCGTTATTGATGAGAAAAATGCAATTTTATTGATAAAATATATCCCGCAATGTATCATGGGTTAGGTAAGGGTTTTTCTGCCTTATCTCGGTAACGGAAGGTTGTAGAGAGATGGAAGTCGATCCCTTAAATATGTTTTCATGTACAGGCGTTCCAACGGTGCCACCGTGAATGTGTTTGACCTTTCGTCCCCGAGATACGTCACAATTATCACATATAACAGAAAGAGAGGTTACGTTTACTAGAAAGTACTCAACTGTGATAAGAAAGAATTTCAGTATTCAGTATTAGTATTTTAAAGTTAATGTGCAGTGACAATTAAGCATTTAAATTGTATTTGTTAATATATAATAAAATGTACTCTTCCTATTAAGTGAATGTATTACATAAATTAAATGTGTACATAAATATTCAAATGTTTACTGAAGATATTCTAGTTCACACCGAATTTTAATTTTACTATGGATACATTTACTTTACTTTACTACACCATTTTTTTCAGTGTAACTTGCAGCTGAATTGGGTTGAACATGACTTAATGTGTTAACAGCTGAAAGCCAAGTGTCAGTGCTCTTAGTGGAGGGGCGCATCTTGTGTGGGAGAATAGTTAGTAGCTAACCTGAACATTAGATAACTTAACATTCAATTATGTCACTTTCTATGTTGAAGCAGCGTCCAAATTTTGCTGCAGTTCAGTTCACTAAACAAGACAAAGGGTGGCACTGTAGATATGTATGTATGTTATGTAGATATAACAGTGAATTAGATGTATCTAAATACAGTATGTATATGCACTGCAGAACTCTATTTTTCATTTCATTTTTTTGTTTTGTTAAAGGTGTTGAACTGCATTTTTTAATTAGATTTAATTGAGACATTATTATGCTTTAGATATCACAAATTCATCATATACAACATCTACCTCAGATAAAGGGAGGCTACTCATAGATTTATAAAGGGGAAATGTGTCCGAGCTAATTGTTGACATCAGCACTAACAAGAGGAGAAATAAAACTCAGCATTAGCTTTTCATATTATAGGCACATAAATAGGACCAGTGACATCTTACTACATATGTGGGGGATATTTGAGTAAAAGGATCCTCAGAACATTTCCCAATTACAAACAGAACCACATACCCACGTGTTAAAGCTGAGTATGGCATCACTTTAAAAGCAGCTGTGGTATACTTCTGACGCTACAATTAAATTCTGAAATGTGTTCTGTTCATACATATTCTTGATTGCACAGACTAACATATGCCTACTTGCAAAAAAGTCTATAAATATCTATAGTTATCTATAATTCATCAATTTATCACGTAAGAGGAATATAAAACTGTATAAAAAAACCTCCATGTATACACTTTCACTGTGATTTAGCTGACATAATTAGGGGGACAATTAACCATTATATTTATGGTCAATAATCATTTTCTTGATTAATCGGTTACAAAAAGTTGGAAAATGAAAAATATCCTGATGGCCTCTTCAAATTGTTTTGTTTTACTCGACCAACAGTACGAAACGTGAATACATTCAGTGTGCTGTTAAATATGACAAAGAAGAGCAGCAAAACTTTTCATTTGAGAAGCTGAAACCAGCAAATATTGAGCATTTTTGTTTGACTGAAAAGGTTAATTGATTATCAGAATTACCAGTTAATTTCCTGTCAATCAATGACAATTAATACCCAGAGCTAGAGCAGCCATGGTAAAAATCAAATCGTTATAGTATGTCTAAAAATCTCTAATTAATATTAAAGCCCCATCTCATTCATTCACTATACTGTATTGCTGAAATACTGGGGTACACACTGAAGTTATTTTTTCAACTATAAATGTTTGACATCTTAATTATAATGAATAAGGATGTATATATCTGTATGTCTACATTTTTTCAAGGTGCAAATTAATGTTCTTGTTACTCTTAGCTGTCCTGAATTACATTTTAATAAATAAAGTGATAGTGAGGCTCCTTTCTTGTAACACTGCTGACCACTACTGGACAAAAGCAAGAATTATATTAAGAGCGTGTGTGTGACTATGAGGACATCCTGAGCGTATAAAACACCATAAACAGACATGCAGCAGAACATCTGTTCAGCAGGTTAAGGTTGAGTGATGCTGCACGGGGCCCTCACTGTACACATCCATATGTCTCTGTCACTAAAGCATCTGTGGAAGCGTTTGGCTCTATGCTTAGAGTCACACGACCAGTGTACAGATTTACAGAAAATGGGGAGTGGGGGGCAGTGCAATAACTTGCTTGGGGTTTAGTTGAACATTATGGTTTGTGAATGTCACAATTCTACTCTTTGCTTTTGATGTTTTCTTCTGCTTTAGTGGGTGTAAAATAAACCAATGTGGACATACTGAGAAGATCCAACTGGAAAATGACCCTGGAGATAAACTGAATGTGCTGAACTCGATGACAAATGTCATTCCATTTTTTGGTAGGTGAGTGTGAGTGTGTGTGTGTGTGTGTGTGTGTGTGTGTGTGTGTGTGTGTGTGTGTGTGTGTGGGGGGGGTGGGGGGGGGGGGGGGTATACACAGTATTCCCTCATGGCAAAGTGAGGTCCTGGAGACACTAGTATAGCATGAACTACCACAGAGGTGGGTTTGAGTATTTTCCCAGGTTCTTGGTGGTACTTACCGTACGACAGGTTTGTGAGGCAGAGTTCAAAGATGGCTGTGGTCCAAGCAAGGGCACCGGAAGTACAAGGGTAGGAAGTAGTGTAGTGGCCATTTACTGACCAACTATATGCTGCTAGTTTAATTTGGCATCACAGCTGGTGGGATCCCATCGCAAGATATGGCCTCTACTTATCTTTATGATTGCTGCTCAAAAGAAGACTATGACTTTTAATTATTAATCTGACAAAATAAAAGGTAAACCAATAAAGTTAATATATTAATTTTTTTTATATTTTGTTTCATGTCAACTGTACTTATCTAACCAGGATATCCCATTCCTCATCATTGGAGGCTGAAAACAGTTTTCTGGGCGGGGTTACTGATCCCTGCTGCATTCAAAATTTAGAAACATTTCATGTTCCTGCTGCCCTTTGGTAACACAGCCATACAGTCTCCCTTGACAGGGCTGGAAATCAAATAATTGTGTTGCATAAGAGATTATCTTAACTGGTCTTATTTTTTTCTCTGCTCTAGCTTGTAGGAAATCAAATTCTATCAGAAAAAACAATCCTGCGGCCTTATGAACCTTATTCCATGATGTGTGTGTGTGTGTGTGAGTGTGTGTGACTGTGGAAACAGACTCTATGCTACCAAGGCTCATGCTGAAGATGGTATAGGCCTACACTATGTTCAGGTGTTGTGTCAGCACTTCTGTAACTTTAGGTGAGGGTTGGAGGGGGCTGTGGAGGTAATATGACCTTGTTTAGCCACGCAGCAGTCACAGCACACTCTTGCACACCTCCCCTGACAGTAATTGTGAGAATCTAACGGATGCTCCACCTTCAAAGCGGCTTGGTCATTGATGGTGACAATTCCTTCATGCAGCCCACTCTGTGGAGTTTAAAATGTGAAACACTCTATTTCTCCTGTTAAGTCACAGACTCCCTGCTGCACAGCTATTGATAATTAGGATCCATAACTTATGACTCACGGCTTCTGTTGTATATTCCATTCACTAACGCTCACCCTCCAGCAGTAGTTTCCATCCCCGGATCTCCCATCTATACCTGCTTACACTGAAACACGTAAGCACAGCTGTGAGAGGAGAGTTCAGAGAGCATCGCTTCATGGGTGTCAAACTGATCCAGTAAAGGGTGCTCTTGCTTGGTTGGAATGAAAACCTGCAGCCACACAGCCCTTTACGGGATCAGTTTGACACCCATGGCTTAGATGCTATGCCCTGCTCCAAATCTGATCATTACTCTCTTCTGTATAAGGCTGGTGTTTTAGTGTCCTTCCCAACCTTTTTGCCCTGAAACCCTTTAAAGAGAAGCAATCTTAACATACGTCCCCTCTCCTCAGATTGCATAGTCTGTGAGAAGTTCAACCCAAAGAGTAACGTACCCTTCTCAGGCTCGTTTATTTGAACAGAAACAAGGGTCGAGAATTTCACAACAAAATAAATGTGTAAAAAAAATACTTTTCTTTTGTTGTTTTTCTTATTTCCGGTAGCTTTTAAATCATCTGGCGACCCCTGACCTGGTTGGGAACCACTGTTTTAGAGAAATAGTAAGTAAAGGACTTAAATAAATGTGAATGTAAACATAGCTAAATGCTTATGCCTCCATATAGCGGAGAGGGGGGTCACTGAGTGGTTTGTTGAGTATGAAAGTGATTTGATTCACACGACATCCACAGCAAGAACCACCAGATCATAACCAGCCACGTATAAGAGTGAAGACAACCATGACTGAATATTTTTTGGAAGGCCTGATGTGATGCCATCATATGATCACACAGGCAAGAAAAGTTTCAGATTGTTCAGGTCTTTTAATTTATAGTCTCAGGTTGTCAGGCCAAAGAGTATTGAGATCAGACATGTGTCTACGTCCTCTCAGAGAGGGAAGGACTGCCCATTGCATCCCAGCCAAAACTGCTTATAAAATAGTGATAAAAATGTTCTAATATGTTGTGAAAATATTACTGAGCAGTATTATACAACATGACAAAAAGGTCTGCAAACAAAATGGAGAATCGTCATTATTTGTCATCTTTTTAGATTTTCCTTGATTTCAGACAGGGATGTGACAGCCTCCAAAAAAAGAAGGGAGGGGGGGAGACAGACAGACAGAGATGCTGAGACAAAACTGTGACAAATTCTGCTCAAAGCCCACGATTTGCAAGACCGAATTTCTCTCAAATGATAGATCACCTATCTACCAGTAGGCTGACGCACAGGAGCTGGTGAAGCGTCGTTTAGGTTAGATCTGAGCGGATGTCCAGAGGCGCACGGGCGTCATGATCCGTCTGTGGTCTCCCATGTCGAAAACAGAGGGGGAGTGAAAGTGAGGCACCTTATCAGTGGTAATCATGAGTGCGCAGTGGGCAGCGCGATGGAGCCGCATCCTCGCGCTCGTGGCCATCGAGGAAAAAACAGTATTGTATCTGTCGCCACACCCATCACATAAAGCCAGACACGGCGCGGTAGCTGGGAAAAAAGAGCGTTTAATGTCGGTGACAGGGACATGACAACAGCCGAGGGCTATGGGTGAGCGACTGATGAGTGTCACACACACAAACACACACGCGCGCGCACACACACACACACACACACACACAGCCACAGCCACCATCTACCCGTCTTTTCATCGCACATATACAGTAAACACGCGCCATAAATAGCTGCACGGTGCCGATACTGATAAGACAATTAGTGCAAAAAAGAAAAAGCCTGTGTAGATGAATGGATGATGGGCGGTGATGGTGCACGTGGGGCCAGTTTAGGAGAGGTATTTAAAGATGTGGACACGTCTCTCTGTCAATGCGCATGATACTGCGGTTCCACTACTATGGCACGCTCCAACTCACCTTGAATCGGCGCACAGACGCTCTCTTGTCATTCGGGTGCGGGGCGTACGGAGAACCAATACACGCCCCAAAGCCTCAATCAGCAGCCAATCCGATGACAGAAGAGGCGGACCTGTGGCTGCATTCTCACACTTGGTTTCACTATGCGCTCGTAAAACGGCTCCGTCTACTACAAACGCGGCGGTGCAGGTGCTCTGTCTCTTCGGGAGAGGATGCGGATGGAAGGACGGGGGAGGGAAGGGATGAAGGGAAACGCCACGAGGAAAGAAAATAGGATATGAAAAGGGGCTTTTGCTAAGAGACCGTGAGGTGCAAGGTCGAATATGAGAGATTGGTTGAACGGGGCACTTTGCGTGGTAATAGCTGGTCGGCAATAGTACTATGATTTGGTATGTGGCCACTCTGATAGCAAGTGTATTCAGCACCAGAGGAACGGCCGCTCAAGGTGAGTTGAAGTGCAATATATCTTTGCCGCACATATGATTTCTGCTGTTTCTGTGTGCGCTTTTTTTTTTTTTTGCAAACGCATTATATATTTTTTCATGTTCGGTCATATGAACTGTGGGGCTAATTCATCCCAACAAATGGCTACATCTCTCATATATCACGTGAAAGTTCAGCCCTGGGTAAATCGTATCAGGGGAAACGGTTGTCTTTTTAAATGGCTTGGCTCATATACATGGTAGCTATGTGGGGTTTACATGCCAGTGATAGCCCCACAAATGCTCCAGGATGATGGACCATGACAAAGATGTGTTGATTGATATGGCTGTGTGGGTTTAGGCCTGCATTGGGATATATCTGAGGCTCATTTGTGTGTTAGAAAATAACGAGCACATTAACGTCCCCGCTGCTGAGGGGGGAAATATGTGCATTGTATCATAGCAAGCAGTCCCATTTGAGTTCTCCAGAGAGGGGTGTGACCGTCTCAGCCTCCAAGATGGAATAAAAAGTAACTAAATAATGCATTACGTGTCAGATAAAATGCACTTCTGAATTGATAGAGCCCATTTGATAGAGCCCATTGCTGCATGCATGGGATTCACATGCTGAATTTCCCACTGCACATAAATATGGTCACCGTGTTGTGTGTGTGTGTGTGTGATGCACTGAGCACATTCAGGCTGCAAGGCTCTCCTAGTGCTGATCTAAGGCCCCCTAATACTAATTATCCCTGGAGCACCAAACTGCACAATATCCCTTTTGTTCATATTTTTCAGAGCACTCTGTATTGACCCATGTACTTACTTAACCTTGCTTTTCCACTTATGTCCAGATGAGGGAGACATGTGCAAAGCTGTCGCCTGGTAACTGATCCCAATGACCCCACATACCCAGTCAAAACTGGTCTGTTCACAGGTCTGGCTCCTCAGGCCCAACCAGAGCACATTGTGAAAACTTCCTCTAATAACGCATTTGATTTAGAGAACCTATTGAGGGGGTAATTGTTTAAAGCAGAAATACTCTATTTTATGAAGTCACAGATGTGGCCAAATATTATCGACTCGAATGTGTTGTCTGGCAGGCACTGCACTAAAGGTGATTTACTTTTGAAACAGGCTGCACCAGAGAGTCACAAATTATAACATAGTCTACCAGTAATTACAAATGAGAACTAGTCTACTTTTTCTATTAAGTGTCCCCCTCCCAGAATATAGTGCCTGAACCGAGAACAACTGAAATGCATGTGAACACCAACTGTAACTTGTTTCCATCTCTATTTCATCAACACAAATCATCGTTGCAGGCTTTTGACAATAATTATGCCGTTTTAATGTCATAAATGCTCAGTTATATTGCTGCATAATCTATTGATAGGAAGATAGCAAATGAGTAAAGTATGCTAGAAAACAACAAATGAGCTTATTTGTTTTCTTTATGAGAGTTAGAATAGGAGATCAATACCATCCTCACATCTGTCCGTTCAATATAAAGCTACAACGCACAGCTGGTTAGCTTAGCTTAGCATAAAGATTGGAAACAGTTAGCCTGGCTCTCTTCGAATGTACAAAAATTGACCTAGCAGAAGCTCCACCATTATTAGTACATGCTGGAGTATTTCTTTGCTGGGAGCAGTGAGTTCCTGGAGTCATGATGTCACTGTGACAATGCTAGGCAACTAGCAGAGGCTCCAGGAAGTCACTCTTTTCGGTCAGTAAATTGTAGTGTTTTCCAGACCCCCATGAAATGCACTGGGCGTGAAGCCAATTTTACATAGTGGCCAAATGATGGAATTGCAACTACGTGGTCTATCATGTGATGCCATGGGGCCCAAAAAGACTTTTCCCCATTAACTTACATTGTGAAAAAGATGTCTGGTATTGACATCAGAATTGGCCCATTTGGTCTGATAACATTTGGAAAGTTGAGAAGAGCCGCACGATTAAATCATTTAATTCCAATTCAAGTTAGTGGAGCGCTAAACTGGTAGTAACTGGCTAGATCTGTGGAAGTCTCTAGTGAGCTCCACAATGCAGATTTCCCCTCGGGGATAAATAAAGTTATCTATCTATCTATCTATCTATCTATCTATCTATCTATCTATCTATCTATCTATCTATCTATCTATCTATCTATCTATCTATCTATCTATCTATCTATCTATCTAGTTCCAATCATCAGGATAATTTCATACGCAGCAGTTAAACTTCTTTGGCTTCATGTGCCACTAAGAAACAGAGCTCTGACTCAAAAGCTGTTTCCAGTTCTCTTTATACAGCCATGTTTTTTTCGTTTTGGATTTTGTACGTGCCAGGCTAGCTGACTCCTGCTCACAGTCTTTGTGCTAAGCTAAGCTAACCAGCTGCTTGCTGTAACTTCCTACTGTAAAGACATGAGAATGGTATCAATCTTCTCATCTAACTCACAGCAATGTCACTGAATAATCATATTTCCCAAAATTTCAAACTAGTCCTTCAGAGAACAGTAATTAAATAAGTTGCCATCTTTATACACCTGCTAGTGATATGCATGTCAACTGGTTTAGCACGTACCCTCTCCATTGAGAGCCAGTATGATCCCATGTTGTTGGACTGGATGTCATAATAACAAAATGGTGGTCCATACCTGACCGTAATAGCCTACTACCAATTAGAAATACTATATTTAAGAAAATGTCATGGACCTTCCATTGTCAGACTCCAAAGTAAGAGCACTGACAGCATGACAGCATCATGCAGAGATATTGGTCAGATTTCAAGGTACCAATGAACATAAATCAAAACAGATGGCCAAAAGAGAACTTGCTCCAAAACAGTTGAGCTGAGACTTGGCTTCTTCCTCTTGAATGGTATTTTTTTATATGTGCACTCTGCATAGTGTTAGAAAGGGACAAGAATAATGAGTCTGCAGCAAGGCATGTCTTGTTTTCCCTGTGAAGAAGTAATTTTAAAAAATGCTAAGATTTCCTGAAACAATGTATAATAATTTTGATTTCATTCAGTAAACATAAACTTCCACATATATGGATGAAGGCTGTTTTACTGCAAATACAGTCATACATAAGACATCATATGAATGTAATTTCAACATAAAAGGCCAAACACCATCAGATTATACTATTTCTTGGAAATTAGTTTTTAGAATTAGAAGAGTTGGTGTGTTTACTCGAATGGACTTAGATACTGTTGCATATCGGAAATCATCATGATGTGTGATATTTATCTTATATCACACAGCCCTGCTTGAACAGTAAAACTAGGATATAAGACTAGCTGGATGTTGTGTTGCAGCAAGACACTGGAAGAGCTAGACACTGGTCAGACTAGAAGAGGTAGCGATGAAGACTATACTGGAAGTCAGTTCTCATTTCAACACGGGGGATTTGTTGGTGGCAATATATAATGTGATGCAGGTCGTGATTTTTCAATACAATGCCATGGTGGCCATAAAGGCGGTGTATTCTGCAAAGAAATGCAGTTTGAAAACATGAGTGTAGGCATTCTCATCAATGCACAGACTGAATTACATCAGAGGTGTAACACTCAACATTTGTTGTCAAACACTTGCTTCCTTTATCTGTGTTTCATCCATCCATCCGTCCATCTTCAACCGCGTGTCCCTATCGGGGTCGTGGAGGGGCTGGACCAGCTGACATCAGGCGTGAGGCGGGGTACACCCTGGACAGGACACCAGTCTATCGCAGGGCTCCGTGTTTCATGTCATTGTAAATTAAATACATTTGAATCTGGTTAAAAAAAGCCAATTTAAAACATCTGTTTATAATTTGGTACTGTAAGCTGTGATGTGCATTTTATAGACTTTATAGTCACTGATTAAAAGAAAAAAAAACAATTGCTAGTGAACATCATAGCATGCTTGCAGTCCTATACTGAGATGTGCTTATAAAGAGGCTGTCTGACAAGTAGAGTCCTAGATGCATAAAATGTTTTCATCTGTAAGGGAAACTGAAAGCCTAAATGGGTCAAGTTTAGCTGGGACTATTCGTGGCTGGCAGCATGGTGACAAAAGTGGAAGTTGAACTCAGTGAATAGCATCCTAGCATTAAAGCGAGTGTCAATTTATTAAGAGATACAATGTTCTTTGTGTTGACTGTATCCCTCATCAACAACTATGCCTGATAAAGGAAACTGCCATGCTCAAAGGTTTAGATTTTGAATTGGCTGAATTTTAATTCTGCCTACATTGGTCTACACTGGAGGCGTGGTGTTAGCAGGAGCTTCAGTCATCTGTGTCTACGCAGGATGGATTTAGGCACAGTATTAAGTGTAGGTGACCAGTGTTTGGCAGCCTTTAGAACTCAACACACAATCACTGTAGTTTCATGTGTAAAACGTAAAAGAAAAATAGAGTTAAAGTGTAAAAATATGCTTCCCCCGATATATCATGTGGCCTGCATAGACAGCTGCATTGTTTAAAATAGAAGCATAACATTGCCATCCGATGTAAGAGAGGCTGTCGACTGAAAAGACATTTCTGCTACTTTGTAACGTAAAATATTGGTACGGGTTGTAAGACCCTTCCTCATAGTATGATAAATGTTTGTGAAGTGCTTTGGTGTCTGACAAACCTTCATATATCACCCAACCTGCCTTTCTGGATCTTTTGCCATCATGTCACTGCTACCTCACTGCGTTTTTAAGTACAGGGCTGTTTTCAGTGCAAACCAATAAGCTTGCCTGCACCTTGTCATCAGTCTCATGATTTTCTCACTTCTTATTCTTGGCAAGTGTTGGAAGTGTTGGGCTTTCCAGTGAGCTGTTGTATTAGCCTGTGGATTAGCTATATAAATTAAATATTGAGTTAAAAATGCAAAATAAGTTACACCTTTGAAAAGTGAATATTAATTTAAAAATGAACAATGAATCCAGTTTCCGGGCAGCACGGTGGTTAGCACTGTATCCTCAAAGTAAGAGGGTTCCTGGTTCGAGTCCAGCCCTTCATGGCCCCGTGTCTGTGTGGGTTCTCTCCAGGCTCTCCGGCTTCCTCCCACAGCCCACAGACATTGTTATTAATTGATGGCTCTAAATTGCTGGTAGGTGTGAATGGTTGTCTGTCTCTGTTTGTCTCCATGTGCCCTGCGATAGACTGGTGTCCTGTCCAGGGTGTACCTGGCCTCACGCCCAACGTCAGCTGGGTTGGCTCCAGCCTCCCACGACCCCGCTAAGGAGAAGCGGTTGAAGATGATGGATAGATGAATCCAGTTTCACAAACTCATAAAAATGAATTATAGAAAATCGATGCAGTCCACAACTTTCTGAAATAATAGTTGAAGTTAAATTCAATTGTACATAAAGAAAAATAACCTAAATTACAAAAAACTCAAAAAGTTGAGTTTGAGTAGAAGTTTACCTTGTATGGTGGGAATCTCTTTACTACCACATCAGTTAGGTATTTACACAGAATAGCTCAGGTATGAGCAATCGGTCATCGTAAATGGACGGTCAGAGAAGGTTTCTTGTGCCAAGTGCTCATTGGGGTGGCAGCATATGGTCAGGCAGACTTTAGGTTAGTTCAACAAAGTCAACAATGACTTGGCAACCAATCAAGGTGACGCAAGAGAGACACTGATGGCCATAAAGAAGTAATTAAATGTCATTGGCAAGTGTCGGGGAGGGGTATATTTGAAGGACTATTTTGAGCCTGAGTCACTGATGGCAGACTGACTCTCCTCTCAGGTCCTGTACTGGGACTTGGAGTGTTTTAAGCATTTGTTGAACTGGCTTTTGGCCAGATGGTATTCATCAGTAATTCCCTTCTCGTAAGCACGCTCCTTTATGTTTCACAGGAGCTCCCTCGTGAACCGTGGCTTAGCACACTTGTTCCCGTCGCTGGGCTTCTTCTGAAGGCACGCGTCTTCAAAGACAGAGATATATAGAAGCAGACGGCATTTGTGAAGGTGTCAAAACTGCCACTCACATATCTGAGGCCTCCCAGCAGCGCTGATGCAGCGTCTGAAAGCCCTCCTACTGTCTCTGGAGTCCAGCTTCAGATTGCAGTTCAGATAGACTGGGCTGTCTTCTCTTTTTGTCTGTATGTTGGAGCTGTCTGGGACATTGTGAGATGCTGCGTTCCATGATGTGGTTGAGGAAATGTTTTGACAGCAGTGTTTTTATTTCTCTAACATCTGAAGTATTTTCAATGATATCCGCCTCAGTGCAATTTAGAGATGCTTTATTTTGTGACTGCTTATCTTTATTTGTTAAAAAAACATAGTAAATATGATGCATGTCAATAAATCATATTTCTCAATTCATGTCATGTTTGGCCCTCAGCGTCTATAAGAACCAAAGCCCTTGCGACCCTATAAGATGATGCAGGCCCTGGCAGACCTAAATTTAATTTTATTTCTGGCTTGAAGTGGTTATGGATTTGACATGTTGTAACGTACTATTATTGTTGTATCATATTGTAGATAAGTGATCATGCAGACATACTGTATGCGGCAAAAGTTGTAAACTGTTGAGTGCCTTGGACCCTTATGTTTATGTGCTGACATTACTATATGTGCTGCTATAGTGACGAGGCCATTAGTACACATTGCCAGTATTGAAAGAAGCATTCAGATCCTTTAATTAAGTAAAAGTAGTTATACCAGATATGAAAATGCTCCACAACAAGTTCCGTATTGAAAACGCTGCTTAAACACACAATATATAGGTATATTGTCGCTAGGCATCCCTCAATCAAAACAACACCATAAGACAGAGTTTGGTGATGTTGTGAAGTAGTGTGGGATCATGGGAGTTGTATTCTTCACCACCGTTGCCGCCATCGCAGTCAGTTTCTCCCAGTTAGGATTCCTTCGGTGTTCCTCCTTTAGGAGATTTTTTACCAGGAGTCGAATTATCCGCGGAGGTCGCCTCATCTCCAAAACAAACAGATCAGATGATTTAAACTGGTAAAAACTCTGAATAGAGCAGATTTGCGATAACAATCGCTTTCTCTGAAGCTGACTGCAGGCCGAGCTGCTGCTTTGCTCGTCTTGTTTCTCACTTCCAGATGTCCGATCCAAAAATCCAACCAAGAACATAAAAGTGTCTTGTAAAAATGTGGCCTAAAAGTGGTTTAAAAAGTAAATTTCTAACAGCTTCTGGCAGATAGCCACAACACTGACGCATTCACATTGACAGGTGACCGTAACGGGCCCTTACCTTTATTACAATTAAACAATTATCTGGGTTTCGACATTGTTGGAAATATTTGTGCTAGTTTGCAGTACCAAAACATGGGTCTAGTCGTTTTTAGACATTTTAATGTGAAAATACGTATTATAAAGTAATTGAAGTTTCAAGTATTCAAGTAATTGAAGTAAAATTAGGAGGAAAATGTATTTAAAGTATCAAACGTAAAAGTATTCATTATGCAAAATGCCCCCCCCCCCCCCCCCCTGACAGTACATATATTTAATTTTATATTACTATTAACATGTGTGCACCCTTTTACTGTTTCAGTTGGTGGAGCTAATTTAAACTACTTTATATATATAGAAATTGTAATGTTTTGAAAACAGATATTGTAGATTAAATCTGCAATCTGAAAAACACCAGGTGCCACACATTTGTGATATATTAAGTACAATATTCACCTCTAAAATGTAGTGGAATGGCAGTATAAAATAATAAAAATGTACTATCCCACTTTGTATCCAAAACTTCCCAAAAGACCCATAAATAAAAACACAAGGTCACTGTAGAGTGTTTAGTTCATCTGAGCTGCAAGAACCAAGATCTGAACCGAGGCTGACATGCAAATATCACTAACTGTGTTAAATAAAACCCAAATTGAAACTTCTGTTTTCTCAGAGCATCAATATACTGTACTCACGCTGCTGTCAGAAATGTCATTATCATGTCAGCTCTGGCTTGCACAAAATAATCTTTGCTGCCTGTAAAACCATCAATCAGTCAATAAGGAGCGGTTTGCCTGGCTCTGTCTGAAGGTCACAAAGTTCATCTTTATTTGTAGCTGCATTGTGTCATTTCTCTTTTTCTCCTCCAACCGTGTGTTTGAAACATATCTGCTTGACTGATGCATTACACCCTTTGCCAAGTTGTTCTTAAATGACGTTCTCCTGATTTGGTTCAGCCAATTCGTCATTTTCCAACAGACACACAGCACAACTTCATATCTGTTATTTATATATTTCACTGCTGTACTTTCACCCTCACAATCACCATCATAAGAGTAAAGCTTAGTAATGAGCTTTGGAAAAGGCCTGTGCTCAAGCTGTGGATGGCAGACTCTCTGTACTGGGCATGTGCCAGCTCTTTCTGGTGGTGCCCCCAACCCCCCACCCCCGCCCTCCTCCCTGAGCCAGTCCAGTCCCAGCGGAGTCTCCTTGCAAATAAAGCCTGCAGCATTCTGGGAAAGCCATTTTTTCAGATCATGTGTTTCTGGTTGGTGGGATGGACTGCTCTCCTAACCACTACATCATCTACTCTCTGAAAGCATGTCGCGCTACTTTGGAGAATAGAAGTCAAACATGATATTGTGTTGATCTTACACTGACTGCAGGTTGACTGATGTTATTTTTACAGTAAAGTCTATCGGTCTTACCACGCAGCTTAAAAAAATAAATATTTTTAGACATGCGATGAATCAGGCAGTCAGCTGATAAATTAACATAAGGAGTAAGTAGGGAATTCTGATTGATTTAATCTGAGATTTAAAAAAAGCTATTCAGCATAATGTGAGGTCATGATTCAGACTATAAAGTTTTCTAATAGGTCTGAAGCAAAGAAGGTAATCAGGTGACGTAGTGTAAGATCACAAAACTCTGAAATCGCTGAACTCGTGAAGAGGCAGGTCACAGAGTTTAATAGAATTACACATAATTACACTTTTATCCAGTTACCAGTTCAACATTTGTATTAGATGACAAGGGCCTTCTGGTAGAAAAAAAGATACTATATGTAACCGTTCCAGTTTTAAAATATTCTAAAACTATTGGAACTAAAAAGTGACGCGATTCTGCACATCCTGTACCTGTTCCACAAAGACTAATACTGATTCTGCAAGCTTTATTTTCTGAGGCAGGTTGTTCCAAAACCCTAATCAAGAAGGTTTTGTTGTTGTAAGCTTAAACATACCTTTATTTCTTTTACAAGAACATGCTTATGATTATGTCATATGTTGTTGTTTAGCTATGGAGACTTCACGCAAGGAGGAACTGTAAAACCAACATTTGTATGTTAATCTACTGTTGTTGATTACCAAATGGGAAATATAATTTGCGTATTATTTAGATCTGTATCATTAGCCACTAGGGGTGGAACGGTTAACAAAATCCACTGTTAGGTTCATATCACAGTTTTGGGGTCACGGTTTTTCGGTTCGGTTCGGTTGTTTTTTTCTATTTCTTTTAGATTCTTAAAATACCATGTATCAGATCTGTAGCCTAATAATTAGATTATTTTTTAACCAGATATTCTTAAGGACATGTCATGCAATCATGCAAAAACTGAAATAATGAGGCAGCAGGTTTAGGGATTACTGTAACAATCTTAAATTTAAAGTGAAGTGAGATTTGAAAACAGTAGGAGAGACAATGCTACATTTACGCGTTTATATATTTATTTGGCAAAAAGGTAAACAATTGTTTGCCTTCTAGGTAAGAATATAAACACTTTTACATTATCAAATCTTAGAAAAATATGAAGAAAAATAGGTTTTCTTTCACTAAAATACGCACAAACAGCAATCACTGAACTGACTGAAATAGGCTAAATCGGGGTTATTCAATTAATTTTAGAATTGAGGCCTGTTGACGAAAATGATCCAAAATGAGGGTCCGGAAAATATGAGCATCAGATTGATGGATATTGTAAAACAATGCAGCGACATAGGAGTACATACAGTATATTGTCTTGATTTTATCAATGCAAATATTAGTCATAGGCCTCAAAGTGCAACAAGCTTGTCAAAAAACAATCCTTGTTAAATGAACAAACCTGTTAAACAGAGGTTTTCACTCAATTATTAGACTAAAGTACAAGTTTGAGGATCTTCTCCTTTACTTGAGTATTTTATTCACATGCTACTTTATACTTCTACTCCACTACAAATCAGAGGAAATGTTATACTTTTTACTGCACTACATTTATCTGATTACTTCAGTCACTAGTTACTTTACCAGGCTGACAAATACATATGAAACATTAGTTTATTCATCAAAAACTGGACTGACACAAATGAAAGTAACATAAATGCAGAGTAGCATAATTTCTATCAACTTCTCCTCTTTACACGCAGATATGGCTGCAGAGTAAACTCACAGTGACAGAAACTAAATCTTCTCTGGTGAACTGCCGGTTTTCTGTGTCCACCTTTCTTTTTTTCAGAGCAGAAAGAGACATTAATGTGGTGATTTAACCACGGATTTAACCAGACAGAAACGAACAAACAGAGCGGAGCTTAGCGAGCTGCTGCCAAGAAACCCACGAAGAAGAGCGTAGCGGGAACGTGCCTAGCGGGAACGTGCGTAGCGCTGAGACGTAGTGCTGAGATGTACACGAGAGAGGACAGCGGTCATGAAGGCTTACGCTACGTTGCATCTCATAAACCTTTCGCTCACACTGTTACATATCATCTACTGATGCTGAATAAACTCAGCTGTAATTAGACACAAAAACCCCACTAATAAGCACTGGTAACAGCATGCTTCTTTGTGCAATTAACTTAAAACACCTTGGCTGAATAATTTCTAACTCATCTAAAAAAAAGAAAAGAAATAGTCGTGAACAACTTTAAAAATGACTAAATCATGGCCGCACTGAGGAGTTTCTTTGACTTACAGCTGCTGCCAAAGAAACTTCATAATGTGCACCCCTGGCAGTGCAGTGCCCGGCAATGTTGGTTCGCCCTTAGTGTCTTTCGCAAGCCAAGCCCATTTCACACATCTCTCCTTGTTGTGTGTTCGTGCACGTGTCAGCACATCTATTGCATCCCTGACTGAGCATTGCTTGTCTAGAAGGGGGAACTTTGCCATTAAAGAGAGCTAAATAATGAAGAGACCAAATCCATCTTACATTGTCCCTGTACAAAGCAAAGGTAGAGAGACTGAGGTCATTGTCTTGGCTTGTGCACTGGAAAAAATACACTTTGGACTACATGTGAAGTAAAATGAGGAACTCATATATTTAATTTTGTATGGAAGTTAACTGTCTGTGTAGGCACAGTGTTCCCAGCTAGATGTGCGTGTAAGCAGTGGTGCAAGAAGTACTCAGATCTTTTACTTAACGCATTTTTGAAGTGGGTATGTATGAGGTACAGACTCTTTACGTGCATGCAACCGAGGTTGCTCAAATGTGATTGGTATGTACTACTCGGACTACAAACAAAATGCATCAGCTGCTCAATTCTTGTCTCGTTGTATACAGATTCTACATTGTTATGCAGAATCTATTCATATGCTAACTGCCATCAAAGGTAGGTAATACACTAATATGAATAATTACCTATATAAAATCACGCTTTAATCACACAGTAAAAGTAGCAATACCAAAGTATAGAAATACTGGATTACTAGAAGTCCTGCCTTCAAAGTAAAATTACAAAAGTATTAAAAGTAAAAGTAATCATTATGTAGATGTCCCATCTCAGAATATGTTTAATGTTGCTACTGGTTAAAATGGAGCTATCCTTAATTTCTTTATATACTGCTGGGTACTGCAAATTTCAATTTGCTCTGCAACTGCCTCTGGGCACGAACCCCTGGAGCTCATTAACTATGTCAGAAAATCCTGAATCACCGATCAAATCGTACTATCTGTTATGGGCGGGCGTAACCGGATGACGACAGTGCTGAACTGTCGAAGTTGTGATGGAAACAAACTCTGCCACTGACTCGTTCGTCATATTATATAGTGAAATATGTATATATATGAAATGGGCCATTCTGAGTATACAGTATGAGTACTTTTTTCTTGTTTGTTGCATTATAAGTGTATTTTGATGCTAATATATTTGAAGATACATTTTCAATGTTTTTACTTGGAGTATTATTACACTGTGGTATTGTTACTTTTACTTAAAGGTTCTATGAACATCAATATAGCAGCAAACAAATATATGCCATGTAAAGATATAGTGGAGTAATGGCTTCCTATGTAGAAGTCACACTCCCTCTGTGTGTGTTGCAATCCAAGCTTCTCCGTTCTCTGTTTTGGCAGCCACTCTGGCCACACGTGCATTATCGTGCCTGAGCCCCTCCCTTTAAAAGCGGTTGGCCCCTCCCTTTGCGTTCATGTCCTGCTGGCCAGCTGGTTGCCGGCAACTCGCCACAGCTCTGCACAGGCCTTCTGCAGGAAACCTGTGCTCATACGGAGCTCCCCCACTGACAATGCTGGCGTCCCGTTTGGGACAGTGAACAAGTGCCACTGGGAGCACTATTGCAGTCCCAGCCCAAACTAAATTTTGTTCAGCATTTCAAGTACAGCACCTTTTAAGTACATTTAAAGGTTTGGCTAGTGGGGTGTTGTCACTGTGTGGTATTGATATGGTTACTTAAGTAAAGGGTCTGAATACTTCTTTCACCACTGCACACAGGCATACCTCCAACACCACCACTCTCTCTCTCTCTCTCTCTCTCTCTCTCTCCCTCGCACTCACACACACTCTCAGGCCATTCTCTGATGTGACCTTCAGCACATGCAGGCTGGCATTCAATTACCGCCCTGTCAGTGGCCCATCCAGCCCAGTGGCGGCACGTCCTTGAGAGTCTCTCTCCAGCCTCCGTCCAGTCTATATTCCATTACATCCTCCACATCGGGAGATCTGTCCGGCATAAAACAACGCTCACATCCTCATCCTTATGAAGGCGCACATGCACAGCTTGATTTCTTCTTTACAAAATCTCGAACTGCAGTGAGCAATGGTTACACTCACTCATACACTGAATCAAATCTGAGCACAAGGTAAATATTAGATTTTAGTTTTTACTGGGTGAAATATTGTGTTGGTGTAAAAAAACAAAACACCCTAGACCAGTATTTCCAAACACTACTCGTCTAAAATCGTCTCATTGAACTCCCTCAGTTTTCATATTTTTCCAGAATATTGCTCAGTGCGTTATTGGTACGTCATTACTGTCAAAACATTTTTGCTCTACTCTGCTTGATTATTGCCGAAAATTGCCTTGAGAGTCTATTTACTGTACAAATCTGTGATCATTACTGAAAGTACAGTGTTGTGCGAGAGCCATTTTCAGCCACTGCCACTTGAAAAACACTCTGAGTAGAAATCTCTTGTGGGTTTAACCCTGCATGCCCCTCCGCTTCTCTGCTGCGATGATTCATGTGCTGGTCTGCACAGCTGTTGATTGACCTCAGACAGATGTCTCTTATTGGTTTATGATGTTGTTACATCACATTGTGTGTATCAGTAAACATTTGTCTCTGGCTGCTTCCCTCCACTCTTAATGTTTTTCGTTCACATTTGTGCTAATATTTCTTATTTTTCCTCATGAAGTAAAACTCCTCTTGGATAAGAGGTTCTATAAATAAAGATGATTATGATTGTGGACTGTGTGCCATTACAATAGCAAATCTCTCACTAGTCGAATAATTGATCAACTGAAAAATAATTTGCAACTACTCTGATAATCGATTAATCGCTTTAAGTCATTTTTAAAGCAATTTATATATTATATATACTATTATTATATAATTCCAGCCTGTCAGGATCTTATCTCAGTATTTCCAAGCCTCTTGGTCGAGACACAAATTACATGTAACTAATACTGATTTAGAAATTATACAGTATCTTGTAGATGAGCAGGATGGATTTAGAAAGCCTCTATCGATCTATTATTAGAACTAGAACTGACAGAGGCAAATCCAATTTGCATGTTTTGTTGACTTTTGGCTTTGACTGGATTAATATGGATTTGTGTGCCTTTAAATTTATGGAAGCAAGCAGGGGTGGATGGTAGTTTTTTTATAAAGCAATCCACTACAGTGCCATTGCCAAGTTGCTTGCGTTTAGTGACAAGAGGATTCGTCAGAGATCTTCTCTCCAACTTTTTATGCAGATTTAGATTATGAAAACTAAATTTGGCTTATGTTTGGTTGATACGCAGATTATATAATTGTATTAGTTGAGTCTGACCCACAGAATATATTAAATGGACTGTCAAAGCATCATGCAAACAATACATTTGAGAAAGAAAGGTAAGAAGTACACATGAATTAGTTATGGCTCTGTTGCTTTAGAGAATGTTAGTGAATCTAAATACTTTGATTTTCTCCTGATGAATATAAAATTGGGTCCTTCTGTACAACAGAAATGTGAAATGATCCGTCTAATGAAAAGGGTACAGGATAGATTAAATAAGAAGGTGTTTATGTGAAATACATTTCATGGTTCTCCATGAGCAACTGAGAAAATTAGGTTTATGTTGTTTCTCTAAAGGAAAGATTTGTGTTGTAGTGTTAACTTTATTAAAACTAAGCTTTAATTGAAGTTTGAGGAAAGAATGGTTTGAAAAGTAAGGACATGCACACACACACAGATGAGAGCTGGTGTTCTTCTTCAGACCATAGATTCAAAAATAGTAGAGAGGAGTAGAACAAAGGAGATCATATTGTGTGAGCTTTAGTCAAAGTGGAAAGTGAGTCAAATTTTCTTTTTCTCTTGTTTAAGTTTGTCTCAGAAGCCTGAAAAAGAAGGTGAGGTGGTTTATTGTATTTGTATTATCCTGATTTCTCCAGTACTATACAGTTATGTCTTGTCTGTGAGAGAAGCTTAAGTTCTTTTTTTATTTTGGACTTTTTCTAATGTTTGGTAATATGTGTGGTATAGCTCTGGTCTTGGCTTTATGAATCTATGGTGTCTTTTAGGCACGTGAGAGTATAGGGCAAAGTTATACAAGACACAATAATAAAATAATTGGAACTGGTGTTTCAACTTCATGCGCTTGGCTGTCATTTACTGTCACGTAACAGTCCGGAATTATTCCTACTAAAGTATTAATCTTTAATATACAGTACATTAGCATGGTGACTTAAGAAAATAACTCGAAAATATAATGTGTGCAGTAGTTAATGTTACAATTTCACTGAAACACTGCAGCGCAACACCGCCTATCTCAGTCTGAGTTGTGGGCAGTTGGAAGTTGGAGAGGTCTGTATACCGTTACAGCCTGGTTTTGTATTTAGGAGATTTAATGAGGATAAACACAGTTTACGGTCACACGTAAAACCAATGAGGGTGGAGCAGGGTTCCACCACCTTCACTCCCTACCAGTAACCTACCATAGATCCAAAGCTCAAAAAGGGGTATTTGGGACAGTCCTGATTATAAGATGTAAACTTCTTCTTCGGGAAACTATAACTGCTGTCTTCTGACATTTTAAGTGATTCATCGAGAAAAGAATCACTTCATAATCAAGCTCATTGTGGCACTGCGGGTTTATCCTAAACAACGAGAAATGCACATGAAATGCCTGGCGTATACAGTGTTTATTTGACAGCCGACTGAATTGTTAGCCTTCAGGAATTTATGATCATAGCAGTAAATCCACTATGTGCCAGATAGATAGATAGATACATAAAACATATTGGTCCCCTGGATTTATGAGCTGTCTGATGTATGCAGATCTTACTCAACAGATTCTACCTCTCTGTAGTTGGAGGGTTTCAGCTTCAGTTGACATTTACAGTACCAAAGCAATCATGAATGGCTATCATCTCTTAACTGTATTGATCCCTTTGTATCTACAATGCTGTTTGTCTGGAAGATATGAAGCATGGACGCTTGTATCACATTTATGTGTTGTTGAGAGCATAAATATTTTCACCTGAATACGCCCCCATAAACCCGACTGAGCCTCCGTGTCTCCATTAAGGAAATGAAAAAGGCAAAAGGGATGACCAAACCTCTGCTGATTTCCCCCTCATGAGGCTCCCATAAAAGAATTGGAGAATTATTAGCACCTCCAATATATTATCTCAAGTCTTTAAAGCCTGTTCCTTGTCCAAGATGTTCTCCTGCCGCTCCCGGGATCCAAAAATAATGCCTGCCAGAAACCAGAGCCTCTAAAATTCTGTAACCTGAACTGTCTGCAGAGAAAACAATGGATTTCAGCAGCACGCACAGTTGTGCCACATGGTTTGAGCCTGTGCTTCATGTCAAGTGACTCTACTTACTCAAACCAAACAATGTATCCAGTGTGTTTTTTCATTATGGATGGGAGCCTGATCTCCATTTTCTTCTGAAAACCATAGAGTTCAAGTGCCAGACTCATAAGTAAAATCAAAAGACACTCAAAGTCTCAACTATAATTTGTTATCCAGAACCACTGGACAGGTACACTTGTGTTTCGGGAAAATGTTGTCCTGTGTTGAACCATTGCGTTAAAGGTTCCATATTAATGTCTTTTTCAGGTTCATACTTGTATGACATTTTTTTTCTCATACTAACTGAATATACCTGTATTCACATGCATGTCTCTTTAAGCACTTATCCTGAAAAAGCCCAGTCTGCTCTGATTGGTCAGAGTTTCTGGGTCTTCCACATCTGCACTCTCTGCGTCTCCCGACTCCCGTCAATGCAGCCAAGGAATGAATGTAATGTATTAACCTGTGGCTGTAACATCACAAGTGTACAGAAGTCACGGTTTCTGAAAAGTGGCTGTGTGCATTTCTCTGTGGATTGAGCGTTTTGATTCTTTCACATGGAAATCTTCCTTTTTGAGACCTTTTTAAGCCCCCAATGTTGGGAATTACTGATCTCTAATTCAAACGTTGTGAACCATTGTAAAGAGCATTCATCAAGACAACTCTGAGCATATGCCTTAGCATTGCCCTATAAACTGTTTATTCTAATCGTTTTTAAAGGCGATATAAACAAGGCTTCAGTGGAGCATGCTCAGGTGTGAATTTCGGGCTTTTGGCAAGCCTGAACGGATTAGTTTAGCAGATTTCTGATTTAGTTTTGCCTATAACTAGATGGGACAGGTTTCCTCAAGAGCACATTAAACGGTCATGTTTCGTACGGGGTTTCAGGGCAGAGCGTCATGCCAGCAGAAGCTCTCTGCCCTCTGTTGACACTCTACACAATGACTAAACACCGACTCCCCCTCAGTTTCATCTTAAAATACTACTTTGTTAGCGGCATCATTTAGATCCTGCAAATTAGTACATAAAGTTTTATTCTTTCTTTGGTGTGCAACCTCTGCGGCTTTTAGTTGTCAGCTCCCCTATGAGATTTCTTACTTGTAACATTTACATTTTATTTGTTGGGTATTAATCCTCGTTTAGGATAGTATTCAGGCTCGTTCAGCTTTTTGTATTGTCGTGTCGGTTTATCATCTAAATGGTCACGTGGGGCTCATTGAGTCATGCATATGTCTTTCATTTGGTTTGTGTCGCTCATTAAATCTCAGGATAGCAAAGCATAGTTGTTTTTTCCCCCTTCTCAACAAAGAGGCACAATAGCAAGGCAGATTCCAGGACTGAGGCCTGTAACTGGCCGACCATATCTCCACTTTAAAAAGTGTAATTTGATTAAATCGGCTCTGTTTCAGTCCAGAATCTGTGCTGGCTGAAATGCATAAAGTGGATTAACTCGATTACAGGATAATGCAGATTAAACTGGTAAACACAATTACTAAGTGATGCACATGGCCTATAGGGGTGGAGCTAAAGATTTACTTTTCAGACAGAAGAACTGGGTGAAAATATTTGGATTTTAGTTGCGGTGTGACCACTGAAAAGGCACAGATCATGTAACATTTCCATTTCATACAACAGTAAGGGTGGCACTGGAACATGGAGCTGACAGTAACACCAGTGCTCTTTGAGCCTATAATACCTCCAGGTCCCAATGTATTTGCTTTTGCTTGTAAAAAATTAGCCAATGCATATGTTGCTGCTAATGAAAGCGTTAAGATATTCAGCTGGTGTTTCTCTGGAGTGACACGTCAGCATGTCTCTTGATCCCTGAAGCGATTTTCCCCCTGGGCGAGGGCGGATAGTCATGCTTGCTCTGACGGTGGAGATACAGCCGGTTCAATAGAAGCGGGGGTGGCAGCTGGAGAAAATCCATTCTCAGAGTGAACATTCTGCTGAGACAGGTATGCCGACCTTTCAGTCATCTGATAGGTCAACGCTCGGCAGCGTGCCTGGACATTCGTGGCTAAACGCCAGGCGTGGTGGTGCTTATAGTAAAGCTTATCTGAGCAGTAGCCAGCTATGATCAATGGAACCCCTTGGCAGCTCATCGATAGTACAGTATGGCACAGCCACAAACACTCACCAGCAGAAGCAGGTGACAGATGACGATAGGCTTTACACATGTGCGTGGTGACCATTCAGAACCTCAATGTAGACCATGAGTGTTCAATGTACAGTATCTGAAGCAAAATCTAGTTTTAATCCGTAGTGCAGCAGTTAAAGTCGATCATCTTTAATTGCCACGCAATTATTACTTGTAAATGAGTCTTGGATGACTTGGGTGCAGTGAGATTTTTCTGCTTTGTCTGCAGGAATTATATGCAGACGAATACGCCTCTTGCATATAAGACTCCCACCCCAATAAGATAAACATTAAAATTCATTGTTAGTGATAAACTCTGCTTGTTCTTATTCCTCTCAGGTGCCCACGGAGTAAGAGAGGAGCCCCGGTTTGTGACGGCTCGCGCCGGAGAGAGCGTGATCCTGGGGTGTGACGTGTCCCCTCCCCTGGACGGCCAGCAGCCCCCCTATGTGGTGGAGTGGTTCAAGTTTGGAGTGCCTATTCCCTTCTTCATCAATTTCCGCTTCTACCCTCCTCATGTGGATCCAGAGTACACTGGTAAGATGTCTGTCGTTGTGACTGAGATAAAGCAAAGTATCCCAGCTCCGAAAGAATACAGAGACATTGTGATAAGTTTTATCCGTAACAGATTTAGTGTAAAACCTTTGAATCAATGAGCATTTGGATGCATCTTGGGAGGAATCAGGGTCAAGATCTTCTTGGTTGCCAAGCACAGTAAATCCACAGGACTTTGTTTTGTTGACACCGCAGCAGATACAAAGTGGATAACAAAGAGTTCGACAGTACACACTTTTCTCCTCCCAGCTCTTCAAATATGGCAGCTTGGTCAGTGGCAGCGATTTCACATGGCACCAGGTTTTCTATCCGTGGCAACGCTCAGAGCAACTGCTCGACCACTATGCTGTTAGTCACCCAGGAGACTGCTGTTCATGTCCTGTGTGAAAATTCAAAGCAAACAATGACTCATTTAAACTTATGTACGCAAGTTAACCTACTTACGTATTTAACTGTCACATACTGTACGTGAATTGCATGAAAACAATACATATTTTAACCCAAACTACAATATTTTCCCAAACCCAACAAAGTAGTTTTGTTGCCTAAACATAACACTACCTTGCACCTTCATAAAATAATGCCAAATGGTCCTGACCAAGCATCCATATGTGTGAAGAGTTGGGACTGAGAATGTACCGGATAAACAGTGATCATAAATGAGGGAAGCGATTCAATTCCAGGCCACTGCAAAGGACCGTTTGTTTAATCCGTACAAAAAAAACCCAATGTGTGTAAAGACGCATCATAGTTTTATGGTGGATACATATAACGTGTCATAACCTGTTAATTATTGAGCTATAGAGGTGCTTGTGATTGATTTTGTTACGGTTGCACAGCTGTTTCCCCCTGTTTCTAGTCTTAATGCTAAGCTAAGCTAACTGTTTACTCGCTGTATCTTCATATTTATACTTATATATACAGACATTCGCTCTCGTCATCTAACTCAAACCGAAAAACGGACAAACCAATTGTGTGATTGTCAAACTAAATTACCACAAAGACAACAGAGACTATGACATTGCATTGATGGATTGGTTGTCATTCACATTCACTGCAACAGGAAATACACTGGGACACATTTGCAGTGTTTAAGTTTGCAGTGGAGAAATAGTCAATAAAATATAAAGTATGAAGCGTATCTCCAAAAATGGTAAATCTACCTTTGTGAGTCCATCATCCTCAAGGATATTATAATGATGTATCACTCCAAAAACAGTACAAACTTTACCATTATCATTCTGTAAACATTTCTATTATTATACAACATATAGATTTCCCTACACTGCCGCATACCTAATTATGGCTGAAAGCCGAGCCATTTCTGACAACTAATTAAATGTATTGCAGTACAAGTGTGCTGTGTACATGTACCTCCCAATCCTATTTCACTGTAGGATTGACCTGCAATTTCAGCGTGATCCAGTGTGTTTTTTTTTTTCCCTCAGAATGAAACTTGTTTGGGCTTTAAATAAAAGGCATGGTGCAGTACACTGAGGCCTTTAAGTACTAAGAGAAAGACTTGGCTGCCCTTTCGTTCTAACATGGCGTTTGGGGGTGTGCAGGGGCATCTGCTGCCTCAGAGTGCATAGAGGGAAATAGCTGTGTCTCAGCAATTTACGACTGCATTGTACATACATTCTTTCTTACACAGTCAAGTGACAATGCAGCACAGAGCATATAGAGTAGAGTCGATACCCTATATTAATAAAAACTAAATGCTGTACGTATAGAAAGGGGGGTTTACACAGATACGCAATCTAGCTAAAATTTGTTTTTATGAAGCTTTAACCAACAAATTAATGGCATTTAACTGTATAAGTGACTCCTGTTATTTAACCTACCCTTATTGATATAAATGATGTCGACAAAATAATCGAAACACCTATTCGTATAACCCAGTACTGTTAAATAGCATCACAACTGCAGCCTCCAAAATTATCTTAAAATGGAATCAACGACTCTCTTAAACAGTTTTAGCTGAAAAACAAATCGTAGTGAACGAGTGCCGCACGGCTCAACTTTTTTCTCTCTTCTCATGGCTGTGCAGCCTTCCAATAGGTAAAAACAACCAAGAACTGAGTCAAAAATGAGAATGTCGAATGACCCTACATAGCCAACTGTATTTTCACTTAGAAAAACTCAATGACACACAGTGAAGCTGGCAGCAACCACACACTACTGACGGTGTCTGTGGAGCAGGTAAAAACCCCATGTATTTTGGCTGTAAGACTGCGATAGTTTTAGCTAGGTGTACCTAATAAATGGGCAACTGCGTGTATGAAGCCCTTTTTTATTTGATACAGAGCAACATTTGCATTCAGTTGTGTTTTGTGTTTCTGGCCACCTGGTAAATTTAAGTTAAGTATTTAATCTCTTTTAGTTCTGTTTTTGGTCTCCACCTACTACTAGGTAAAATAGCTCACACTAGCTTCTAAATGTTCCACATTCACCAGCTAGTTGCTAACTATCTTGCTAACTGTCTGCTGTTCGGTGCTGAGCAGGAAGCGTACAGTGAGGTTTTTTTTGCTGAAAATGAAATTTGCCTGTTGTGGCCAAAAGTGACGCTATGAGGCTGGTGAGACTGAACCTATATAGAAAAATTGGCCATAAAACTCAAATGATATACTAAAAGATGCCACACATACACACAAGCATCTCCAGCTCCTAGTTTAGACAATATATATTTGTCAGTGCCTTCACAGACTACTTGCAGCAGGAAATTGGTTCTTCTGATGTTGCTTCAGCGTCTGTGACAAGATAGCGAGCTGTCAGAATGGGGTCAGAATTATCTGTCCCTCTTCCTACCTCTTTACCAAGTACAAAACCCCTGCCTGAGTCGGTATATGCTATAAAATAAAGGCAAAGCAAAGCAAGGGGATTCATCTTTTTTTTCAGTGAAAATTGTGTGAATAATGTTAAATTCATTGGCTTTTCAAGCAGGGTCATCATCACTGCAAACAGGACTAACAGCCTTTTTTTGTCTTGAAGTGGCTACTGTAGTTACTGCAGCTTCTGGAGTGTTTCATTGCTTACCTTAACCTGACCACCAGCAGAACATGAACAACCAGTGCTTTCCAAACAGCATCACACTCCGTTGTTCTTGCTCGGGCTCCAGTGGGCCTCTGCCATGTGGCTTCGAGTCCACTGCTGAGGAATTACCAGCGAACAGATGCAACAGGAATATGGCCAGTCTCATTACATAGATTAAAGTTTATTCTGGGGATTGCAAGTGCACGGCCATAGTGTGATAATGACACTGGACTGTAGTTTATGAAATACCCTTTGGGCCTGTGCAGTCTCAGAGCTCATTTGGGCTATTTTGTTATCACTTTATATGAATACAATTGGTGAATTGACTAAATGTGATATTATTCCATCACACAGCTGCTACCAAAACAGAGTAGATTATCCATGAATACTGCATTAACAGTTGGGCTAATTCAAATATTTTCACTGTCCAGACTTAATCACATTAAATCCATCAAAGGGTCAATCATTTTGTCTGGGTCAGTGAGCATTCACTTTCCAGTCTATGAATTGTCAAGATACCAACAGTATATGCATTTTGATATGTTATTCTAAATTCCTCAGTATAAGTGTATTTCCCATCCAATTCACTGCTAAATGAGAACTTGTGGATGTGTCTCCCTGCAGAATAAAATCTATCCTGCCAGTTTGTCCTGCAGCTATATGGAAATTATAACATTTAAAAACATCTATTTTTGTGCCCACTAAAGCAATGACGCAATCAATAATTCAGATGTGCAGCTTGTGAAATTTTAGTGTCAGATTGTCCCGCTTTGGGACAAGCTGTTGGAAAACTAAACCATACTTCTTCACCAGGATAATATGGATACGTGTACAGTATATGTAAAACAAGCTCGTCCCCTCCGGAGCTGCATTTTTCATGCATGCATGCAAGCCGATTTTTTTATACTGTTACAAGAAGGAGGGAGCTGATGTATTATCACATACTGATGATATATTAATCGGTATGTATACATACAGTATAAAGTGTTATGCTTTTTGAGGCTTTGTCATTTTCTTTTGTCATATAGAGCTGAGTAGCTAGCTAGCACAGTAGTACAGTAGCATGTCGTAGCAGAAGAAATTTTTTACAGCAGACATCTTACCATTTACCTTACACAGCCACAAGATCACATGAGAAAACACTTTCACATGTCACACAAAAATCCATCATGTCAGGCTCAAAGCAAAGCTCAAAGTAATGAACTCATCTGAGGTGGGAGGCGGGGAGCGGGCAGTGACTTTGACACGAGGCGACCACACAACTTAGATGCTATAATAGCATCAGTTTATCAAAACTGGAGACTTTTTCGTTACTAAGAGAAGAGAACGACACTGAGGCTAGGAATTTCGGACAATTACAATATCTCCCAATTAACATAGTATAGAGAACGATAAAAGAGAATGATAAAACCTTTAACAAACCGGTGGGAAAATGGCAGCAAAACCTTAATAACTTCCTCATAAACTAAATAACATCCAATATTTACTTCAATTCACCTGATTTAGCTGATACTTTACATCACAAACAGCTGAAGATACATTGGTGTGATAAAATTGATAATTTAGGCTAATTATTTGGTGTGACTGCACGGCTAGCTATGCATTTACCATCTTGGAATAATGCATGAACATTCCCAAGTCGGATTAATGGAAGATCTTCTTGTTTTTGTTTTTCACATTGCGCGAATGAATGAATACAGCAAAAGCAGAAAAAATAGCAAATTCATATTTATTGATGAATTGAATTATTGAATTAATGGCTACGTTTACTTTAGGTGTTCTAGGTCCCTCACATTGACGATGCTGTGCTCACTCACTATGCATTATTCAAAAACAATCCCTACTCACTATTGCTAGATTCAAGTCTTTTTCTGACATATGATGCACTTAAAGTGTCCGCCATTTTATGTGGGTGTCTTACTTCTCTTTGTAAAGTGTATGTGCTATTGTGGCCTCAAAAATCCACACAATGAAACAGAAAAAAAGTGTTAAAGACATGCGATTACTTTCTGCTAACAATTCCACAATGCAATGTGTATAATTTACAGATGCAACAATTACAATCCTAAACCAATTCTCCTGCCTGTAATAAAGTCACCATGGAGTTCAGTACTAAGTTTGAAACGAGTGAACCAGGAAGTGGTTTTGTACTACATACAGTACTAGTCAAAATAGCCGGTACGGTGGCTAACTCCATTATCACAAGCAATTAAAAGTTAAGATTACATTTTGAAATTGTATTACTTTCAGGTGCAGATAGTTAACTGTATTCACGATGGAGCTAATTTAATCAAATGTTTAACTAAAACTTAAACTAACCCCCAGCTATATATTTCCCTATTTTAATTGTATCTATTTGGGACTTAAAGTTGTGTTTTTAGTTCACCGCACTATCTCTGCTAACTTTGGCACTTTTTGTCTTTACTGTCTTTTGTGTCTTATTTGTATCATATACAGTTGTACCAGATTGCTGCAACAAAATAATTTCCCTTTGGGGATGAATAAAGTAATTATCTATCTATCTATCTATCTATCTATCTATCTATCTATCTATCTATCTATCTATCTATCTATCTATCTATCTATCTATCTATCTATCTATCTATCTATCTATCTATCTATCTATCTATCTATCTATCTATCTATCTATCTATCTATCTATCTATCTATCTATCTATCTATCTATCTAGTGTTTTCTCTTCAGAGCATTCTGACAAATCTTGTGATTTGATCTAAACGAGGTGTTCGCTCATCTGTTTTCACAGTAGACAGAATCCTGAGCTGTGTAAGTGGTGTGTATACCCCGGGGGGTGGAGGGGTCCTGACGTGGATACAGTGCTGTTATCTCTGTTTACAGCAGCACCCTCTCACTCTTTGACAAATGGGAGCCGTGGTTGATCCCTACCCTTCACGCCAACACCCGCCCCACTCAGCACTTCAATGCCCAGGCAAAAATAGACTTGACTTTTTAAAGACAAGCTACCTTTTTACTGCAAGACTGCAGACTCTTCTCTCTTCCTCTTTGCTGCATCGATTTTCTGCTAACAAAAAAAAACCTGTCAGTTTTCTACCCCAACTATGGCAGCAATCCCAGGGTCGGGGTATCTATCTATCTAATGCATTTATATACAGTGCTGGTAGAGCGATCCAGCCCGGCCTTCAATATATTTGCCTGACAGTTTGAAGTAACAAGAAACAGTGCTTACAGAACATCTACACATCAAAGTTTGGAAAAATGCTCCATTTCCAAACACTCGTCAGACAGTAGAAGCGAATGTTTTAGTCTGCTGGGCTGTCAGAGGCAGCCATGTGAGCAGCAGGCTGGAGGCTTGAAGACAGACAGCTTAGCAGCTGAAGATTTCACCATGCCTGATTTCCTGAACTTCTCTCATCCCTTGTGATTTCCTCCTTTCAGAATTCCAATTTATCCTCAGCTTTGAAGAAAAAAAGCGGCAGGGATGGAAAAGTTTTATAAGAAATAGATGATTTCTTTGAGGTGGGAGGCTGGTCTATTCCCACAGTGACATCACATTCTTTATTTTAATTCAGCTGAAGGTAGGCTCCCAGGTATTTCATGCATAAATCCCAGTACTGGAAGGTAGCTGGTTTGTTGTTAAGCCACATTTATGGCTAAATATTGTGGTGTTTAATTGGTTAAATTTCAAACATTTTGAGCACATCTAACTCTCTTCTTGGTGAGAGTTAGATGAGAAGATCGATATCGCTCTCATGTCTCTCCTCTGTAGTGGTATTGATCTTGACTTCTAAGTCAGGGCTAAAATAAAAATTCCCAGAATGTCAAAACTATAACTTCAGAAACAGAATTATTTTGCTAATAATCCTTTGGTGAATATCCAGAGCCTGTGTGGTCTTTATGTCTATTTTATATTTCCTGACTGAAGCTCTAAATTGGCCCGTAGGTGCGAAGGTACAGTAAGTGTTAGGGACTGTCTGTCTCTCTGCGAGCGACTGGCAACCTGTCCAGGGTGTTTTCCTATCTTCCGTCCAGTGCTTGGAAAGCTTCCAAGACTGCTGTTCCTTCTGAATAGGAATAGGAATGAACTTCTTCGTCACACCCGGCTTGGACTTTGTGCATCAAAATAGGCTTGTGCATGTGCTTATTTTAATAAATAGTAGTTCAAAGTCTGAGTTCATGGAGCCCTTGCAGAGAAACGAAAAATGGGAGAAGCAAAGATTCTTATAATGTTGCACATAATCCTAACATACAGTCCTCAGAGAAAGAATATTGTATTTTTTGTTTTAATTGCATTAAAAAAGAAACAAAACATTATTGTAAACCATAACTTGGAGGCTACTTTTGTTGCAAACCTGGTACATTGTACTGTAAATTGGCTTCTTGCTGCAAGAAGAAAAAAGGGTTGGAGCCAAGCATTTAACTCCCAATGGCTATAATGGGTCTCTATGGTGACCAGCAAAGCTATGAAGCCGATCATTGCTAGAAAAGACTATGCAGGTGTTTCAAAAAGCAGAAAAAGACACATTTATCCCCTTCTGTCTCCAGGTAGAGCCTCTCTGCACGGGAAGGCCTCCCTACAGATTGACCCAGTGCGCTCCGAGGACCAGGGCTGGTACGAGTGCAGGGTCCTGATGCTGGAGCAACAGTACGACACCTTCCACAACGGCAGCTGGGTGCACCTCACAGTCAATGGTGAGTCACATGTGCCTGCTGTCTGACCTGGAAACATGTGTTTGGGGGTGGGAAAGGAGAAAAAAATAGAAACCTGCGTCACGGCACTTAAAGACCGTGTAAGCAGGTTTTTCCTTTTTGCCGTCATCAGGCAAAAATGCCATAGTAACCTTTCAGCATATTGTAAGTGGTTCGAGAGAAAACCTAACTTCACAGGTTATTTCAGAGAGAGGGTGTTCATATTGGCTGTTCCTGTGGGCTATACAGATCTGCATGTACTTTCCGTCAGATGGGAAAAGCAAGATTCAATGGTGGAAAATCCTGCAGAAAAAGTAGCTGCCTACACTGCAAAGCAACCCACAAGCCTGACAAAAACAGTGTAATAGAAAGAGTGACAAAAAAAGCAATAAAACATGTGGCAATACTGGCGAAGTGAAATTGCTGCTAATAGTTTAGCCTTCTGCTATCCATAGCTAAAGCCAATAGCTGAAATTATACTCCCCTTTTGTTGGACATAGAAACTGAAAGGAGCTATTTTAAAGGGTATATCGGTAGATATTTGTGTGAAAACTCATCTTATACTTGCTGAACTTTTGCTATGGCGGCACATGCCCTAATGGACTCCTTTTCTCTTTGGTATTTTACTCTCATAAATTGCAGCCCTACAAACAGCCCTTCATTCACCCTGGTTCTTGACTCACTGGTCCAGTTATCTGCTGGTGACATATTTTTACTTTTCTTTTTTTTACCAGTCACATTTAAATGAGTGACCACTGGGCACTGTTTGAGATCATCCCTACAGCTCCTTTTCAAAAGGCCCTCGTACAAAAAAGGAATGAGAGGCTGGTTTAAAGAGAATTGATTGCGGCATGTTTAAGGCGGTTCCGGCAGGGATCGTCTGTGATAGTCTGAGAGCTATCAAAGTGATGACCAGGCGGAAAAAAAATCTGCACCTTTGCATTTCCCAGGAATGCCCCAGTGGCTCAGAGAAGCTCATGTGAAGTGTGTCTTCACATTGTTGCAGAGCGCCAGAACGCCTTTTGTGTTTAAATTTTTTTAAGCCCTGTATCTGTTTCACATGACAAATGCTTTTCAGACAGATATTATATTAAGCTGCTGCATATGTTTCACAGCAGATGTAACTGAGTAAATGCGTGATGCAGCAAAGATGCAGTAAAGCAAATGCAGCAAATTCTCATTTTGTAGTATTCCTTACATTTCCTGGCTTTTCTTGCAACTGGTTTACATGAGCATGGGTGAATATTTGCTCAAAAGAATAGTTCAAGCCAAAAGTGGTGGTGTTGTGTCGTAGCTTCATAGGTCTCTAGCTTCAGGGAGCTGTAATCCTTTGTGTTGTTACAGAGAGACTTTGCGAGCAAACTGTCAAACTCATTCACATGTATATTTTTGGCGCTGTGTGAAACTCATGCATATTCGATTCGATCATGCATATGCTTTACAATGGGTGCAATTCTAGTATTTGAATAATGATTACAATGCGCTGTATGCGAGAAATACTGTGTCCATTTATAAAGTCCATTGATTGCATAATCACTTTGGAATGAAAAATGCTGACGTGTATAAATGGTTATTATCAATGCAGAACACAATGTTTTCTTTTGTGTGTATTTGTGTGTTAGTACAGCACACACGCTGCAAATTACTTGATGCACCGTGTTGTGCAGCGCATTACATCAGCATTGACATGAGAGCGCCTCATTGTGTGTTTCTGTATGCGGCTAAATGCGATCTCTGTTTGCCGGTTTGAAGTTTTAGTTAAAGAGTGAATAGGTCTCACTCTGCTGTCACCTGCACACTCTTGTGATGTTTGGAGTTTGGGAACGTCTGTGGGGCGTGTGCGTGTGTATCAATGTCTTGTTGTGTAGGCATACTGCATCTCTGTAGCTTTCCTCATCAGCATTCACTCTTAACTTCAACTGCTCCCTCTCTCTCCGGCTGCTCTACACTCCTGTCAGGCCTTTCAACCGAAACTGAGCTCTTCGGTAGCAGAACTTATAATTTCCCTGAATGTCTCATTATATTGGCATATTAAGTGATTGCGTTTTACATGACCTCATATAGTTATGTCAGTTAGTTCTATCCGTAGTAGAGATGCACTAGACACATGCATGCTTGGGGTGGATTTGACTGGTTTTTCTGGGGCTCATATTTGAATTTAAACACCGACATTCATGGAAACACTAAAAGCATTAGTTGTTCCAGAGTCAATATATCCAAAAGGGGGGATTCATATGAGGACTTTATGCTACTGTTGTCATCTCAATGGGTGTCTGTGAGGGAAGCAGGTGCCATTTTTGTCTGGCCTCCACACAGACACTAAGGGCACCCATTTCCTTTGGCTGTTGGTATTTGCATACACTCCTCCTTTGAGTTCCTGTTTGCTGGCCTTAACTTCCTGCCAAGCGGACAGGGAATTTGTGCCCACTCAGTGGCAGGTGTCAGATGGCAAGGCCTTGTGCCCGAAAAAGACACTAAGGCCTCTCTCTCTCTCTCTCTCTCTCTCTCTCTCTCTCTCTCTCTCTCTCTCTCTCTCTTTCTCTCTCTCTCTCTGCCCTTCCTCCTTGTTCTCTTCTCCTCCCTCTAGTCTTGTCTCTCCTGTCCTTCCCTTCTCTTTCAAGCATCAGCAAGCTTTTCAGGGATGCAAAATACACCAGCGTACCAGTACGTGATTTTTAGTGACATACTGAAACATAACAGACCCTGCCACTGTGTCACTGGGTTAGTGATGGGCTGGCATTTGAGACCCATTTGGTTGACCCAACTGGGGCCCAAATGCCAGCTCATTTGTCCACCAGCTCCATATATCCCCCATGTGTGTCTGTCAGTCACTAATGGGCCCACTGTGGCTACAAATGCAGCCCATGTGAACAGTCATCCTAACGCTCATGTGGGACCAAAAGATGCTGATTTTGACATTTTTTTATTCACATTTGTCCCTAAATTGCACGTCAGCCCAATACACATGTTGGACAGATGGACAAACTCTAAAATCTTAAACCAATGTTTTTATTTATACATCTACCATCCATTCCAAATGATTGGTCAGCGTCCAATGTGTAGTCTTCCATGTCTGTCTGCCAAGTCACGACGATAATTTATGGCTCTATGATCACCAATGACTCAACGATCTCAAAACACAACAGTTTTGTGTAGTCTCATCCTACAATAACTACCTATAAGAGAAAGGTAGGATGTGAGTAACGGCAAAGGAAATGAGCTCCTCTCCTTCTTCTCTTAATGCTCCAAAAAGAAATGCATGATTAACTACTTTCAGTGATGTAGAAGATTGTCAACAGTAAGACTACGGAGGGGTCCCTGGAGAGTCTAACTCCATGCCGTTGAAGTTTACTTGCTTAGCGGAGCACACAGAGACCAACAGCCAGTAGAGAGGAGGCACAGGGGGCGATGTGAGAGGAAGCAGCAAGAGACCTGGGGCCTGTTCTGTAAAGTGAGCTTACCAAATAAGCCAGGTTTATTTTGATAGTCTCACTAATTTTTTGTTGATTCGGTTTTCTAAAGCAAATACAACATAAGCCTGTGAATATTCTCACTTGTCCAGGTCATCGTTACCCTCAAACCAGAGCATTGCTTTGCTTTGAGGGTAACATAGTTCAAGCTCATTTACCATGGCAACGTATTCTGGAAAACTAACCTGGTCCAAGGCATGTCCTTGCAAGTGGAAATATTTCAATATTTCAGTTGAAATATTTCAACTTCAGTGCCGCAAATGATTAAAAAAATGTGTCGTGAAGTGAATTTACTGTATGCGGGTGACTGAGTTGCTTAACGAAAGTTGCACTGACAACACACTGACACAACGCCATGATTTTATGTGACTTTCTGGCGTGCTGCCATATTACGGTATATGGACTTTTTTAACAACTGTTTATAGAAAATCAACTTAAGCAAATAAATTATGCAATGATAACTTAAATGAGGATTAAGAAAAACATTTAGAAGTAGACTTTTACGTTTTAAATTATATGGAATCTGATATCAAACTTCTAAATTACCCCAACAGAATGATAATTATAAATAGCTGAATAAAAAATAAGATTGCAAAATTATATTGAACAGAAATATAGTATATACTGTAGTAGTATCTAAATCTATAGGCCTTTGCCTCTGCCTCTATTTCCCTACAGCAGATGTGTTTAGTTGGTGGCAGTACATGTAGCTGAACAGCACCCCCTGCCACCCAGTCCCTATAAGATGTATGAATTCTTGAATATGTTTCAAAATTGTAAAGGCTTGAAAGCACTGCTCTGTGGCTGCGAACATTGTCACTTTCTCTTTTCCACTGCTGTTTGCTGAAGTGTATTGATTTGTACGACCTTGCGGGCTGCTTAAGAACAGCATGCACACGCAGTTATCTTGACTACTTGAACCCGTCTCAAATGAGTCTGATTCCATGAGCTTGAATTTATCTTTTTGGAACTGATGTAATTCTGACTGATTTTTTAGGCTCATTCAAGTCAGGTTTTGCTTTTCTTAGCATGCTTAATGGAACAAAAACATCCAAGACATAGCCATGGAGCTAACAGGCCTCAACGTCTACCATACAGACAGTAGGCCCGAGTCTATATCGCATCACCGCGTGTGCCCTCATCTCTAATTATATGGAGACCGACAACGTAGTAATCTCTTATACGAGGCTAGCTTGTTAGCATGCTTATTTCAGTGGATATCTCTGCAACACAATACATAGATGGCATTATGTCAAGACTGTTACTTCCTCACATTCTGTTGATAATGTTAGTTAATTTGTGTTTTCAACTAAAAAGCTATCCCTATCTTACACATTGCAGCTCTAACTGCAGAATGTTATAATACAGATTTTGTGGAGTACCTCATGCTGACATTACAAGAGGGAGGAAATTCTCCTCGAGGGCCTTTTTTCTTTTCTCTGCAACAGTTTACAGTAAAATACACGTTACACGTTTTAGGTTCATGATGTGAAATCAATGAAAAAACTGTGTGCTCTACGCAGCAGTATTCTCTTCGGAGAAGAGACAAGAAAAGAGGCCAAGCGAGGGAATAAAATGATGCAGACGTGCTCTTGAGTTAGTGAGAAAATAACTGGCGAAGAGAGAAAACAGACCGAACCATGCGTTTTACAGCAGCATCCAGGCCACCTGCTAATGTGCTGTGTGGTCTACAAAGAAGAAGAGTGGGAGTGCAGGATCTCGAAGCATCTTTTAATGTATATAATTGATTAAAAGTTGTAGTAAGTAGGGCAAGAAACTTTTTTTGTAGAGCAATTCCCAGGTTTGCCAGCCACAATGACAATTCCTCTGTGACGAGCTGTACCTGATGGTGTGAAACAATTCCCAGGTTGACCACCATGTGTTCCACCTATTTCCTGTCAACTGATGCTTAATACCTTAAGAAAAATCTGAATTAGGATTAAAATGAATACCAGCACTTACATTACGGTAGTGGTCAAAGTAGTCATATCCTTTAAGTAAACGCAGGCTACTAATAAAATCTGAAAATCTAATTGTATCCATTAGAGAGGTAAATTAAACAGAACTAACTCAGGCTGTACTAAATGAACAGACAGAACTTTTTAAAGCGAAGGGGTCACACAACTACAAATAAAACAAAACAGGACATCAAGTATAAATATTTACAAATTTAAGCAAATGAAAAGCACTGACAAACCAAAGAAAATAAACAGATTTAAAGAAATTTTAAAAATCCCCCCATGATGTGTCAGGCACTTGGTACATTCTGATTGATCACTTCCTGTATTAAAGAGCTCTGTTTTAGAGGCCCATCTTCAGCAGCAGCAACACCAGCAACTCATAGAAATACAAGCTAGAATGATTTGGGCAAGCTTATTTTAAGACAAACTAAAGTGTACAGTAGCTAACCAAATGTGTGCACTACAAATAGTAATGCATGCCAACAATACTAAATAAACTAGTATAATGTATGAGGTCAACAAACTAAGGAGAAAATATTAAAACTAAACCATAAGGAAAATTAAGGTGAGAGCAGGAGGGTTACAAACATTTAAAGCAGTTGTGTGTCGACAGGTCATCACCTTCAAACAGTTATTTAAATGAGAGGTTAAGAGGGGAAATCTCTTCTTGCTAACAACTCAGACACCTGAAACGTGTCAAGGAGTCCCAACTAGACACTGGTTTTATATAGAAGGTCACAAGCCCACTGCATTTTAAAAGCTTATCATGTTTTTTAATGTAAAATCTTGAACTGTAAAAGTAACTTGTAGGTATGGGCAGTACAATAATTAAGATTGGTCAAATATATCAGTGAGAATCAGTAAAGCATCTTCAGGTAAAAGCACAAACTCATAGTTAAGCAGGTTGATACTGTAACTGTAATGACACATCATGATCCGTTTAATGTAGCCACTGACCGTCAACTACTTGAGCCAGCGATACATAAACATGTCATGCATTCTATCTCCATTAATCTACTGTATCATCTAATGTAATGAGTGCTGGAGAGCGAGAGGGCAGTATGGACAGGCAGATGTCTAAACGTGCTAATTGGGCGATTTGTTTACTCCATGCCAGGTGCTTGTGTGTAGTTTGAAGCATGGCAGCGCTCCCAGCAGCAAGTGGTGACCCACTTGTACAGCAGCTTTTTTTTCTCTTTAACTAAACATTGTTCCACTATTTAAAATCAAAATATTATGTTGAAACACGGAAAGCATCTGGCGGAAGAAAATGTGGTTTATTGGCCCACTGTAGTTGTCGAAGAGCTCCCTTTGTGGCTGTTTGTAAAGCTCAGAACATCAGGTGGAAAATCCGGTGATGCTGCTAAGTGGTTTCCGTAGGTTTAAATGACAACACGGAGGGATGATTGTCACCGTCAATGGTCCCTGTCCCCTTGAGTGTCGAGCTGTTTCAGAAAGCTGTGGCATCACCTGCTATCTGAGCAACATCTGGGGGCCATGGATGTGAGAAGAGAGGTGAATACTGCTGGTCAGCTTGGCTGCCACTTTGTCTCAATGACCAACAACGGTACAACAACAAACAAAATCCCCTTTGGCCCAAAGAGCGTTTTCTCTCAGACTACTATTGTATAAAATCTGCCACATGCTAACAGGCTCGCAATGACAATGTTTATCAGGTAATGTTTACCATGTCCATTATCTTGGGTTAGCGTGTTAGCATGCTGAGGCTGATGGGAAAGTCATTTTTGCAGGCATTAACAATAATGTTACAAATCTCCAAAGACATTAGGATTCATCCTTTGGGGATCACGGATATCTGTACAAAGTTTTATGGCAATCCATTCAATAGTTGTTGAGATTTTCCAGTTTGGATCATCGCCGGAGCTGCTAAAATCTACATAAAGCTGCACAGAAATAAAGAGCTCAATAGAAAGAAACATTTTCTCAACCTGGTCACCAGATGGGACATTTTAATGCAGTTTTGTAATTGTTTTAAATGTTTAAATGTTAGAACTAATGATTCCTGTTTTCATTTTCTCCAAAGCCCCACCTTCATTTACAGCAACGCCGCCACAGTATGTGGAGGCGAAGGAAGGTGGAAGCACTATGCTTAGCTGCTCTGCCCAGGGAAATCCAAAACCAACGATCAGCTGGCTGAGGGAGGGCGAGGAGATTGCAACCAACGCAAAATATTCGGTAAGAATGGTGATGAATAAAGGGCATAATTCTGATTAATGATTGTGTACAAATATAGATGCAGAGACAGATGGTGTCATCCATTCCATCTGTGGTGGATGTTGGACTGTGTCTCACTAAGTCTAATATCAGCTTTTTATGATGTTCTACAAATAAATCATTGTTTTGTTATAAAACCTTAAAACGTACCTTAAAACTTAAAAGAATGCTGTGCTGAGGCTTTAGTTGATGATATGTTGCAGTTCAAAAAATAATAAAACACAGTTTATTAAAAGGTAAGAAGACATTCTCAATTGGAGCATTCATTTTGTTTTTTACATGTATTTCTATGTTTTTTGTTGACAACAAGTGAAATGTAACAGACCTTTGATTAATGATGACAGTGACTGATCGCGTGTCAGGCTCTTCCTGCTTCTCTGTAAAACTAAACCTTGAATCACTTCAAGAATATTAAGACTGACAGTGCACCTCACAAATCCGAGAACCTCTGTTCTGGTGATGCAGGATTTTTACTCCTGTGGATAAACTACCAAAAGTAAAAAGACTGTCATGACAAGGTATTTCTGGCACAGCCTCAGTGTGGTTTGATGTGGTTTTTCTCAAGCTACATAAACCATCAACAATAAAACATCAGGTGGGGGATTGTGGCATTAGTCACACAGAATCAAAGACATTTAACACTGTTTCATTTTAATGCAGATGAGTCAGAAACACCAAAAGCTTCCGCAGACTATGCATCACAGGATGTTTTTCCATCTGGCAATTGAAACTTTTTCTAAAGTGGAGAAGCCCTTGTTCTCTTGCTCTCACTTTACAACCGCAAGTGCTCTCTCCACCTACATGTGTAGCTGGAGAGAGTACTTGAATGCAACAAGTTCACATGAGTACCTGGCGATTGTTGTCGTAGCAAAAGTAGGTATTGGAGGTGGGGGAGGGAAGGTCAAGGTAAACAGAAAATGAATGGTCCAGTATCATGCTCATTTTGAAGGTACTTGAATTTCTACTAGAAGGTGTTTACTTGTTTCCATGTTCAAAAAACTCATTATTTTTCGCTACTTTTTAGCATCTGTCTCTCTAAGCCGCCTCCTGATAAAGCCCAATCTGCTCTGATGGGTCAGTGTCTTCCACATCTGCACTCTTGGCGTCTCTGCACCGTTATCGCAGCCGGAGAAAGCACTGTAGCAGCATTTTCTACCTATACGTATATGTTGTGACATCACAACCATACAAAAGTCCTGGCAGCTCGTTCAAAGACACGGTTTCTGAATACAGGCTGTTTGCATTTCTCTGCGAATTGAACTATTTTAATACTTCACAGTATTTATATAGCACCTCAACGTGCTTTATAATTTAAAAAAGACCTTTAGATCACAGCAGCAAAAGGTGATATTTTAATATGTATAACAAGTACAAGAGCATTGAAGGGACTTTTTCATACTGCTTGTAATTGTTTTTGGAAATTGATTTTTGAAAGGTGGATGCATCCTACCTAGTTCTGCATGCCCTCACATTCTCATGTCACTGATATTGCAGTCTGTTCATATTAACTCTGTATAGCTGTGTGATACATAAAGTGACAGGCACATAAAAGAGTGTCTATAAATGGCCTCTTCTTCTTTTCTCTGCCATTTTTCCCTTTTTCTCTCCCTCCAGTCGCCTCTTTCTAAAACCATCCCCTCAGTAAATGATTAGACAACATTCTGATGCATTATTAATCTCCTCCTGCATCAATATTACATTAGTCCTAATATGAACGTTGCACTAAAAATGAAAATCGCTAGTGAGAGCTAAATGCCATACTTCACTGGCTTCCCTGTTATATACTGTTAAAAGTAGAACATTTACCAGCTGTCGTCATCCATTTGGCTGCTCAGAGTGTATGTTTGAGTAAAAACTGTGGAAAGCTCCTTCTTGTGGTGAGAAGAGAGTTTATGTGCGAGGGTAAATTTGCTCACCCACATGATCAGATCCATGGAGATGCCTTGGAGAAAGGCAGGAATGTAACAGACAAGGTTAGTTAGGAGGAGGAGGAGGAGGAGGACTCATCCTGCTCCTTACTTTATTACTTCATTTATTTTCACAGACCAAAAAAACAGCCATAAAAGAAAAGTGCTAAACAAAACAGTTGTGCAGGAGAGGATGGAAACCATGGTGCGATTATAAGGGTTGTCCCCGAAGTGCACTCAAGCAAGCCGGAAAACAACAGCAACCTCCTGCTGTTGTCAGAAGCCAATGTCAGTCCTTCTGGATCTGTCACCGAAGTGTGACACAAATTGAGATTCTGCCTTCATCTCTTGCTTCATCTTATCTGCTGCTTCTTTTTTCTTTTATCCCCATTTCCCCCTCATCCCCTCCTCCTCTTTTTCTTTAATCTTATCCCCCTCACCTTGGATTGAGTTCAGCTGAAAGTACTGGAGTGCACTGATGACCATTACATATCATCAGCTCCTGTTCTATCTCACACAGGCTCTGCTCTCTACTTGACTCTACGGGTAATATTTTCCTCTATTAAACAGCCCGTATTCATCCGCTAAAATTTGCATAAACGTAGCCAACTTGAATATGTGCAAACCTCACAGTATATGAGGCAGTACACACCACTATCTTTTTCTCTTCAAACAGCGATTTTCCCAATGACTGCTTTCTCCAAGGATGGAGTCGTCGCTTCAGGAACCTCGACGGGGGGAAACAGTTCCCCTTAGGTTGTACAAGCTATTCAGGCTGCAAGAGCGGGATCCACCACTGCCTGTTACACGGCAAAGTGGTTAGGGTTACAACACTGGTGTCGTGTGCAGTTGGTTCTGTTCTCTCCTAATTGAGATGTTTTATTGATAGAGGGATGTCTCAACCCACTATTAAGGTGTATGCAGCAGCCATCTTTTCTGGCCACGAGGGTTCTGGCGCACACCGGTCTTTGGCCATCCTCTCGGAGAGAGGTTCCTGCAAGTGGTCAGTGATGTGTGCCTCCTCCCCTCAATGGGAACTACCGTTGGTCCTCGAGGCCTCTGTGAAGGATCCCTTCGAGCCTCTGGAGCGCTCCTCTCTGAACGTGATTCAGGTCTGCTTTGCTGCTTGGATTGACTTTGATTAAGAGAGTTTGTGAACTAACCGCCCTGTCGGTGCAGCCCAGTTGCTTGCTGCTTTATGGTGACTGCAGCGGGGCTACTCTCTTACCAAAAAACAAAAAAACTTAAGGAGTTTTTTTAAGTCTAGGGTTATACAGCTGGATGCACCTAGTATGCCCAGTTTGTGCGTCAGCATGCTATGTTGCAGAACAGCCCCCAACAGACGTACAGAACACTTTGTATGTTTTGTGGATGGTGTCGTTAGCAAACCCCTGTCTAAGAAACAGCTTGCAGGATGGCTTTGTGAGTGTATCTCCCACGCCTATAGGCAGGTTGCCTGTCTTTTGACCCCTGCAAGGTTGGACAGTGGCTCCACCCAGTTTTAGTTGCATAATAGGAGGGTTGGCTCGTGCCCCCTACTTCTCCACTGAGGTTATAAAGTGGTAGGTGGGCTGCTGCATTTGGCTTTTATCTTGTCAGGGCCGGTGTGGTTGGGTCGATGTTATGTCGTGACAGGGCATTCATTCATAAGGCCTGTGTGAGATAAAACAAAGGTTACAATGGTGTTACCCTAGTTCTATTAAAAAAGGCAGAGCCCTCTACCTAGGGGCCTGGTCGCTCCTATGCTGCTCACTGAAGAAGGTGTAAGATAGCAAGATAGATAGATATAAGATCGACAGTAGTGTGTACTGCCTGTATACTTAATGATACATATTCAGGTAAGCACGTCCTGATTGGGCAGCTACGTTTATGCAGATTTCCGCGAGTGAATGCATGCTGTTATTGAAGAAGAATATTACCCAAAAAGTCCAGTAGAGGGCTCCGCCTGTGCTAATAGAACTATTGTTACAGTAGTATAAACTTGGTTAAGTTTACTGTGGCAGTCTGCAACAATCGATGCTGAATGTGCTTTCTGTACTGTGGGAGTTTAATGACTTGATTTGGAAGTATAACTGTGGGTTCAGACAGAATGTGAAGCCAGTTACGTTCAGTAAATACATTCAAGCCTGATGCTCCTTTGTCAGTCATTGTCTTAAACGCACCCAGGCTGTAAACTAGCAGTCGTCACTCGCCAAATGCGACTAAAATACTCCCCTGGCGACTTAATTTTGGAGGGCCACATGCCACGTTTAGCTAGAGAAAATTAAACATGAACTTGGTAGATTAATCTGGTTTCCATGCTAGGGTTTACCATCAATGAGCAAAAATTGAGAGGTAAAAAAACACAAGTTTATGCAGTATCCACAAAAACTGTCAACAACAAAGAAACACCGTGGTTATCAGGACGTTTAGTCTTTATGTGGAAAGATCATTTTTGTCCTTTTTGGGATCTCTGGCCTCAAGGATTAGAAAAACAAACATTAGCAAAGTACAAAGTACTTGGCACATCAATATTATTGTTTATTGGTGAAAGGGCAAGGTGCTTATTTATATAATGTTCGATAATGAGTGAGCTACTTGTTAGTTTGTTAGCAACAAAACTTTTGTTCGCATCCAGTGGGGCGAACATTTGCTTTGTATCCATCTGAACTAGAGCTGAGATCTGGCCCAGAAAATAAAGCCCGACCCTACCCGAACCCGTGTATGTTCGGTCCGACACATTAACAGTAATTATGAGCCTGAGCCTGATTTTAACCCAACAATTTTTTAAATAAATGGGCTGTTATATCTGACGTTCTCAAATTCAGAGTTGTTTGAACTACAGAATGGAATTATTCAGAATGGAACTGATCACAAAAGGATCTGAATGAAGAAACGTGGACGGCACTTAGTGCACTGGACAAAGCCGACACATATGTTGTCACTGCCCACGACTTTTTTGAAATGGTTCCATACCTCAGACTTTCCTCCAGACTTGATAAAAGTTAATTCTCCTGTTTATATTTTATCCTTTACATCTCCAAGCTCCATGTTGCACTTTAGCTGCACAGCACATCAGCAGCCCCGTTGTGATGCGGGCGAGTGGACGCTGCAACATATGGCGTCTTTTTTTTTAACTTTGTCTCTTCCACATTCGTTACCTAGACCTACTCTGCTATATATATATAGGCCTATAATATTTCTGTTTATGACATAGCTTTCTCTTCAGATTAGGCCAATAAAGCAATGATTTAAAAAACAAAACAAAAAAAAAAACACAAGAGCTCGATCAAAGGCCTGAGGATACTGGTGGGAAATATAGGCCTAATCCGGCCCGTGGGTCAGGTCGGGTCAGGGTCGGGCTCGGGCAGAGAGTCTGAATCTGACCTGAACACACCTTTTACATATTACATTTACAGCTCTACATGTATGGGTCCCATTAAAGAGTGATATAAAACACATTTATTTTTAAGGCATGACAAAAACGTCAAATGAAAGCAGCTCGGTTTAAGTTACTGGTATGTGAAGGAATATGCCAGTTCATCCAGGCAATAGCCACTGCAAGCATGTACTGTACTTAAAATAAGGACTATTTTAATCCTTTTCAGCTTTTTTTGCTCAATACAAACTGCTTTCCAGGCCTCAAGCAGATGCTTCACAGCACATCAGTGTTTAGTTTGCACTCACAGCTCTCGTCACGCCACACGTGTCGTACGTTACACAGTAGTGATGCACAAAGTGTTATCTTGTGATGACGATGATATAGTTTGCCAGCAGACTGACGGAAGTTAAATGTTGCTTGTGTTGATCGACTAGAAGCCTCTCTCGGCTATAAAACATTTGAAAGACGGATGAATAGGAATAATTCTGCAGGCATAGCAGATTCCCCCTCAGCTGCATGAATGAACAGACTACAGCTGTGTGTGACTTGAATGGACAGAGCCTCTCGCAACCTGTTGCATAATTTATGAGGGTTTTTCTATTAGGTTTGGTTAATGTGTTTCTTCACCACTTATTGGTTCTCATCAGTGGCTACACACAGGGACACGCAGCAACATGGAGTTAGACGTTTCCAAGGGTACAACATGCAGGAATAAGACCTGGAGTTAATTAAAGCGTGACACATTCATGACTTTGAAGTGTTTGATGTGTTTTCTTTAGAGACCCACCACAAATGTAAGAGGGCACGTGTTGTATAGTTGTGGAATGTAATTAAGTACATTTACTAAGGTACTGCACTAAAGTACACATTTGAGGTAATTGTACTGATGTATATCCCCTAACTTCAACTCCACTACATTACAAGGGGAAATATTGCACTTTTTGCACCACTTCAATTAAGATGTAACACACATAGTTTATAAAAATCTGATTTTTGGATTAGAGTACAAATGATTTGTCAATAAATCAATTAGTCAATCACCCAAAAAAATGTATAATGATGCAACTACTTGATAAATGTGCGGAATGTGATTAGTTAAAAAGCAGCTTCACCTGAACCCGCACATTAATGCATCAGTAAGAATAATCTATGATAAACTGTATAATTACCTATACAATATAACTCTCAAATGGGCTATTTTATTTTATTTTTTTTTATATTTTTAAGTACATTTGACTTTGATTCCTAAGTATTTTTACAAAGTAATATTTTCATAGTGCTTTTACTTGCAATGGAACATTTTTACTATGGTATTAGTATTTCTTCTCAAACCTGTGGGACGCGGTTTATGTTTGGTGATGTTGGGGGGAAAAAAACATAATTTTTTTCATCATATTTGATTCAAGTGTTCTGAGAGAACTAGACTTCTGCACCTCCTCTTGGCTCCGTTTTCAGGCTTTAGAAAATCTAGCCTGACACAGGAGACTTTGGTCAATCCCAGATAATTTCAGTGAGAGAGAGAGAGCGTTCCTATTGGCTCAGGACAGAAAGGGGAGAGGGAGAGCTGCAGGAAGACGTCTCACTCTGCTTCCAATTCTGTCTTTTTACCTACTGCAGCTTTAAGTAAAATATCTGAATTACGGCTGCAACTAAGGGTCATTTTCATTATACCCTGGATAAATCTGTCTGTTATTTTCTTTATTTGTTTATAGCCTAGGAAATGTCAGATAAAAGTGAAAAATGCTCATTGCACAAGGTGACCTCTTCATATAGCTTATAATGCGCAACCAAAAAAACTCAAAAAAGGGCTGTGTCAGAGGCTGGATGTTTATCTGTTTGTCCTGCGTGTAACCACAGGTACATGATGGCAGTCTAACCATCCTTGGCATCACTAGAGATGACAGAGGGGCGTACACATGCCGAGCCTACAGTGACCAGGGAGAGGTGCTCCACACTACCCGTCTGCTTGTTCAAGGTACTGTACCCACACATGAATCACTCTCTACCAAGGCGCTACATAAGACTTTATTAATACCGTAAGTGTTGCTGACAAATGTATTTGCAGCAGATTTTGAAATGGTAAAAAAAGCATTTTTCTTTCTACCTGAGGCCAAATATTACATTTGCATCACTAAAGTAGTTTTATTATTTATACATGAAGGCATTTACTGTAGCAGCATTAACAACTAAAGCCATGCAACTCTCGGGTGCACCGATGTATGTAACATACCTTCTGAGTCTGTATCAGTCAGTCAATACCTCAGTCTGGGGCATTTGTGTGTATGCGTGTGTGTATGCGTGTGTGTGTGTGTGTGTGTATGTGTGTGTGTGTGTGTGCTCTCTTGTGCACAGCCATGTGTGTACAACAGGATCTGTCTGTGAGCGCGTCACTGTCTGTCTCCGGTCCATTAACTAGGCTCTCTGCTAGACACAGATCAGATAGATGATTGTGATACCAGCCTCCAGTGCACTAGCTCTCCCTCTCTCTCTCTCTCTCTCTCTCTCTCTCTCTGTCTCTCTCTCTCTCTCTCCCTCTCTCTCTCTCTCTCCCTCTCTCTCTCTCTCTCTCTCTCTCTCTCTCTCTCTCTCTCTCTCTCTCTCTCTCTCTCTCTCTCTCTCTCTCTCTCTCTCTCTCTCTCTCTCTCTCTCTCAGCCTCCTGATACAGCAGGGAGTAAACAGTGTGTATTTAACAAGCAACTGAGCATCTTGCTTTTATGGTAGAGTTAGCGCAAGGTCTATTTTAATGCTTCTGTTGGTGCAAACAGAGCAGAGGAATTACTCTCCTCTTTGTTCCGACTATAGCAAATGCATGTGCACACTCACTGCAGACACACATTAAAAAATTATTGCGTCGTAACCCGGTGGATAGTGTAACCAGTGGTGCATGTGATGCAACTGCATTAAGTCTGCAGGCATCCAGTGGATCCCACTAATACTACAATACCCATTTTTTCTACCACAACACGCTGCAGCAGTGGTGGCTCAATTCCAGACTTCTTGCTTTTCACGCGCGAGACCTCCATCACATCAAAACCGGACAATTCTACCTGTACGGTCAGCTTCTGCACACAGGAACACCTGACAATGTAAAGCAGACTGTACAAGAGCTGTGCAATTATATATGTTATATATGTTGTTGAGATATTTTCAGGGCTAGTGTGATAAATTATATGATGCATTTGTAAGCTGTCTTCACATAATATTTCTTGATGTAATTAATGACAAGGAAACCCTTATTGTACACAGTACTACAGCCTCTCGAGAAAACATTTCTGAGATTAAAGTCAAATTATTACCAGAAAAAACGTATAATATTTCTTAATTAAGTTGTAGTTTTAGGAGGGAGAAAAAGAATATTGTTTTAAGAATAAAGTTGTACCATTATGAGAGAAAAGGAGTTGTTATTTTATGAGAAAAAAGGTGTTGTAGAGAACCAAATGACAAATATTACGATTGGATTATGATAGACACTTATCAAATAAGCCATCAAGACAATTTTTTTTCATATGACAACTATTAACGGGGGCTACACGGTGGTGTAGTGGTTAGCACTGTCGCCTCACAGCAAGAAGGTTCCAGGTTTGCATCCCGGCCTGGGCCTTTCTGTGTGGAGTTTGCATGTCCTCCCCGTGTCTGCGTGGGTTTTCTCCGGGTACTCCGGTTTCCTCCCACAATCCAAAGACATGCATGTGTTAGGTTAATTGATGACTCTAAAATTGCCCATAGGTGTGAATGGTTGTCTGTCTATGTTCGTCTCTATGTGCCCTGCGATAGACTGGCGTCCTGTCCAGGGTGTACCCCGCCCCACGCCCAATGTCAGCTGGGATCGGCTCCAGCAACCCCCGCGACCCCGACCCCGGGATAAGCGGCTGAAGATGAATGAACTATTAACGGAGAAATCCCGGGCAGTCGCTAACAGTAATTAATGTAATGTAATGCGGCTAACTCTGATTTGTTTGGGGCAGCATAGTGAACGCATTAAAACAGCTTTTTTAATCACTAATTCTGCTCAAAATAACACCAAACCTCTGCAGTAGCATGATAAGAGTCCTTACACATTAACTGAAGCCCCAACAACGTAGTTAGTGACCCCAGAGTTTATTAAAAGAGTTTTTTGAAAGGCCTACCAACTGGCCCTGTACCAGCTCCTCTCATAGTAAAGTCCATTCAAGTTAATGACCAAATGCAATCCAAAAGGAAGGAGCCCATTGATTCGTTCTATGTGCAAGGACTCTTATCATGCTACTGCAGATGTTCGGTGTTATTTTGAGCAGTATTAGTGGTTAAGAAAGCCGTTTTGCATTAACCGTACTGCACCCAACCTAATCAGTGTTTTCGCCGTATTTGACTGTTAGCTACTCTACCGGATTTCTCCGTTAATAGTTGTTACACGAAAAATTAATTGATGAGTGTATTTACCGAAAAAAACACTGGGATGATTTTACGCCGGAATTTCATTTTAAAATACTACAACTTTTTTTCCCATACAATTTTGACTTTATTCTCAAAATATTGCAAATTTCTCATAGTAATTTGAAAATTAATCAAAAATGGATGCATAAGCGATTTATCAGCTTATACTTTCAGCTAAAATAATTTTTCTAAGTTATTGCTGGAGATTATTCCAGTTTTTTTTTCAAATGCGTAACAGAAATCAATTCTTGCACCTTCTTTGGAAACAAGGTGAAAGTCTTTGAGAATCATTCGTCATATTTTCTTCGCAGTGTTCCCATCTTCAAAGCTGATTGTGTATGAGCCTCTGTGGTGAAGGAGAGTTTAAATATACACATTGGAAAACATGTGTACAATGTGTAATGTGTATTCGCACCTAGGAGAGAAAAGTCACTCGGTAGCTATTTGGCTATTTACACCCGCCCCCTTTAATCCCTGCCTCCTAGTAGTATAAAGAGCAACAAAATACATGTGTACAGTAGCAGTAGAATGTTATAAAGGGTGGTTAAACACTGAACTTTCACCTGGGATATTGAGGTTTAAGCCCGTGAGAAATTGATGTTAACACCTAGTGCACTAATTATTTTTTGCAGTTTGGTTAGGTTTAGGCAACACAACTGCTAGATTAGGCTGAGGCAATAAAGCTGTAGCATGCAATAGCAATGTTGGCTACTAAAAAGCGGGTGCAGCAGCAGGAATTCGACAAAAGTAAATATAGCATTGGACAATTCCAAAATAAATGTAACAGGGTTCATCCTTTAGTTTGGCTTCTCTTGAAAAATTGAATCACAGAAGGATACATATAATATATATTAATTCATTTAATAGGGCTATTGGAATATTGGAACCCACATAGATATTGTAGGGCCACTTGATTTGATTACACTGTGTTGTAAGATGCTCCTGTTGTTTTTTCCCACTCCTAAAATAAATTTGCACTGGAGTTGAGTTAGGTATGAAAAGCGCAGTGGAATAAAATGCGGGGTATGATTAAGACTCAAAGCAATAACGAGCAGATATCTGAGGAGTCATGATTCTCACTTGCGTGATCTGTTTTTAATTGTTATGTGAGACGCCCGCACGTTGCTGCCAGTGGTCCTACCTGATGCATTAAAGCTATGCACGCTGAGAGGAAAATAACCAGGAGGCTTGTATCTGGGCCCACTCATAAAAGACAGCTTACCTTTCATGGCTTCTGCTGTTTTATTGAGAGTTAAGAGCAAACCTAGAGCACCTCAGAGGATGAAAAGGTTACAATGTGAAGCATGCATAAGTTCCAACACTGACTACTATTAAGGTTACAGTAGCTGCCTGCTCACTGTATTTTACATCAGAGTGTGGTGATGGATTGTAAATAATACATAGTGTGTGCTCTTTCTCACTCTGTTCCTGAAAATATGTCCACAGTACCAAAGTGGAAGCAGAGCCTGAATATGGTTCAGTTGGAGTTTTAAGGATTCAATAATAGTTTGCATCCCTTTAGCGGCCTTCTCTACCCGTGTCGATGAGAGCCAATCGTCAATACGGTAAAATCTCATGTTATTCTATTGTAGGCTATATTTGTTGAAATTACAATTACATTTTTTCATGTTTTAAATGCCAGTTAAAAAGTACCCCATAAACATCACCCACTGCCATCAGTGAAAGCCATCTTATTCTTGGATAGGCCGATGGCATCAATGTGGCGCATAATACGATACGGATCTTCTGCCGATAAATCTAGGCATCCCGCGTACTCAGTTGACCTTGAAAGTTCTTTTCTTTTAAGTATGTCTCGTCATGATGAGTCTGATATTGGCGTTGAATATTCCTTAATCACTGAAAGGTGCAGTAAACATAATAAGCACACTGGATTCCTATTTACCTCTATAAAGAAATAGGAATAGGAACCCAACACTCTGTCCACTTTTCTCCCGTTTGACAGCCATTTTCTACAAGAGGATCCCGCATGAATAGTAGCCTACAGTACGCAGATAGTGTTGTGTAATGTAGCCTGTACGTAATTATAATAGTTAATAGTGTACTAAGCATAGGGCCTGCTACTGCACAGAGATATAAAGAAATAGCATTTTATTAAAAATTTGAAAATTTTGCAGTTTTCACCCTTTGCAAAGTCTTTAAATGAATGCTAATGTTGCTCCGAAAGTGCTGGATGTTTAAAAAGGCAACCATTTAAAGCTGTTTTTTTTTTTTAAATCAGTCGTTGCAGCTTTAAAGGGTTAAAACTGTAGACTACAACATACTAAAACAATTGTTTCTGTTTCTTTCAGGGCCTCCATACATCGTCTCTCCACCAGAAAATGTCACAGTAAACATATCCCAGAATGCACTCTTCACCTGCCAAGCAGAGGCGTATCCTGGCAACCTGACCTACACCTGGTTTTGGGAGGAGGATAACGTCTACTTCAAGAAGTAAAGTTATGATCAAGTTCACTTCTGTACTGCAGCTGCATCTTAATTAAGCACCTTGGTGAGGTTAAGACTTAAATGCATCTTGCTTATATTGGAGGCATTTAAATCACCACCACACAGGCTGTGTGTGTGTGCGTGTGCGTGTGCGTGTGCGTGTGCGCGTGTGTGTGCGTGTGCTTGTGCATGTGTGTGTGTGTGCCGGTGTCCTGTGCAGGCCTGGCGGGGGTCTGTCTGGACAGTGTGCTCTGATGTCGATATCACATGACTCAGGCCTTGTGGCATCATATGCCCCTGATGCAGTGATGCTATAAAAGCGTAGCCAGGACCTCCATGGGCTCTACACAGCAGGAGCCCGAGAGGGTTTTACAGCGAATAAGCGACAGACAGAACAAGTAGGAAGGAAGAACGAGTGAACGAGACTTTGACTGGCAGTGAAAACAAGTCTGAAGGACTTCCACAGGGAAGTTTACAGGTTTACTGGGAAGTGTCCCATCTAATTTTAAACGGCTTTCATGGCGTCAGTCTTGATTTATTTGTTATTACAGCTTAGGTAAGATAAGAAGTTTTATAAAGTATAATGGGAGTAGTAGTAACGCATATACATTATGTTACTTATGTCATTATATTGTATTGTTATTTATAGTACTTAGTTGCACTACAGGATTTATTTTTCACCCTTCACTTATTTTTGTCATTCAAATATCATTATCTGTCTCTATGCTTCTCTTATATGTTAATTTAAAAAAAAAGTCTCATCATATATAACAATAATGATATATTCTGTTTATACAGCACCTTAAAAGATCCTAGATAACCGAAAAACACACTAAACATAAGAGGTAGCACTTGACTTAATTTCTTATTTTATCTTATCTTGGCTTGTTTAATAGTCAGTAAACACTAACTTATACTTCACCGTTCAGTTATAAGCCATCAAAGGGGTATTGATTTATTAATTGATTAATTAATGAATTAAGTAGTTATGCATGTTGGCAATCCATCAATAAATGCGTAATAAGTTGTTGATGAATTGATTTTAGTCCATTCATATGGTTCGATCAGTCAGAGGGATTTTTCACAACCTGGCAACCAAAACATTGTATTTATTAATGGCCTATAACTGATCTGTAAAATGGTTTTCTAACCATTAATTTATTCGTTAGTCACAGCATACAAACCATTAATATGACTGGGTCGTATTAAAAAGTGGCACCGCTTTATTTAAGGACGTATTCGGTTTGAGCTTTTACTCTGTTGTGTGATAAAGCAAAGCAGTTCCATTAAAATAATTAATAATATGCGCTCAATCATTACTGTGTTTAATTTTAAATGGTGTCAAGAGGGAAAACATGAAGGCTGTTCCATTTGGCTGTCAGCAGATTTATTTGAATCTCTTTTCCTCTGTTCTTCCTCTCAGAGCTGCCTGCTGTTTGACTCTCTACTGCTCTCTTATGGCACCTTGATGTAATTCAGCCAAGATTTCTGCTTGTTGGTGTGATTTCAGTAATGGGATGTGTGACAAAGCATGTGTGTGTGTGTGTGTGTGTGTGTGTGTGTGTGTGTGTGTGTGTGTGTGTGTGTGTGTGTGTGTGTGTGTGTGTGTGTGTGTGTGTGTGTCTTTGTCTGTGTCTGTGTGTGTGTCTCCTTGCAGTGATCTGAAGCTCCGAGTGCGCATTCTCATCGACGGCACCCTTATCATCTTCCGGGTCAAGCCAGAGGATGCTGGGAAATACACCTGCAGTCCGAGCAACAGCCTCGGTATCTCGCCCTCGGCATCAGCCTACCTGACTGTTCAGTGTGAGTGTAACCATGGCAACAAAGTGGATGGGGGAGGGGCGGGGAGACGGTACAGCGAGCCCTGTGAGGAGGAGCATGGAACAGCAGCAGCAGTATGGAGGCTGCTGGATTATTTGGCAGCGCTGCTCTACCACTGAAATGCAAAGTAACCTTTTTGAATGTCAAGGTCAAATGTGAAAGAGTCTCACAGTTTGTTTTGACTAAGCCTCATTAACCATTTTCATATTTTCAGTGGATTTTAATGATAAAACTAATATCCACCCAGAGTCTAGCCTCATTCTCGTACACAAAGATGGAGACAAGCTCGTCCTCAGACTCCATTTTTCCTTGTTTCTTTTGAATCTGACTTCCCAAAAAATGAAACGGTGACCTTACTGTTCATTAGCTCTGACGTTTCAACATCAAGCCCTTGTGTGGTGAGCTAATTTGCTCCCAAGTTGCCGTTGGTCATTGATTACTGTGTTACAGTATGAGAGAGAGAGCCGGGGGATTCAAAGGCACTGCCGGCACCGATTTCATCACTGGCTTCGAATACAGCAGACCATTATTACCATTGTCTTGGATGCTTCACACAAAACATACTCTGGGCCTGTGTTTACCAAACATCTTTCAGTCTCGGGGAGTACGTTGAAAGTTAACCTATATTGGTCTAAAACCACTCAGAGTTGGAGTTGAGAGCAAAGAGAAGCATTACTCAGATTTTTTCACAAAGAATTGTGCAAAAGCGACACTTTAATTCTTGTCTATACCTGAAATATGCTCATAAGTTTCGATCAAAGTGCAGGAAAATGGTACTACTTTTTTATATGCAGGTTTTCATCTAAATAGGCAAATAACTTGGTAATTTACCAAGATTATAAATGTAAAAATATACTGACAATTCAGTAACACTCAAAATAATACACAAATACATAATTTAGATTGTTAGTAAACTTTGGCAAGCCACTCACCATGCCTCAAGAGTAAATGTAGTCTACGGTGTGTGTAATGTACAATAGCAGGTAATTTGACTCTTCTACAGTATATGAAATGATCCTATCATCCCCGTCCAACGCCATCTCCTTTTACAGCCTATAATAATGCAGCATCTTGCACACTGATGATGACGGCTGTTGGCTAATCTTCTCCTCTACTAATTACCCTTTCAACTACACCTCTTTTATGTTCCCCGCAAGGACAATTTGTTTATTCTATAATGTCACCTAGTCTTGGTAAATGCACCATAACAATATGGACAAATCTCTCAAACATTACAGCTCCTCTTTTATTTGAAATAAATAACCAATTTAAAGTTTTACCTATTGTAATTCAATTTAGATATCCGTCATTGTGCAGATGACATATTCCTTTATCACATATTTTGATTTATGACCATCAAAAATCATAATCTTTGCACAGCTGTATTTTCCACATTCCTAAAGTCTAATTTTGTGATGACATTGGTTCCTGGGAAAAGATAATGCGTTCGTCCCTTTATCCTGCACAAAGTCAGCCTCAAATATTATGAAATGCTTTACTTCTAGAGCTGAAAGTCGGACCCCAAACTGCGTCACTCGGACAACTTTTGGCCAGTAAGGAGTGATTTCCTTCCCTGAGACATTTGATAATCACTTCGTCTTTTTCCTCAAGTAATGCACCGTATGTACATTTCTTTACACATTAGATCACTGATCTTTCCTTTACGTCCAGACCCTGCCCGAGTGATCAACATGCCCCCGGTCATCTACGTCCCACGGAAACTGCCTGGCATTATCCGCTGCCCGGTGGACGCCAACCCACCTGTGACATCAGTGAAATGGGAGAAAGACGGCTATCCTCTCAGAGTGGAGAAGGTTAGTCTGCCTCAGGCCTTCCTGTAGTGTACATTTACTGTTCGTTTTTACATTTAGTTTGGGTGAGAAAGTTCAAATGATGTTCCTATGATTTAATATGTCTAGTTTAGGAACATGGCATAAAGTATTTCAGATGTCTGAGGAGTTAGCAGTTTCCCTAAAGACATTTCCATTCTAAACTTCTCAGATGGTTTCGTTAAAGTGACTGTTTATGTTCCAAAGATGTAAAATCATTCAATATTTCACAATAAAATACATTTTACAGAAAAATCATACACACACAAAATAAAGATACAATGTGTAGCAGTATAGTTTGCTGTTCTCCCCTCTCATTAATCATCTCATGACCCCTCACATTCATCTTGTGACTCTTTGAAGGACCCAGAGCTCTAGGTTGGGAGCCGACCAAACTGCATATAAATCAGTAAAACTAGCTCCACTTCAGCCACAAAAGAGAAACGTTGCTTACACACTGACGTATCAATCCCTGGTCAAAGGGGGACATTTTTCTTGATAGTTTAAGTACATTTTGCTCTTAATACTTCTGTCTTTTTACTTAACTTTTGATGCTGTATTTGTATTAATTGTATTGGTGCTTTTGCTGAAGTAAAGGATGTGTGTACTGTATCCACCACTGTCATTTGCTTTTGTTTTGTTACGGCACACTGATGATTCAAACTGTCCTGTGCTTATTCAGAGACAATGTTGTCCTGTGATCTTTATAAATACATATAGTACGTTACAGAAATTATTACACCAGCTACAAATATTTCTGTTACAGTTTTTTGTAACCAAATCAGTATTATCCTAAAGATAATCTCTCTACCCAGAGCTCTCCATCTGTCGTTCTAGCTAATCTACTTTGTCACTTAGGTCACACAATATGTCACACTTCTGTGGAAGGCAGCCCTGGATTACATAACATGTACTTAAGAAAAAAATCTGAAAACAAGCATGTGAGGTTTCCCTTTGTCTTGTAGTACCCCGGTTGGAGCCTAATGCCAGATGGAAGTATCCGGGTGGCGGAGGCCACAGAAGACTCCCTGGGCACCTACACCTGTGTGCCTTACAACGCCCTTGGTACCATGGGCATGTCCCCCCCTGCCACTTTGGTGCTAAAGGTACATCACTGCTCATGTTTGGTTCTGTCTATTGCATATTTAGCATACACTGATGTGCCGAGAAGTCTGCATGATGGGTCTGGTGTTTGTGTATTTTCCCCAGGATCCCCCTTACTTTAATGTGAGGCCTGGGGGGGAGTACCGCCAGGAGGCTGGGAGAGAGCTAGTTATCCCCTGTGCTGCTTCTGGAGACCCTGATATACCAAGCATCACCTGGAGAAAGGTGTAGTAGACAAACATAACAAATCTCCTACTAGTAAATCAGCTTCTGCATTTGTTTTTTATGTGCTTGAATGTTTTTTTCCACCTCTTAACTATGATATCTGTTTCAATTGAAGGTGGGAAAGCCAAGCAAGAGTAAGCACAACATCCTACCCAGTGGCAGCTTACAGTTTCTGTCCCTCGGCAAGGAGGACCACGGAGAATGGGAGTGTGTAGCCACCAACGTGGTCACAAGCATCACTGCCAGCACGCGTATCCTAGTCATCGGTACAAAACATCGGCACAGTGCTCTCAGCTCACAAGAGCTCGCTCAATTTCCTCTACCAACTGACCTTTCATAGTTATTTTGAGTTCGTTGTGATCCCACTTTGCTGCATGTGCCTTGAGTGATTTGCATGATAAGGCCCTCATCCCTCAAACACCTTGCCTCTGCCCAATTTCCCTTTGGGCATCATTAAAATTTCATTAGATCGTATCTGTAATAGCTTTATACAGTTAATTTAAAAACTGAATCTGTAACTGCACCCCTCTGCTAAAACACTGTCACTACAGCCTTTGTCTGCTAAGGCAATGGACCAAGGACATCTTTTTACTCGTAGATAAATTGTCTGCAAAGGCAAGCAGGGTTATGAAGTTTAAACAGGGGCTATGAAGTTCCAAATGCACAAAAAATATATTGTTATTCACTCATAAAATTCTCTTTGGGTTTAAATGTTGTGGTGCAACAAGCCCTCAAATCAAAACGTCAGAGAACGTCTAATTTGATACATGTAATGTAAATTGTATGCTCAGATTGGATTAACTATTTGTGATGCTTTTAAGTATCCCTTATAACTGTAGTGTTCTCTGATCCAAATTGCTTGCCTAAGTTGTGACAAGATAAATGACTTGTGAAATAGCCTTATTGGCATGTGATAATTATGGCAACTGAATAATGTAAAATATACTTATATATATATGAGAGGCACAAAAATCTTGCTTTATGGGGATGATTCATCCTTTTCACTCAATGCACACACCTTGGTCTTCCCTGTGGAAACATTTATTACATGGGTCTCTTATGTCTTTAGATTTTAGTCCAGGTATTTAAAGGGATAGGTAAGTCCAACCAAATTAGGACTCGATTTTATTAAATGTTAAGACAGGTAAGAGCAGTAGGCTACTTGTGACTTCAGTATTTCTCAATTCAATTCAATTCAATTTATTTACAATGCCAAATCATGACAAAAGTTATCTCACGACACTTTACAGAGTAGGTATAGACCACACTCTATGACTTATTTATGATTAACATAGACCCAACAATTCCCCCTTGAGTAACAGGCAGGAACATCGGACAGAACCAGCTCTATGGAGGACGGACATCTGTCTTGACCAGTTGGGGAGGAAGAAAAGGAGAGAGAAAGAGAGAAGAGATAGACAGATTGACAAGACAGACAAAAAGAGAGACAGAGAGAGCCAAAGACAGACACAAAGACAGACAGAGAGACAGTCCCAGAGATGCAAGTAACCACAAAAGTAACAGTAACTATAATAATATCTGTAGTGAATATGACTTCTATGTTATGTCAGTTAATATAGCAGAATAGTAGAAACACCTACAGCTAAGGTGATATAAGACAGTGATAAAAATGATGGTGGTAAATATTATCAACGATGAGTAGTGGTAATAACAGCTGTGATACAAGGAGATATACAACTGATGGTGTTTTTATGGCTACAAATGTTATCATTTATAAAACTTATGATAGTATGTATGAGTAATAGTGATAATAGCAGCAGGAAACAGCATGCAGGACCACGGCAGCAAGCACCGCCACGATCAGCAGAGACCTGAGAGAAGACAAAGCACAAACAACTCCGGGGAAGAAGTTAAATTAGTAACATGCATTGATGAGACATGAATGATACAGACAGAGAGGAGAGGAGCTCAGAATATCAGGAAAAGTATTATCCCCTTGCAGACTAGGCCTATCGCAGCATAACTAAGGGCTAGTAAACCCTAACTATAAGCTTTACCAAAGAGGAAAGTTTTAAGTTTAATTTTAAATATGGGGCCAGTGTCTGCCTCCTCAAACACAAGCACTATTTCTATTGTCAGACAGTAAATTTAGCTTAGCATAAAAACTGGAGACATGGGGACACAGCTAGCCTAGCTCTGTCTGAAGGTATAAAAAAACGATTGGCTTACCAGCTCCTCTAAAGTTCACTATTTAACACAGTATATCTAATTTAATCCACACAGAAACTAAGCTACTTTATGTTCACATTTTTTACGAAGCTAAGCTAACCGTCTTCTGACTGTAGCTTCATATTTAGCAGCATCTAGCCTGAACAAGAAAGTGAATAAACGAGTGTCTCAGAATGTAGAACTGTTCCTTTAAGTCTGTGTTAACGTATCGTCTGCTGGTCTTTGACATGTGAGTAAGTCACTAAGTCTGCCCCAGTAGCCCATTGCCCCAGTGCCTATGGAGTAGTTACACTGAGGCACAGCTGGCAGCACTCAGTGTGACCAGCGCTCAACTGACAGGTGTTGCAGGGCGGCGGAGACAGCTGTGCTCCTCAGACCATGCTCAGGTCTCTCTTACATCCCAGTGAGAAGTAACTGGCTTGGGGCCGCACGGCACAGCTGTTACGTGGGTGGGATGAGCAGAGCTGCAGGCAGAACTGCTGCTCGTGAACTTGACCTTACACTGATCACCACCTCAGCCAGCATCACATTATTACTGCGAGAGCACATGATGCAGCAAAGCATTTTGGAGGTGAAAACAGCAACAAAGGTCTTATTTGACTTGCAGTGCATTATATATATTAATGACCAGTTATGTGACTTAAGTTACAACACCGTTAATGTTAAACTCAAATCTACAGTATAGTTTCATTACTGCAAGTATTATGAAATGATAATTGTAAGCAGTTATACTGTATATCCGATAACTGAATTTGTACTTGTGCTTTTTAAATGTTTTCCCTTTCTCTGTCTCCGTCTCTCAGGCACCAGCCCACACGCTCCTGGCAATATTCATGTATTACCCTCAACAACCTCTGCTAATGTGTCCTGGGAACCCGGATATGATGGCGGCTTTGAACAGACGTTCTCTGTGTGGTACGGTCCAGTGTGAGTGCTCTTATTTAACTTCAAATTAAAGGCAGCAGCCTGCAGATGTGAAAACAATACCTGGAGTTTTAGGGACCAGTTTGATTTTAAAAAAAAAATGATCCTGCCCTCTTTACTGATGATGATAAAAATACGTCAGTACTTCAATCTGAAGCAGAATTGAAATATGAAGAAAAAACAACCAACTAAAAATTGATTTAAAAAAGAAAAGAAAAAAAATGAATATGAGAAAATACCAAATGAAATAGGTAACTAAGGATGATTAAATTAAGTGTTTTAAGAAAGTGAAATAATTGTATCTTAAACTGAAATGAACTGCACCCAACACTGCCTTGTGACTATTTAGAGTTAGGGCATTATTCATAGTATAAAAACATAACATTTCTGTTATTCTGTCATTTCTGTTCTCAGGTCAAAGAGAACAGACTTCGGTCCTCACGACTGGCATTCAATGCCAGTTTCTGGTGCTCAGACTTGGTTGATGGTGCCCGGGCTGGAGCCAGGGACAGAGTACCAGTTCAGTGTGTTGGCACAAAACAAACTGGGCACAGGCCCTTTCAGCGAAGTTGTGACAGTCAACACTGCAGGTGGGTTCTTAATCAAAGGTTTTTTCTATCCGTGTTTTATTTGTAAAATATTATCAGACACCCATCATCACAATCATCATCATCATTAAATGAATATATACATGGGTGTAATTTTAATCAGGGAGTGGATGGGGTGGACATGTCCCCTTCACTTCGAAATCCTGTTCTTGCCCCTCCCCACTTTTATTGTTTCAGATTGATTTCCAGAAAATCTCTCTAAACATCTCTCCAACTGTCCAGCAGCCAAATTCCAGATGTGAGAACATCTCAGCCAATAGAAATATTTATAAACGGATCTCAGTTGGCTTCAATTACTGCTGTGCACAAGAAACAGCAAGTGCCCTACCTTGTTGGTGGAGGTTGTTGGCACTGGATGGAGTCTGAAGGGAATACCAGCAGACACTATTCGGGGTAGAATAAGTCTCTGCATGTTTTAGTTAAGTACAGTAAAAATTGTTCGTGAATGAATAACACAGCAGAAGTTAACATGCATTTTATTTTTTTTTATTAGATTTCTTTATTTTTAGATTTTCTTATGTTACCATTAATATGGGAAGCGCAATAACCTTTTTAATTATAATTTCATTTTGATTTAAATGTAACCTTAATAAAAGATACCCAAAAATCATACAGAGGAACAGGAAGTAGATTGATTTAAGGGTGCGTAAACGCCAGACCAAACCTAAGCCCTTGAAAGTGTATAATGTTATTTTTCACTCATGCCTCCACATCAAAGAAAGCAGTACATTTGCACACTGCTTTAACTCCATTCCCCACCATGATGCACAGTTTGATAAAAACTGGTTATAAATCAAGGACTTTATATCTCCTTGTCAAGTCTGTTTGTGCTCTCCTGTCAGGATTTAAAAGAAGGAACACCCTAATATGAGACATCGTCAAGTCATTAAATCATTTTAATGATGCTATGCAAACATAATTTATCTGCCATTTAATGTATGTGTGCCTGAGATGTTTAGGCTTCATTAGAGTGGGTGCACCCAGAGTCAGGAAACCATTAAAATGTAAATAAATAAACTAGTGCACCAGAACAAGCACAGAGTCGGGACGGGCTGGTTTTTCTTAAATAGTATCTGTGTTTTAATACGCTGAGTAATGCAACAGATAATTGTCAGTGCAAACATTTTGAATTGTCAGAGGTGTGACTAATGACAGTAATGATGGCACTGTTCCATTTAGGTGTGCCAATAAGCCTGCATGCACAATACCAGTCATTATTAACGTTATTTGTTCCACTGTGTTTGACAAGTCAACATGTTTGCCGTGAGAAAGATATATTAGTGAGTTGTTAGTCAGTGAATGTAGCTGCTGTTAAAGGAACACTGTGTAGCGTTGTAAGTAATTTATCACCTCAAATCAACGTCTTCATTCATGAATAAGTCTTCATTGGTGTACAATTACCTCTGCAAACAATCTGACTTATCCTCCTGAACAAATCATTTCTTATCTGTATTTACAAAGGACGGGTAAGCTCTTTGGAGGATTCCATGTCCTTCTGTTCTGTAAAAAATATAAACGGCCGAGAAGGACATAAAGCACTACGTGGTACCGATAAGGCTAAACGCGCTTTTGCTCAGAGCCAGTGTGAACACTCAAGCAGTAAATACTAATACATGCTCACACTAATGATTCAATGCAGTTCGAAGTTAGTTTGAAACAACATACCTCATCACCCGAAAGAAACCCCACAAGATAGTATTGGATGACATGTTGTCATAGCTTTTTGGCATTTAGCACCTTCTGTAGTTACAACGAGGTTGTGTGTGTGTGTGTGTGTGTGTGTGTGTGTGTGTGTGTGTGTGTGTGTGTGTGTGTGTGTGTGTGTGTGTGTGTGTGTGTGTGTGTGTGTGTGTGTGTGTGTGTGTGTGTGTGTGTGTGTGTGTGTGTGTGTGTGTGTGTGTGTGTGTGTGTGCGCGCATGTGTGTAATCATGGCAAAATATGGTTCTGGAGACATCTGGAACTACCACAGAGGTAGTTTTAAGTGTTTTGCTGGGTGTTTATGTGTCTGTTTGTCTGTCTGCGTCACATCTGTGCAAGGCACAGTCATGAAACATAACTGCTGTGTAGTTGAGAACAAAATGAAGTGTGAGTTTTAAAATGGGTGTGATCCGACCATGTGCGCTAGAAGTAGATGGTAGGAAGTAGAGTAGGGAAGGTGTCACAGCTGATGTGATTCAATCTCAACATGGCCTCCAAGTGTATTTTGATGTAAAAAAAAGCAGATTGACATTCTTTCTTTTTCTTTTTTTTTTTGTTTACATCTTGTATAATCCGACTAATGGGCATGCTGCCAATATTCATTGTTTGCATGCTGCTGCCTGGACTGAATTAAAATTGTATGTATGGTATTTAAAATCAATGTCTCAGCACAAAAAAAGAGAGAGAGAAGGCATGAAGGGTGAAAAGTGCATATCTGGATTTTCCACCGCACAGTGTAAAGGACAAAGAAGTGAAGGTTTTGAATAAAGGCATGCACAGATCAAAGTCCTCTGTGTGTGCATTTAAACAGCATCCATACATCAAACAAATGTAGTCTAACTCTGGTAAAACAGGTTGTATCACATTTCCTCAAATATGGAAATCGATACATTAAGTGACCTATTTACCAATTAAACCACAGAACTCAATTATAATAAAACTCTACTAGTTTCCCAAAGACTTGATAACAGTAACGTCCTCACAATACTGGCTTTCTTCTATACAGTGTAAACCCAGTTCCTGTTAGTCGCTGCCAACAATGTGTTGGAAAGCTTACCTTCATTCAACAAAGGCTAAATGAGGCTTGACCTAGTTCACACAGTTCAGCCAAAATGAATGGCAGTAGACAACCCTGTTTTTTGTACTTAACACAGTTAATATAATAATATTATGTCATATAATATTGTTTGTTTTTTGAAGTATGTACAATAAGAGGATGGATTTTGGTAAAATTGGTACATCACAGGACTTCTTTAAGACCCAAGGTTAGGTCCAAATAACGCATCATTAATGTAACTTTGTTTAATACAGTATATAATTTTCTTTTGTCTCTGAAAACCAAGAGAAATGTGCTGTGTTGTTGTTGCTGTGTTAACATACCACCAGTTGGGCTGGTTTGACTATCTGACATTCATGGTTTCGTTTTGCTTTGTCAGACATTACATTTACTTTTAGGGTAAAATTACCAACAGACTGCTGCAGTTCTGTGTGCATACCTATGAGTAGTGATTATTTTTAGATAGATTATAATTTTAAGTTTTGTTTTTTTTTAGTTGAAGGACCCCTTAGCTGAATGAGAGACAGAGCAGGGACCCCCTGTTGAACCTCTGGTGTAGTGTTTTTTGTTTGTGGGTAATTAGAAAAACGGTCTCTTTTTTTTCAAATAAAATTGACGAAGGTCGCCTGCCATGGAAGCAACTTTAATATTTATTTGCAAGTAGGATTGTGGGAGGGAGACAAAGTAATCAGTCTGAGGCCAGGTGGAGTACTACTCTCTCAAGGCATAGGCCCTACAACATTTTTTCAAGCATTTATATGATACACAAAGCAACCAAACACTATTTGTTACACTCAGCTGCATTGACTCCTGTCAGTTTTTAGCCATGCTAGCAGCTCTAGAGATGGCTATTTTGGTCTGTCAGTCACTCTGTCCACCACTTGGTCCAACCTGGCTGTTCGATGGTTTGAATAACTCTGGGCGAACCATTAACTTTGCCATCTTATTGGCAAAAGTTTTATTTTTTATGAAATACCTGCAAGACAATAAAATGGCTGTACTTTGTATTTAGTGCGAATTAGCAACTGCCAGCATGCTAAAATACTTAGCTAAATTGGTGGTCATAGTAAAGATTACACCTGCTTAGCATCAATATGTCAATGTTGTAAATGGGAGCATGTTAGCAGTTAGCATGCTGAAGTTAGCATTTAGTGTGCAACCACACAGAGCTGCTAGCATGGCTGTAGACTCTTCGTCTCGTTAGCCGAGATTTATTTCACTGCAAAGGAATATTTGGGATACTTTTGTTTTATCTGGTCATGACTAAATTGGTTTGCTACATGTAGAACTTTTATGTGCAACATTTATGGTCCACAGGCTCTCCTCTGGGTACCCCAGAACCACTGGTGCTTCTTACACCACCACGGTGCCTCACAGCCAATCGCACGCAGCACGGTGTTCTCCTTACATGGCTCCCTCCGGCCAACCACTCCTCACCCGTCGACCGATATATCATGGAGTTCCGCCTCGGGGAGAGGTGGGAGGTTCTGGATGATCTGATCCCATCCACTGAGACTGAGCTCATAGCCAGAGACCTTATTCAGGTCAGTAACACAAACACGGTTGCATAATGTTTGGCACAAAAATAATTGACTGAAAAGTGAATTAACAGAATCTGACAATCTCCCCATTTCATGTTGCCAATCATAATATAGAAATAACATTATTTTCTAGGAATATTCCATTTCTATACCGTTCACAATTTGATCCTATGCAATGTGTTATTAATGGACTGACATCAATATAAGGACTGTCGTCATCAAAAATGAATTTCTTATTTTTAGCCTTTTTGCATCCAGTGGATTTAAATAACTATTATACAGTATATATATATATATATATATTTTTTTTTTTTTAAAGTTAGTCTGCTTAAATTACTAAAGTAAGAATAGGAAAACAAGACAGCTGCAATTCATAATTATCTCATTATGATCAAAATAAATACAAATGGTAAAAAGACTTCTTCCGGCCATTTAAGCGCTTAATAGTACAAGTCACATTCACCCATTCACACACTGATCGCAGAGGTGCCAGTCTGCTCATCATGATCTAATCTAATACTCATTCATACACCAAGAGTATGAAGAGTGCAGAGTTTGGGGTCCAGCATCATCTACATAGACACACTGATCTTCCGATTAGTGGATGACCCACTGTACCTCCTGAGCAAAAGCTGCCCACAACAAATAATACATAGAAGAATTGTTATATATATCATTATTTTTTGGCAGTTTTCAAGCTTTTTATTAGATAGGACGGACAGGAAATGGTGTGAAGGAGAGGGGGAGACATGCAGCAAAGGGCCGCAGGTCGGAGTCATACCCCCGGCCGCTGTCTCGAGGACCTTCAGCCTCTTTACACGGGGGAGACTGCTCTAACCACTGCCCCCCCCCCCCCACCCCCCTTTTTTTCATTATTAGTCAGTCACCAGTTTTCAAACAACAATCTCAAAGTGTTTTTTTTGATCCAGTAAGCTATACACAAAAGTCAGCATATGAGACGGACATAAGAAGAGTGTGTTTGGGGTGTCTCTCTCACAGGAGTCGTGGTATGAGTTTCGAGTGATGGCTGTCATGGATGACCTGATCAGTGAGAGCAGCAACGTAGTGGGAGTGTCTAGCACAGGTTGGTTTCTTTAGCATTACGAACTACATAGGAAATTCTTGGCTCATGTGAGGGATAGATTTGTGTATTGTTTGTAAACCTCTCCTTTTTCACCCACTTGTCTGCCCCATCAGATCCCTTCCCCCCTGCGGAGTTGCCTGATGAGGGGCTGGCGCGGCCGGTGGTGGCGGGCGTCGTGGCGACTATCTGTTTTCTGGCAGCTGCAGTACTGTTCAGCACTCTAGCAGCTTGCTTTGTCAATAAGCAACACCGTCGCAAACTCAAGCGTAAACCAGGTCGATCTCCCTCTCTACTTCATTTTTTATGTAATGAATATAATACGTATCTAACCATGGATGGATTACTGCATGAAAAGGCTCATGGGATGAGAGTTAATATTTCTTGTTAGCAAATACACCAAATAACAAATACAAAAAGAAACAAAACAACATCAGAGAGATGTAAAATGGCCACTAAGAGACACAAAACCATTTTAAGAAAATGTGTCGCCTGTGGTCTGTGTCTGGGTGTCTTGCACTTGTAGGATGGGTAGGGGAACTTTTAAATCTCCCAGGTGCTCGTGGTCATAGAATCCATCCATGTGTGACTTTTACTTATGATATTCAACAGAGGAAATGTTCAACTTAAATGTTTTTTGTCCTGGCAGATCCTCCCTTGTCGGTGACACACTTCAGGAAAAGCATTGAGTCACCGTAAGTAAAAGCTAAACACCAGAGCCCCTGCAGTCTGCCAGAGGAGGCTACTACTGTCCATCCTCTAATGCACCACTTACAAAATCGGTCTACCAATGCTGCAACCAGGCATACATTGCATGTTAAATAGTACGTACAAACTGAATAAGCATACTGAAGAAGCTGAAGCCCAGAAAACCAAAAACTTTGGTTATATGTTCAGGCTACTTGAAGGGTGTGGAAGAAGATGTACAGTAGCAGCCTCTAGCGGATCACGGGCAGATTAAACAAAGTTCAAAGCAGCTGAGTCAGCATTTTAAGCACATTACCCAGAGTGCCCAAGCTGCAGTGTGTGTATTGATTTTTGATCCATTTGTATTCTTGAACCTCAAACGCTGTCTGCTTTCTGCATGATCCTAAGTGTTTAATAATGCTGTTTTTCGTTTAGCTGCACATTTAATGTACAGTATCCGCTACGTGTATGTATTTGTCCGTCTGTAAATCTTGTGTACATGTATGACTGCATTTCAATCTCAGAAGAAGCTCATTTGTGACAATAATCTGTGTAAATCCCATTCCAGAATAAATGTTTGTTTGCCTGGGACTTTAGGTAAACCGTCAGAATGAGAAACTATTGTTTATTTTTTTAATGAAATGGTCCAGGCGGGTCAGGGAGTTCACACTTAGTCCTTCCTGCAAGTGGCATAGTCAAAGATAAACCAGGCCCATGTCATTTGTCTCCCATCGCAGACCTCCTCTTACCCCCTTGCCAGGGGTAGAGCCCTGCTGGGACGAGCCTGCCAGGAGCAGTTTCTTGCCCCCGCCCGCCAGCCCCCTGTGAGTGCCACCAAAATACAGTGTGCTGCACTGCACTGGCTTGGCTGCATGGTTAATGCATTGCATAGAAATGATCAACTGACAATGACTATTTGTTGTAGTGAAGCCTACCGCTGGCCTATTTGCATGCACATACTTCCACGCACCATACAGGGAGTAAATTGCATTAGCTCAGCTGCATGTACAGTTCAGTGTATATGCACTCTTTTTAATGTATGTCTACTTGATGTATTCACTGACCCAGTAAGTGTTGACTGTGCTGCTCCTGGTGTGGGCAAATGAGGCCTGGTTAGATGTCATCCGCTTTCCTCACATCACCATTTGGTGCAGCATATGGAAATTGGTCTCACGTCTGCTCAAGAAGATGTCGATTCAATAGATCTGTGATACGGTTGTCATGGTTGTGTCCTTGGTCCTCCTCTCATCCCATCATCTTGGCTTGGTTCATTAGCTAGTGTCCTATCAGGATGCTGCTGGCCGTGAACTGGTCATTATCATAATGCAGTTCATTATGGCTGCCTTGTTAGAGTGCTTTGGCTTGGTATCATCTGTGTGGCTTTAGTATGAAACTGCAATCATGTCTATTCATTTACAGCATCAGAGATTTTTCTTTTTGTTTTAAAAAAGCACTGTCCCTTTGGGCTTCATATGGTATATGTTAAACTAATCCAGTTCCTTGTATCTGCATTTTTTTATCAGGTTATCATCGGGGAAGATAAGTCCAGAGAGCTCTCCTCCATCTCGGCCCCGCTCTCTTTCTTCAGATGGTTCTCATGGTCCAGGCCTGTACGTCAGGAAGCTGCCCAGCCCACTGAGAGAACGAGACAAAGAGCTCTCCTTCTACAAGAAAACCAAGCGTGCCATAGCCAGCAAGAAATACAGTGTTTCCAAGTATGAGGCAGAGGTCACCACGCCTATTGAGCTGATAAGCCGCGGCCCTGATGGCCGCTTCGTCATGGAAAGCCCACCGCCCCGCCGCATCCATGGCTTCCCCTTCGCAGAGGAGTCTGACATGTACCCTGAGTTCCGGCAGTCTGATGAGGAGAATGATTTTGACCCCGGGCCTCTGCCGCCCATCATGCCCACGCTGCGGCCCCAGCTCTCCCCAACGTCCTCCAGCCTGGAGTCAACGCAGCCCCCCACCTACAGTCCCCGCCTACACAGGGCCATGGAAGGTATGAGCTTTGCAGAGGGCAGTGCACTTCACGCCTCAGGGCAGGCCCCGGCTTCCCGCTACAGGGGCTTTCCCCAGGGCCCATTCTATGGGTATCATAGCCGCATTGATTCAGGGATTCCACCGCCATTCTACATGCCTGACATCAGCCCGCGTAGCTCTGCTCTGTCCTCCCCCCCAGGCACCGCCGAGGGGCCCTTTGGTTACCCCTCCATCCCAGAGGAGAGTGGAGAGATGGAGCACCATCAGTACACTGCCTCTGGCCATTCTCTGTCTCACACACACAGCCCTCCTCCTCGCTCTCCTGAAAGCTGGCAGCCTCATGAGTTACCCTTCCTGGGTCTAGAGGGCCCACGGTTCATATACCCACCTCACCATCCCTTACATCATCCCCAGGACCTCCCCGATCCACCCCCATACCCTCCTCACTCTCACCCTGCGAGTCGCCTGCACCTCGGTTCCCTAAAGGATCCAACAAGCCCTGGACTCCTGCAGCTGGAGGTCCCTGTGGCTCCCCCAGGCAGAGATAGGCCCCTGGGGCCTCCGGTTAGGCGTTTAGCTATGCAACAGGCCCAGAGTCTCGGCCAGCTCAGACACACGGCCCACGGTGTGGGTGTACCAGTGTTGCCTTACCCTGACCCGGCAGCCCGTGCAGGGAGCCCAAGCACAGCCCCCAGTAGTAGCCCTCAGTCCTGGCTCAGCCCGAGGGCAGGGCGCCGGGCAGACCCCAGCCTACCCCCACTAGTACTCCAGCCCTCCCGCCTCTCTCCACTCTCCCAAAGCCCCCTTAGCACCCAGCCGGGTTCCCCAGATATACTAGTGCGGCCCCCTCCGCGCGCCAGCATCCTCCGCACCTCTCGGTCTCTGGAGATGCCTGAAATCACCCTGCAGCCCTCCGCCACTGTCAGTTTCTCCCGGAGGTCCTCCCTGTCCGCCTCTCCCACTCAGAGCCAGGGCGCCAGGCAACCCAGCCCCAGTTACCACGCCCACATGTCCTATGCCTCCACTGCAGCCAGTTATCCCTCCCAGTCCCCTTCTCCCCCTCTGGAGGGCAGGGATGTTTTCGGGCAGAGGCCATCCCAGAGAAGGACAGAGGAGGAGATGCTACCCTCAGAGCCCTCTCAGCTCCAGATATCTGCCTCAGGGTAGGTGATCCATTCCAGTAGAGAATAGTCACATATTTATTTAAAGGGGAGACTTGTCCCCTCGTCTGCTCTCTATTCCAAATTTCCTCGGTATTTATCCACAGTTTTACTTTGATGTTTCCATTTAGGCATAATTAAGATGCATATTTTACTTTAATATGCAGAAGGCATGTTATTGCATTTAGCACAAATTGTATCCATTCATAAAAATGACATTTACCTAAACTTGATGGCATGTGAGAGCTCAATTTGATTATAAGATAACGTATTATTGTCTTTATCATTTGATAGCTCTTATTTAATCTCATAAAATACTCATCACAATGCAAACTGACAATAATGACTACAGGAACATTTAGATGAAACACTAAGCTACAGGCTACAGAATCCTTCAAGTTTGCTGTTTTTAAAACTGTGCCATTTTTTACTGTCCCCCATTGAAACTTTGAAATGAAGTAGTTTTCACAGCTGGATAAAAATTAAATTTAATTGGATCAATGAATCATTTTTAACAATTAATTGTATTTTTGATGAACATTTGCACATTTTTTGTCACACTTTATTACATGCAAAGAAAAAGTACCACTTTCTGACAATCCACTCTTTATTAAGCATTGAAAATATGTAACTAATGACATTATTTACGTTAATAAACGGTTTACTATCCTTTATAGAAAAGGTATAATTAGTAAGTAAGTCAATTTTATTTGAAATGGGCATGAAGTGTATTAGCATAATTACAAGTTTTTAACACCTGTCCACAGAAGGCTTTTTTAAACACAAAAACAAAAAATCAATATCAATTATAACCCATTAATATGAACAGTATTTCAGTTGCTAGATAGTGAAATCATTAATAAAGTATAAGAACCCATCAGATCTGAAATGTTAAATTATTAATGAAGGGCTGAGAGTGTCTTTCTTTCTAATAAGCCAACAGAAAAAGTTAGTAAGTCATCTTTATAGTGTTTTTAAATGTTCACATGTCATTGTTAGAGGGTTCTTACAGTAATTCAGGCCTGCAGTTGTAAATTATAATACGTACTCAGATCTTTTACCTCAGTATAATTAGCAATACCACAGTGTAGAAATACAATACAATAACAAGTACTCTATTCTAAATTTTACTTTATTATTAATCTCAATTGTGCTGCCTGAAGTTATCAAACACATGTAGAAGAGTAAGGAGTACAATTTACAGTTTTGCAGAAAATTAAAATACCCAAGTGAAGGATAAATACCTCAGGATTGTAGAGATTGCAAAGAGTAGATATTATGGCTCATAACAGCATTAGTTATTCATTTATTTAACACTAAAAAGGCATTTATAAAGGGTGTCTTATTAGAAATTGGCACCTACAGTACTGTATAAGGGTAGAAACTCTGAGCTTAAGTCAGTTTTTCATGAAGTAAAATTACAATCAAATCTCTATAGAAAGGATTTATCCCCCCAACAAAATGACAGATCAGTGCCCCTGGTCACAGATTGACAGTCAGACATTATACAGGAGGTTTTATATGTTTACATACACATCTGAGACTCATATACTTTTATGCCCCAGCGTTATATCTTTACTGCACACATCCTGCGCCCCCTCACACCCACCTCACACCCCTAGAAGCTACAGTCATACAGTAGCTAAAGCCATGAAGCAGAGACTTGCTCCTGCCCTACCACTGGCCTTTAAGGGAAGGTAGCTTATAGGGCTGCTGCTTTATAGAGGGTAAGGGTCTTACGTGATTTGTTTTTGATTGATCTCAGCTATCTGGGCAGCGTTGTGACCCGGTCCCCTACGCCGCAATAGGTAAGGGTCGGACCCATGTCTGAGAGGGGAGGGGTCAGCAGGGGGAGGGCTCTAATCACTCTCTCCTTTAAAGGGGAATCGCTTTGGGTTGTGCCTCTGTGCTGGATTCAAGTGAAGTACAACTAATGGTGATAATGACTGCAGGACACATTTGTCAATACTCTTCCCAGGCACAGTAAGCCTGTTGTGGCGTGGGCTGCAGTAATTAGGCTTGTGAGCAAGCATGAGGAGTGGTTTTGGACCGTTGGATTGTCTTTTGAATACAGACATGTTTCCCTGCACCAAAAAAAAAGAAAAAAAAAAGTCTTGAATCAATAGAGGATGCACATGAATGATAGACTGGAGTATTCCCCTTTAAAGTTTTGTTCCATGTGCAAAATGCCATGCATGCATTCTCTAAACTTCTCTTTACGACCAAACAAATAACAACAATTCTCAAACTAAATTCTTTGTCACATTTGTTGTCCTAAGTGCTTTCGTTTTTCTGTCATGTGACTGTTTTTAATGGCCATTTCCTCTTCCTGTCATGTGACTTGTTCTTTAACGGCCATTTCCTCTTCCTGCCATCTCCTCCTGTCAGCATGGTGAAGCCTCTGTACGCAGTGTTCATGTTTATGAAAGTGTGCTGTACAGTGTTCATGTCTTTGGAAATGTACTATATTTAACATGCTGTGGCCCCCGCACACAGTGATGTGATAATGAAAATGTTTTCTATCTGTCCAGGACTGTTTCTCAGATGTGTCTCCCCCTCTCTGCTAATGGCTCTCAATCTCTCTCTCCACAGTGACAAATGATGGACAAGCATCTCTAAAGCTTTGTGTTCCTGTGCCTTTTGAAACGATACATGTTTGGCACAACAACTTGACTTAATTACACATTAAGTCAGGTTTTGAAGCTGTTTGTGTTCAGTTCTTTGAAAGGCAAAGACATTGAGCCAACACTCATGAACCTGCGCTTAAATGTTAAGAGTTTGTGAGATTAATTCAGTTTAATTTTATTGCATCTTTCTATGAGAGATGGACAACAAGTGTTCGGTATGAGGTAAAACTGCATATATGATAGTGCAGCTGCTTTAACTTGATGTGATTATACATTGATTATTTTTCATTAAACTTCACGTGTATCACTCATGAAATGAAAATAGTTCTTCAGGGTTTCAAACACACGTGCACACACACTTCATATTAACACAGTTAGCAAACTCTTGCATAACTGTGCACTCATGCATTATACTGAAAATAACAGTATTGGAAGATAAGAGAATCTACGAGCTTCATTGCTATGGGAACAATAGTTTTACAGTTCCGGAAATTATTTTCATTTTATGAGTTTTATACAGCAAAGAGACCAATATTGCCCGCATTTCTGAAGCAGTTACTATTTAAAGACCCAAACCTGAGAGAGCACAGCAAATGCTATTACTCTCTAAACCTCAAATGTGTTTGTTTCCATTTTAAGTAATGTTGCTAAGAGTACAAAATATCCCTAGTACAATCATGGGACAAAAAAATAGTGACCCTTTAGCCTTTAAGAATTATGTATAGTCTGCATAACCATAGCTCCTATAAATCCCAGACTGGGTCTTTAATGTAATGATTGTTTTAGAAGAAAACCTAATAGCCAATAAATTCACCAAATCCACCTTATACTATTCTTTCTTTCTCTTACTTTCTCTTTTCTTTCTTTCTTTGAGTCTAACTTTTCTCATCCATTACCGCAGATAGAAAGTGGAAATTCATCATCTTAGAGAAAGGGCTCTTAGTAGAAGTACAAGAGCTCATCAAATCATACAACACTGGAAATAGCAATGCAAAGTGCCATTCTGTCTTTTCACATCTGAGACAGGACCGAACACGACCATGGGATTAATGCAGAACAACGCATGCTGTGCTGTCTCTCTTCTTCTCAGGGAACCTCTAGGTGCGTCTAGTGATCCTGCCGGGTCTGAGAGCTTACCAGCACTGCTACACCACTGTATTACTAAAGCCAAGGGCGTGGCTGCTGCCAATAACAATAACAACACAACCTCCGTAAGGAGAACAGGTTCGTCTGGCGTTTATGGAAAATTAATCTTAAAAATATGTGGGTGGTGTATTACTCCTGTGCTTCTCTTTGCCTCCCTTTCAGGTGTGTGTCCCTCTCAGACCCAGCAGCAATCTCAGACACCCCAAGAGGGAGAAGAACTCCACAGAAAGAGGAAAAGGCAAAACAAGAAGAACCCCTATCTCTATTTGACCTCCTTCCTGCACCGCAGGCAGTCTGAGGAGGATCAGACAGGCATACTGGCCAGTGCAGACTCTGAGGGCCCAAATTATGGGACTCTACACTGACCCGTGTGCCCACCAAGCCATTGGACTCGACTAGACTGACCTCCCCTAAAAAATTAAAAAAAAACACCTCAGCCCTCCCTGCTTCACCTCGGGCTCTGGCTAATACATTTCTTATCATCTCTAAAAGTTCATCGGTGTTTGGGGAGCGGGCAACATCCTGCTGAATTCTCCGGGGGGTTGGACATCTTATTTGAAGACAAGAACAATGGCTTTTCTGAGTTGTCACCACTACTCGTCTATGAGGAATTTCACTTGAAAATATATAATGTATATAAATAGTAAAAACAAGGGAATTAAGCTTCCTCCTACAGTAATAAAAAATGTGTTGGTTGAGTATGTCACAACACGTTAAAGATTTTTCACTCACTGGTCATTGAGAGGTCCATATCTTTAGGTTTTCAGTGAAACAGTGTACTGTGAAGCCTGGTGCGTCCTTGGACATGGACATGAGTCTACCTTTCCTACAATACAAATAGTTTCAGTATTTAAACACAGGGTTCTTACCACAAAATATACCTCAGAGTAAACGCAGAGTTGCTGTAATTCTTGTGGTATACTGTACGTACTTGACCTTTTTACATATGAAACGTATGGATAAAAAGGTTTATATTACACTCCGCACTCATTCAAACGGATAATATGGCCTAACTTTATCTAATTTAGAAGCTTTTTACTATCAGTAAGTGTTTATTTTCATTTATGATCCAATGCCAATCATTAGAGGACGGTCTTAATCGTAGTGCTTGATGGATCAGTGTGTTTACACGTATCATTAAAGCACCATATTAAGATAAAGATCATAGCCTTCATGAGAACTCTCAAAATAAATTGGGACTTACACGCTCAACAGAGATTGGACTTGTAAGGTTAGAAGAACAGGGTGATGAATTGTGAAGTGTACTGTAGTATGTATTTCATTATTATGGAATCATTTGTGAAACGTGGCACGTCTCGAGGTGCCTTTTTTTGCCTTTTCTCTCTTGTTTTTTCTAACATAAACTGCCTTTCCCTTCGCCTTCTGATATTTTTCTCTTTGGGGGCGGAGTGAGGGACTAATATTATTATGTGTGTTTTTACTTTCTCTGCCAAGGACACATGAGAAAAAATGCTACACACCATGCATAACTCTAGGTTTTTGTTTTTGTTTTTTCTGTTTTTTACATTTATATTTTAAATGGGTACCTGCTTCAACTGTGTATATCCAAGTAATAGGAAAGAACCAGAAAACCCATACTACTAAAAAAAGTTTAAATTTAAAAAAAGGCAAATCAATCCAAAAAAATATAGCTCCAGTGGAAAGAGTACAGAAGCTGTACTGTGCATGAGTTTTCATGTGGAAAGAACAAACCAGTAGAGTTAAGATGTTAATGTTTAACAACAGCTTAGAGGAGAATGTGATTGCTTCATAAAGCTGTTAAGCAATGGGACATATTCAAACAATGGCCACCCTGACTGTTTATCTTTAACAACTGTATATTGCTATTGCTAGCTACTTCTCTGTATGTTTGTTAATTTTTTCGACACTAACCGATAATGAATGTATGTTTTGCTGTACAGGAAATGAATGTCCTGATGTCACGGTACATTGAATGACCCATTACGTTGTTTATAGTGCAGCTGCGATTGGTGAGATGACCAGTTGGCACATTCAGTCCAAATTGTTTAATTTCTCTGTGTTATTCCTGTTTGCGGTAATAACTAAAGGGCACCACACAGGTTCTGAGCCAAACTCCCTTACTTCTGTCGGCTACAAAAACAACTGATTTCCTTTTACTGATAATGCTAGTTCAATCACTCAAAGACATATCAGATATATTTCCATCTGCTACAAACAAATCAAGAGGTTTCCTGGCAAATATCCACACGAATGAATCGACTCAATGTCTGCTTATTGAAATCTCTTTTAACAAGCGAGAGAGCGTGATGATTGCCTGAAAGTGAGCGTCAAAGTGCATATTTTACTTTGACTAAATTGGTTTCATGTAAGATACGAGTGGGAAAAAAATCTATATTTGTTATGTACTGTACATGGTATGTATTGTATTTGTAAAGATAAATCAAACAATGTTTTGCAGGAAGACGTTCATGTACAAGGATGTATGAAAAGACGGGAAAGATCCCAAGGAAATTAGATTATATATAAAAGTATTTGCTTACAGTACGGCTTTAAGTGGACAATGTTTCTAAAACATTTTAAGGTGCCTCATTTGTCATACTTTAGCAGACATTATTTTATCTGAGAAGAAGAGAAACCTTAATGTTAGTACCGTACAATGTATTATTGCCATAGCCCGCTGGCTGCACAAGTTAAGTAGTATTTTCTCTGATGTATAGTACGTGAATGCCCATTGGAAAAAGCTTTAGAAGCAGAAGTGTGTTGCCCTCAATAATAATATTTCTGGAACAAAGTAATACTGTATTTTGCCCGTTCATGAGCACACATGTAGATTCAATCTTTCGCCTTGAGGTGAACAGAGCAAATAAACTGAAGGAAACGTTTTTTCTAAGAGTCACAGACATGCTATAGTCACGTACAATATGTGCTGTGGAGGAAATTGTGTTTACATTAGTTTGATAAAGAAAAGTGTGTTAGGGCATAGTTGCTTTGAACATTACGACTTGGTGCTATGTTTAACTTTGTGGTGCTGTAGAATAGAGGTCTAAAGATTTTTTTTTCCCTGTTTCCATGAGCAACTCTTTCGGCCCTGTGTGTTTGAGCAACTAAAGTAGCTCCGGTCGACACTATAGGTCCTTATCATACAGTATCATGGTGTGATGACAGTGATAGACAATACTGGAAAAATAGTAGTATAACCTCAAATAATAGAGACATGTGACATTCAAATGAAGTCAAGATGACCTGTTTTCTATCGTGTGTTTGCAATGTCTGTCTGTGCTTCCAAGGTACCCTCTCTAAAGTATATTTGTGATGATATTGACAATATTAACCAAGCCTAAAAAGGAGAAACATAACCTGACTTAGATAGTACACAACCGCAGGACACACGAGAGGGAATCTGAGAGCATTGTCAGGTCACGAGGGGATCTTTTCTACACACTTCCTGTACCATCTTTGGTTAACAGCACTGTTTTTCAAGCACACTACTGCAGGGGCGTAACCGTCTCACGCCATCACACCACCTTTTCGACGGTAGAATTCCTAGTACTGTACAGTATGGCCACGAGTAGTCATCCGACCGCATTTGTATTTATTGCTGATTCTCCTGGTAGAAAGGTAAAGCTCATACATCCTCTCCGTGTCTTCCGGGCTCTTCTTTGCATTTTCAACAGACACATGTACAGCGTTTAAGAGGGCTGCTTTGGACGTACTGTTAGCTCCTTTTTTATGTTTGTTTGTTTTTTTCCCCCAATATTTCTGCTTACAGCTTTTAGTGCATCACTAGGTGCTGGTAGGATGATACTTAGAACCAATATGATTTTTTATTGTATTAATCTTGCATGTAGAGACAATACAAAAAACGCCTATTTAGCAATCATTCATGGACATCCAAGCTGGTTGTTATTGGACGGAAAATAGAAATATGTAGTATTTTCTATATTCTCTGTTTTTTTCATGTGTACCAGCACTGAGAAATTAGAATGTATTATTATCGTAGGCTACAATAAGCACTACATTGTTGACTGTTTTAGCTAATGCTCATACTCAAGCAAACCAAGTAGTGCTTAAAAAGGAAGAAAATTTACTTCATTTCATTTTCATCCACTGAACTCTGTGCTGTACATCACATGTTTACATTCTGTATTATATGTCGTTTATTGTTTTTTTTGTACATAATTTGCCTTCATGATGTTCTGCATTCAACAATGTTCATATGTAAATATTTCAAAGCAAAAACTTTTTTCTTTTTTACGTTATTTTACTGTTATAAAAAGATAACCTGATGTTTCTCTTTTTGTTGTCAGTTTTTTGGACTTGTCATTCTGTTCTGTCATTACATCAGGTATTACGCTTCACTTAACTTTTTTTGTGAGCAATTAACTCATACTGTATGGTGCTGTACCAAAGCCTTATGTATAATATTTGTATTACTTTCTCTCTCGTTTGCCACTGCTGTCCGGTGAATTCTGCATCGTCTGAGATCATGTCTTACTCACTCTTCATGTTCAACTGCCATGGATCTCGTTTCTTTATTGAGTAAACAGAAACCTGAATGAACTATGATGTAAAAACATTCTGGCCTGTAACCAACTGACCTGGATATTTAGTGACAGTCGCCATCAAAAGCCTTTATAGGGAAAAATGCACAGGCTCTCTCCTGGTGGCTCATCATGACGTAGACATGGGCCTAGCACATGATCTATGCTCTATATATGGCATGTCTATGAGAATATGAAAGCAGTGTTGTATTCATGTCACCATATCATTTCAAATGCTTAGTCCCATACAAAATTTTCCTCTCAAATTTTTGTATTTTGATATAATAAAAAGATCAAAAGAGGTTTTATTTTTCTTGTGGTTTTGTTTTGTTGAAGCTCCTGATCTTATCTATGGAGAAGATGTAGTTCACATGCTGGACACAGGGTGTAGGTGTTGGGCATAGAGTGGGGCAGATAGTGTGGGGATTTGAGCAGATTAATCAGGTCAGGGTTTTTTTTTTTTTTTTAATTCTAGGACACACTAGCAGCAGCCCATGGGAGTCACAATCATCCTTTGTATTTAGTCTTCAATGTGACAAATGCCACTTCAGCTGGAACAAAAAATCTTCAGTCCAGATCAAAGGTCTGTGTTTAAATGCATGCACGTTGTTCAATGATTAATATTTTGACCCCAGTTCTGTCGTCTCAACCCAAACGTTAAGGAGCCAGAACAAGGAAAACAAGTAACTGGATGAGGTCTGTCAGAATGACCTTTGGGCTTTTGTTCAAATTCCCCCTGGCCAGCTGGGAAACAAACAAATGAGCAGCCTTTTGCATACACCTGAGGAGTGCAGTTAATCCACTGGTCAAACACAAACCTTTAGAGACCTCAAATAAGGCCTTACCTGCAGTTAAATTGTTTGTGTATTTCACCAGCCATTAAATATCAAGTATAACAAGGTATTCCTTTAAGTGATTTAAGCTTGGTGGGCTGCAACTCACAATTATTCTCATTATCAAATAACCTAATGTGTCCTCTTTTTAGTTAATTAATCAGGCTAATTGTTTGTTCTACAGGATGTTACAGAATACAGAAAAATGCCAACACTATTTCCCAGTAAAAAAAACTCTTAAACTTACATCCTTACTTATTATAATAATAATAATATATGTGTTTCTCTCATAACAATATGAGATGACCGATGTGCTCTCTTTACTGTCTGGTAAATATGAAGCTACAGCTAGCAGTTGGTTAGCTTAGTTTAGCCTAGCATAGCCTGGAAACAGGAGGAAACAGCCAATCTGACTGTCTAAAGGTAACAACATCCACCTAACAGCATCTCTACAGCTCACAAATATTTTGTTTCTTTAATGTACACATAAATCTTAGTGTAATAAGGACGAGTTGAGTTTTAAGGAGGGTTATGCCTCATACTACTTTCCAACTCGGTTGCTTGGCAACCAGCTGAGACTTTTGGAAGTTTTTGGAAGTTACTGCTACCTGATGGTTTTTGAACATGTTACACAAGGCAGGTGTTAATAATTAGTGAGCTGTAGAGGCGCTGGTAAGTTTATTTTTGAACTTTGGACAGAGCTGGGCTGTTTCCAGTCTTAATGCTAAAACTTACTTCCTATTTTAACAAACAGATAGTTAGCCTAGCTTAAGCCGGAGATACACATATAGACCCTTTCAATGGAATTTCACTGTTAGGCAACAGCCTTGGTCCTTGTTAACTTCCTGTTGGTTGATGTCATTCACATACACTGCAACAGGAAATAAACTAGGACGGTTATAGAATGTTTATGTTTACATCTTTGAAAAGGTCTATACTTGCTTGCACATGATGGCTGTCGCGCTTTTACTGCATTATGTTTGCAGCGTTGGTTCTGCGCACCCTCGTAAGTTAACGCTATGTGTCTGCGAGGTGCAATAGGCACATGAAGGCAGAGGCGATTCTAGAGTCTGTTGGGGCCCTAGGCAAAAATTCACAAGGGGCCCCTCGAACCAGCATTCAGCACCATTATAGGTTTGTTTAAACTGAATCATGCATTTCACTGGCAAAAAAATCTAAGAGAAAATGGAAACAGGAGTGGATTGAGTCAGGTCTCCTACTGTCATTGTAAACTTTGAGCATTGTCAATGCTGTAGTTTAAAGTTCATCAGCCCTACTGGCCTGGGGCCCCAAACAGTTGACTACCTTGCCTGCTGCCTCTGCATGAATGGTAGGGCAGTGAGGGCAGTATACTCACCATTGCCATGATGTGCTTAATTTAGGGGCCTTACATACCATTTACGATGGTGCCTCTGACACTTTTCTGCCATGGTCTCAGAATTAAAGCTGCGCTGCAAATTGCATAATTTTTCTTTTCATTTTTAGTACATACTGCATCTGTCGTTACAAAGTACATAGCCTACTGTTGCATGCAGTATGCACATAATTGGGACATGCTACTAGTACTTCCTTATAACACTGCGCCGTGAACTTTGCCCACCTTGCTCAAAATCTGTCACAGTCCATAGGCTACTGCAAATTTTGAAGTTGAGCTATACCTACACTACATGGTAGTGATAGACCGATACATCCCGGCCAATATTTTCGTTTTTTAGGTGTATCGTATCGGCCGATGCAGACTTCACAGCATTATTTAAAAACAGGCGTCCGCAGGCAGCTCCGTGTCGCTGGAGACGCCTTTTTTAAGTTCAATAAATGTTCCTTTTTTTTTAATTGAGACTTGTAAGATTTGTTATCATCATTGCGTAATTTTGTGGCAGTCTGTGTGGGCTAAGGCTGATGGAAAAAAAATCAGTATCGACATCGGCCCTAAATCATCCATATCGGTCGATCCCTACTACATGGTAATGTATAATTATCTACCAAGGTTTTGCTGGTGATGCGTTTCTAGCAACCCATCTCGGTGTGATCGGCGCCCAAGTCGATGTGACGCATCTTCTGCTGCACAGAGGATTGTGGGTCAGGATAGCAAGAAAAGCATGCTGACTTGCAAACGGCAGAATCCGACCAGGTTCAGTAGAACATCCTGGTATTTTTTAGCATACTACATTGACATATGTATTAGGACATACTAAAAAAAATGTTTCTGCTATACTAGTAAATAGTACGGTAGTATGGGTATTTGAACGTACCCGTAACCCCCTTGAGTGTGGTGATGTTTATTGTTTACATCATTTAAATACGGACGTTTTGACGTCTGCGTTCTCTGGTGCCCTAGCAGAATCCTCCAATAATACGCATATAGTGCATACATTGGCCAGTAAGGACAATTCCACCTGCCGGTAAAGCCAGTGTTCACAAAATACAGTGGTGATAGAACTGCTCGCATAATTTGTAAAAGTAGCAATACCACAGTTTAGAAGTAGACTTTGCTTCAATTGAAAGTCCTAAAGTTGGGTGCTAATTTATATATGGATGCTATTTGTGATCATATTTTGTAATAATCTGAATCTGTGTAGTGACAAGTAAATGTAGTCTATCAAATAAAAACAACAACATTTCCCTCTGAGATGTAGTCGAGTATAAGTATGAAGTAAGAAAAAAATACTCAGGTAGAGTAAAAATACTTATGAATTTTACAAGTAAGGTCTACAGTAGATCTAGTTGAGTAAACGTAGCCTACTTGAATTTTTCATCTCGCCAAAAGCTGCAACCAGTGATATTTGGTATTTGCTTGACAAATGGCATACATTATTAATTGATCGTCATAGCTGTAGTGTATATTGATCATCTGGCAAGCAACTAATTGATTCATTTTTGATTTAAAGGCCCCAAAATGTCCAGGCTCTTGCAAGGATCATGAAAGGGTCCCAGTCCCAAAATAAGACAAATAGCTGAATACCACATTATCTCTTTCAGGCAAAATAACATGATGTATGAGTGATTTGTACACCAGGTTCCACTCCTCCACTGTTACCACCCCACCTACACTAGACGGTTATGTAATTCTGTACCAGGCATTACCTAACACCACATAATTTGCCAGATGGGGCTGCTCGGACTGGTGAATATGATCAAAGAGGATGGAGGGGTGGGGGCTTCAAGCATATACTCTCACGCCTGCTTCATACTCAAGTCCTTGACATTGAAAAGGTCTTGGAACCCCTGGGGATAAAATATCCAAGGCGCGGGCACGAGATCAGTGTATGCGCGCTCCCGGTGGCGAGTGCAGCTTCACACAGCAGTCAGTCAGAGCAGCCAGCCGCGGCTCCCCGGAATGACTCCCACACTGCATCAGCGATGTCGCACCCGAGCGTTTTATCCCCCAAAAACATCTACCTCAGATGATCATCTGTCAGCTCGCGTGTGTGTGTCCGAGATAAGCGTTTCTGGAGTGCGATGCTGATGACATGTTTCCTCGTCGAGAAGCTCAGCGCTGTGCAGCATAGAGGAGGCAGCGGAGTGGAGCAGCGTGCACAGTTACAGGTAGGCTGTTTGAACAGATAGTCTCTGGAAACCACGTAGGCTGCTGCACACACGCGTTACACTGCTGCCACTGCCCTGAGGGTGTGATCTGAACACCGGAGCGTTGCTTTAATCGATCAGCCGACCGACATTAAGTTGGTAAAAAAAAAGACCGTGTGTGTGTGCGCGCGTATGTGTGTGTGTGTGTGTGTATATGGCTGCATGAAGCTGACCGGTGATCTGTCAGGCCTAACAGGTCAGAGTGGTGGTCAACTTTTCTACGGTGTTGCGTTGTGTAGCACTGTTGAATTGTATTACTGCAAAGCCTATATCATACTGTGTGTGTGTGTGTGTGTGTGTGTGTGTGTGTGTGTGTGTGTGTGTGTGTGTGTGTGTGTGTGTGTGTGTGTGTGTGTGTGTGTGTTTGTGTGTTTGTGTGTGTGTGTTTGATATGCCAGATAATTTAGCCTATGTAGGATAGACCTGAAACGATTAATCTCCTTGAAGTCGGTTAATCAGTTAGGCGTTATAGGTCAACAGAACATTAATGAGCTATTTTGAGTCATTTAAACATTTGTGTATATGTTATCTTGTCAAGCAAAGATAACAATATGTTTCTGTCATTTTATACACATTAAACGACATCAGTCAGCAGATCAATCAGTAAAGGAAATAATCAACAGCCAGGGCCCTGCAATATGTTGTGAAAACATAGCTCTTGTATTTATGTCGGAAAGTGTGGGGACAAAATAATAGTACGTAATACTAAATGTTCTAAATGAATACATTTTGATAACTGATTAATCATTTGTCATTTTCCAAGCAAAAATATCCAAATATCTTTAGGTTTTGGTCTATTGAGTTCAGACAATGCCTTATGTGTGCATTATGCAAGAATTAGTTTAAGAAAAGAATCTAGAGATTAATTGATCGAGAAAATGTACTTATCCATTAATTCAGTCATTTGTTGCACCGTAACAACATATTGAGAAGCTGTTACCCACAACTACATATTAGGTATATTGAGTTGATGTTATAAGTCAGTTAGGATCGACTCGTTGATTAATCATTTCAGTCATTTTATACTTGTCAGTGTGAGTGTGCGTTTCTTCATGTGACAGTAAGCTAAATATCTTTGGGTTTTGGAGTGTTTGTCAAAACAAGCTATTTGATGAGATTATATTGGGCTCTAGGAAACTGTCATGGGGATTCTCATAGCTTTCTGAATGTTTATAGACCAAGTGGTTCATAAATGAACCCAGAAAATATTACGTTTAAGGAAAAGGATGCAGGCTTGCTTTATATTGTGAAGCCTGCACCTATTGTATGTGTGTGGGAGTGTGTCGGAACAAAATCATACATTTTTGGTCATGCAGTGCAACAGTACAACACAATCAGTACAGAGTTGAACATAAGCTTTACAAAGGTAGTCATTGTTGCAGGGGTGTTGTATTAGATTGCATTAGATTGGCCATGTGACTGTGATCTTGTATCACTGTGTGGGACTTTCTGTGACACTAATATGAGGCAGCAGCATAGTGGCGTGGCTTTATCCTCCAGACTCACTGTCATATATCCTAAAATAAATCCCAGTAAAATATCCGATTACGTGCTATTTTTTTACTGTCATTCATCTGTATAAGAGGAAGTAAATGCGCTTCAAACAGAAAGGCCTGTACTTCACTGTAAGGTTTGGGTGACAGATCGGCTTGTTGATTAAATATTTGGGTCTTAACTGTCTACAACTTAATCACCCTGCCGTTCACTCCACTTTCTACCCTTCATCTGTGACTCTGATGGTGGCAGGGCAAAGATTGAGCCTTGATACCGACTCAGTGTGAGATGAAATAAAGTTAATCTCACTCCGGTAGATTTCAAGAAGATTATAGGATCATATGACCCCACCTCCTCCCCCTGTTCTGCATTGTGAGAGCAGCAGAACACCGGCTGTCTGAATCCTGCAAGATCGGAGGAGCCACGATGTCATCGCCTCAGGCAGATTGTCTGATGATGATGACGATAGTAACGATGATGTGTCGCAGCTTTTTGGTCAAAGGTTCCTCTAAGGCTTCATTTTCTCTCCTCGTGCTAACTCATCCTCAGTCTGCAGGAGCTTTCGAGTCACAATGGACGAGAGAGAAGTTACCATGGCAACCACGGCCCTCTCTCTACTGCGTCTCCCTCACTTGTGTTGACTGCATTCCAGGGCTCGGAATGAGAGCATGAAACCAACTTTACAACAGGCCTGTCACATCATCTGAAGGGAGATGACGTTCGATTAGCGTTTTTTTATTTTGGATCGAAATCGAGACGCGTCGATGATGCAATCATAAGCTGCTGTTATCAGATATTGATCATTGATCACATGACTCTATGTGTAATTGAAAGGGATTGCTCGTTATGTGAATGATCGCTCGACTCTCACAGCTCTCATTTGCATTGTCAGCTAAAAAGCTTAAAGGTCCCATATTGGTGAAAAGAGAGATTTTCATGTCCTTTTTTCTTATTATAAAGCAGGACGAAGTGCTTTATAAACACTGTGAAACTCTCAATTCACAGGGAAATGCACACAGACCGTATTCAGAAACTGTACCTTAAAACAAGCCGTGAGGACCTTTGTATGTTTATGACATCACCACTATGCTACACATCAAGGTACAGACATTTCCGGCGTGTGTCTGGTATGTTAGATTGCAACCAAATTCCTAATCTCTCCCTCCATAAAGCAGAATTTGCAGCTGTGTTGTTAAAAAAGGCCTGCCAACAGAGATAATGACAAAGTAGCCTTATTATGACTCGCCTTATTATAATACTTTACCATAATACCTGTACTTTAATTAGCTAGCTAATGCTTCTATTATAACAATGGGACTTTGTTATGTGTATCAATTACAGCCCATTGAGCTACATACAAGGGGCCTCTTTAATAACCTGTAGAGGCCCATAAAAGTGCCACCTAATATCCATGTATGAGCTGTATTTGCATTCATGTGTGATACAGAAAAAGGTGAAATGGTTTCTCCTACCTCTCCGCTTAACTCCGTGTTTCCTCTCATATGTAAAGAAGTAGCTGTGACTCACTTAGATGCATCTCTTGTCTGTTGGCAGCTAAAAATACTTTATGTAGGCAGCCTTTTTTTTACCATGTCAGTGCACTTAATACTGGTTTCATAAACAAAATTGTGTAGGCTGCCCCATTTTTCTTGAAAATCGCCATATAGGCCATCTGATACCAGGGCGACATTGTCTCTGTGCTGCTCCAGTCTCCGGAAATCAGATCAAGGTCTCTCTCTTTAAGTTTGACAGGTAGATGAATACTTTGTGTCATACTCTGATGTGACTGATGAAGAAGCGGTGGATTCTGCCTGATTTACAGCAGTGGATTCCGATGCTTCAAATGTTAAACCAGTGTCGGAGAGTTGTGGCTCCTGGTTTGAGATTGTTCTATTTTTCTCGGCCATGCACATACACATACAGAGCAAGATCACCTCTTAAAAGCTTTAATCTTTTTTTTTTAATTTTTTTTTACAGTTGTTACAGCCTTGTCTTTTTATAGCTCAATCTATTTGGGGCATTTCCAAAATAGTCTACTTTTCATGTATTGTGGTGCTTGCTCTAAGAACACTTGTTCATATGTGGCTCTCTGTTGTCTTCAGCTCTTCTCCCACAAGGTCTTTCAGATGAAGACAAAAGCTCATTACTTCTTTTACTTTTAAATGGCGCATCTAGCTGGCCTCCTCTGCACAGTACAACATGTTCTTAACTTGAAAAGACTCACTGATGTCTGATGTGGTACAATCAGCAAGGTCATGCATTGCACTGTGTACTATGCAAAACATTTTTTTAACATGGAACGCATGCAGCCACTATGGGTCTATGCTCTCCATTGGCTCCACATCGCCAAAATATTATTACAGGGTAAAGATAATCACCGTATCTGCCACACTGCTCATTCATATGACTTTCCAAACACTTTTCCCCAAGTGACCCGTAGCATTTTCATAAACACTTCTCAACAGTAAATGAGTTTGCTGTCTGTGTTATACCATGGCTCTGTCTATTAGAGAGGAGATACAGCATGAAGGAGTCCGATCTGGCCTGTATTCTTGCCTGCTCACATTCTGCTGAGTCAGGAGGTTTTGTGGAAGTCAGTCAACAGCAACTCAGTGAGGCTACGAGCCAGAGGGGCTGATGGGAAACTGCTACTACAGCAGCAACGATCAGGGCTGATAAATCTACCCGTTAGTCCAAACCGTTCTATGTTGATTAGCCGATCTGTTTAGGGAAGAAAAACTGTCTCCTGTAAATGAAAGGTTGTTGTTTTTTACACATTTCCTGAAATCATCACTAAGCACCCCTATACCTTCGGAAACTAGTTATGGGAAGATTGTAGTGGAACATTATGACAAGTCTAATTTCGCTTCATCAGGGCATTCCTTTGGTTTGTTTACAGTACATAAAGACATGAGTAGTAATAATAGAGTGATAGGGGCTATCTATCTTCTCACAGATTGAATACCAACAAAGGTAGAAATATGGTCACAAAAATAGAAGGTGGGGCAATATTAGAATACTTTTTCAGTGTAATACTTTGGATTGTTTTTGTAGTGGCATTTTAAAAAATGTGGTAATATGACAGGATTTCAATCTTTTCTGTCCATATAGGTAGGTAATACTTCATGTTATTGATTGCTACATGGCCCCTAGTTTTCTGTGTGCCAAACACATTTTTAGGAATACCAGGAGCATCATGGTTGGCACTGTTGTCAACCTGACTGCCATTGTGTATTGCATTAGCCTGTTCTCCCTTCCTATGAGTACGTCCAGTTTCCTTCCACAGACCAAAGACACGCAGATTAGGTTGATTGGTCCGTCAGTATGTGTTAGCCCTGTGACAGACTCTGTCCAATGGGAGCTGTGGCTTGAGCCAGAATTGATAATCATAGATGAAGGATGGAATCATGTAGGGCTGGGCCAAAATCTTCTTTCCAGAAATGTCATATCTTGATAATGATATATATCACAATATATCATGTTTTCTGTGAATTAAATAAATAAATAAATTGTCTGTTTGAAATAACAAATGGAACGCACTGAGTATTTTCTTATTTTATTAAGAACTTCAGTTAAAAATGAACATAACGTGCCAGGAATTATTATCTCATTTATGATTTTAAAGAAAGGGCCAAAAGATAAGGTAGTTATCCAGGAGCCACTTGATGCTATATTTAAGTGGTGCAGATTTGCAAAAACTGAGGCTTATGGGCCTGTTAAATATATATATATATATATATATATATATATATATATATATATATATATGTGTGGATTATTACCTAATCTTCTGGAAAGAAACCACAATTTAAAAGATATCAATGACCCCAAACCTGTATATATTATCCAGGGATATGTACTCATGCTGCTATGACAATCTTGACTTAGGTTTTTATTTTCAGCTAAAACCTGTCAGTGCTATGTTCAAAAGAATCCGATGTTCCTGTGAAACAATCCTATGATTTGTCAGTCTGACATGCATTATCACTGAAGCAGCTCCCAGCTGTAGCATGATGTCACCGCAGATTACAATCTGGGCTCTGTGGATGGTAGCCTTGAGAGCTGCGCACGATGCAGCCTCAAGTGGGTTGTCGTCTGGCGGCTTCATTGCATTGGACTCTTCCTCCCATCCTCCCATATTCTTCTAACAACACACCCACCCTTGCTTCCCTCCCACTCACGTTTCTCTACAGCGGGCTGTTGCAGTCAGGCGGCATAATGGAGGCTGGATGTGTGGTTGCCGCGGTGATTGAGAATGCTGCCTCAGGACCCCAGGGTGAACCAGGAAGTGGTGACGTCCTTGAGGGGTGAGTACTTTCTTTTTCGGCATTTCATGTAAACTGAACAGTATTACGTAAGACTGTGTGATTGCCTTTGAGATGAATAAAAGAAGGAGTAGTGTAATGTTAAAGCTAAAACATGACCCTCTCCTCAGAGTAAGACAGATCATCTCTTTTACTGTGCAAAGCTCCATTAGGTCCAAAGCTCACAATGTCCTCAGATTTTTACATTGTGTCTATGTAATTAGCTCTGCCACTGTGTATCACATAAATTACACTGTGTGTCCGTGTTCATAGTCCCATGTCCTGATCTCATCCTGCTGAATCACTGTGACAAAGCCAAGGCCTGTCTCTCTCCTCTCTTTGTTGCACATAAAAGTTGAGCTGAATGAACCTCACCCTCCACTCCTGAATACATTGAGTCACATTTCGAGTGAAGGTTTTGTGAAGCACTCCCTTGTGGGTGGATTGCCTTTATGGCTTTTTGAATAGACAAGCTTTGCTTTCCTGAGCGCATACAAAAGAAACCATGGCTTTTATTGACTCTAATGTATTGAGAGATGCTACAATTTTACATTTATATCAAGGATGTGTTCCTATATGGATCTGACTGAAAAAGATGGTTATTTTCTCAGGTTTTTTTAATAGATTTCCCTCTGATTACTAGACAAACACCACTGAATGAGTACAACATGTTTTTTTAGGCCATGCTGGTGCAATGTCATGATTTGAGCCCAAGCCACATATTGTGAATTCATTCCCCTCACTTGCTCCCTCTGGTGTATTTATTTAAAAAGTGCAGACCCCAGACTACATGGATGTTAGCATTATGCAATGCCACCTTTCTTATCTGTTTCTGCAGAGATGTCCTACCGACAGACCTGGACAAAGACAATGCCTTACCTCGAGCCACCAACAATAATCCTCCAGAAGAAAAACAGCCACAGGAGACATCCACTGCCATGGTACGCACCCCCACACACAACTCTGACTCATCACTGATGCAAGACAAATAGATAAACACACACCAATGTACACGTCAGCCTTCTTCTTCCATGAGGCTGCATTGGTTGTGTAGGTGATTCACACCATGATGTCACCACAACATGACACTTCGGTCATGTGGCACTCGTGAAAGTCACAGTAATTACCTTTCACCTTCAGGTTGAGAGTGACATGGAGTGTTGAAGAAGCGCTTTGATAAAGGTGTCGTGTGTGTGTGTGTTTGTGTGTGTTAATATTGTCACAGAAAAGTGATGTCATCAGTCATCAGCCCTTACCGTTTACTCCAGTTTAATGTAAATATCCTCCACAGCAGCTCTTTTTTAAGTCTTCACTTCTGTGGGGTGCCTCCCTGACAGAAGAGCAGCTTTTCAATTGTACTGTCAGTACAGTAGATTGTTTATGCATTTTTTTATGCATATATCCTTTTCTTTATACATTTTAAATTTTGACACGATGCTGTGGTGGTTAGCACTGTCGCATCACAGCGAGAGGGTTCCTGGTTCGAATCCCGTCTGGGGCCCTTCTATGTGGAGTTTGCATGTTCTCCCCATGTCTGCGTGGGTTTTCTCCGGGTTCTCCGGTTTCCTCCCACAGTCCAAAGACATGCTCGTGTTAGGTTAATTGATGACTCTAAAATTGCCCGTAGGTGTGAGTGTGAATGTTTGTCTGTCTCTGTTCGTCTCTATGTGCCCTGCGATAAACTGGCGTCCTGTCCAGGGTGTACCGGTTAGGGTTAGGGTTAGGGTTACGCCCGCTGTCAGCTGGGATCGGCTCCAGCCCCCCGCAAGCCCGACAGGGACAAGCGGTTGAAGATGAATGAATGAATTATACATCATCCTGCACACCCGTCAAATGTCCACAAACAAAAACATAAAATAGCTAACTGGACAAAACAAATGAAACAGTACTACAGACATAAACAATACTTCATAGTCACACAGATAGATGGACATGACTTAAGACCAACCTAAATGTTCAGAGATTCGTTATTATTATCAATTCATATCATTGACCTGACTAAGCATTGCGCAGCATAGCATAACACAAGATATAGCTGAACCTAGCAGAGCACAAACATAACAACATTTGCATAAAACATTTTTTCTTTAAGATATTACAGCCGGAGTTGAACCCATGGCAGCTAATTTAAGACAAGCATAACATAATCTAACATTAGCTTAGCATAACATAATATTAACATAAATAACAGCACAAGTTAACATAGAAAAGCATAACATTAGATACTGGAGGTTAGGATATTGTAACCCTAGTTCTATTAACCCAGGCCAAGAACTCTACCTGATTATTGGTAATACTCTCCTCCAATAAACAGTACACATTCACCCACTGAAATGATCATAAACATAGCTGGCCAGTCGGGACATGCCTACCTGAATACATGCAAACCCCACAGTATATAAGGCAGTGCACACCACTGTCCTCTACACTACACCCTCTTCAGTGAGCAGCATAACAGCAACAGCGCCCTAGGTCTACGTCTGTGCTAATAGAACTAGTGTTGCAATCTTATAACCTATCGTTCTAGCTCACACAGGCGCATGAATGAACGCTCTGTTATGACATAACATTGGCCCAACCAACCCGACCCTGACTGGATAAAGGCCAGATGCAACGTCAACCTACCCCTGTATAACCTAAGCCTCCACAATGTAAGAGCAACCAGCCCACGTAGGATGCAACTAAACTGGGTAGAGCCAAAGTCTAACTTTGTAGGGGTCAAAAGACAAACAAAACACACCCCGCACACCACATTCCCTGAGTGATCAAGGAGCACTGGGACATGTGGGTGTAACCTGCCCAAACGGGAGCTACTGTAGGTGCAACACAACTGACATACACCCATCACTTTTCCCCAGTCCTTTGTAGTTCCAGTGAGCAAAGACCCTGAAAAGGAGCCCGACGTGTCTAAGAGATAGAACCGTATGAACCAACAGGGCGTAGACTATGACACTGCCCTACATATCCTCAACTCTTACTTGAGGAGGCTGCCGACACTGCCACACCGCCTGTAGAGCGTGCACAGACCATAGTGAGAGGGTCTCTTCCTGTCTGCCTAGGAGCGTAGGACGTAGAATGTGTTGTGTCAATCAGCAAACAAATCCACCTCTGCTCTCCCAAACTGGGTCCAAATCTGCGCTATATACTGCTGGAGTTGCACATTTTCAGGTAGGCTCGTCCTAGTTGGCAGGTTACATTTATGCAAATTTCAGTGGGTGAATGCTTGCTGTTTATTGGAGGAAAGTATTACCCATAGAGTCCAATAGAGGGCAGAGCCTCTGTGAGATAACACATAATATTAGTATAGAAAAGAATAACATAGCATAACACCAATAGCATTAATAGAGGCAAAACATGGCATAATGTACAACATAACAGCATAGCAACATTAGCACATCATTACAATGTAACCTAGCATTAGTATAATAGAATCAACATTAGCACAGATGTAACAGATGCACAATTACATCAAATTTGTGTATTGCACCTTTTGCTGCACAACCACTGTTTCATGGTGATCAGCATTATCACTTATTCATGTCTGATTTCTCCGTCTGGCAGGTGAGGAGTGATGACATCACAGAGCACCCAGCCGAGCCTCTCCTGCGCTCCTGCGTCAGCACAGCGAGCATGAAGGTCAAGAACATGAAGAAGTAGGTGCTTCCTGTAACAGTGTTGCTGCTATTATGGGCTGTAAAACAGGGCTCTTATCCAGGCCAGTGAAATGAGGACCTATAAAATGACGGGCGGGCACAGGAAGACGCGGCAGCCCGCTGCATCTTTAAGCCTGTTCCCTCACATATAGGCCTAATATCTCTTTCTTTTCCTTTCTTTTGCTTTGCTTTTCTCTCCATCACAGTGTCAGTGTGTTGTTTACTGACAAGGGGCAGTTGTGCTGTTTTTTTGTTTTTTTTAGGCTGACGTTCCCCAGAGGTCACTTCCCCAGGTTGGCAGAGTGTGCCCATTTCCACTATGAGACTGTTGACTTTGGCAACGTCCAGGTGAGCCCTGAAAATAATTAAGACTGTTACTATGTTTAGTAAATGTGTCTTTGGCTCAAATTCAGTTGCCACAGAAATGCATCGTTCTGTAAATGCAATGTGGCAGTCAAATCAATATCCTTGTTTGTCTTTTCTGGACAGTCCCCTGTTCATTTTTCTTCTTTTAAGTGAAATGTCACAGTTGTTAGTGTGCTCTCTTTTATCAGGAGAGCTATAAAATATGAATTTGTCCAGAGTTATACCCCACCATGCATAAATCATTAGGATTTCACTGTTACAGATTTTATTAGTCCCTTTCCTATCAAAGCCATGATCCGATTCGAGCGGCGTGTTAATCCTCTGCATTACAGTATATTAATTTCAGGCTAATCTGACCTGTAAACCTGTGATCCCGCCTTGTTGGTTTGACTTAAGCACATGATGTCAGACAGTGAGTAAATGAGATACAACTGAAACTATCCAGAAACCATAAGAGATGACTCATTTTGAGAGTTAAAACCTGTTCTCACAAAACAATGGGGAGTGTGAGAATATAAGGTGGCAGTTAGATTTAGTAGGAGGCAAATGCCAAATGCAAATGTTGCTCTGTCTGTTTATCAGTCCCTCCACTTAAGTGCAGACTGAAATATCTGAATGACTTCTGTATAAGATTCCCAAATATGCTGTACAGACATTCCCCTGAGCTCCATAGGATGAATCCTCGTGACTTTGATGGTCTCCTGATCTTTCCTGTAGCGCCACCAAGAGGCTGACATCTGTGGTTCAGAATGAAATGTCTTGAGCTATTTGATATAGGTCTATATTCAAATTCCATCAACCCCATCAAATATACATGTTATGTCTTTATGTTGCTAATTAGCAATTGTTAGCATTGCCATTGTGAAAAAGTAAGCATCATGACATTAGCATTTAGCTCAAAGCATCACTGTGCCAAAGCACAGTCTCACAGTTACTAGCATGGCTGTGGCTGTGTTGATCTTTAAGTGCAGAGGTATTAAGCATTAAGTGCGAGGTGGGCCGCGCCATAGGCGGTCAAAGTCAAAGTCAGGGTTAGGGTTACAGGGGTGGCTCAGTGAATGCAAGTGAAAAAATATGTTTAGTTATTACATAAGTTATTAAAAGAAGATTACATAGACCATATACCTTTTTTGTACGTTTAAACCACAATAGACCACACAACCCGATTTCCAGAAAAAACATTTACGGAACGTAAAACTGGTTTGGACACTGCTCATGAGCTTTGAGTGGTTGCCGCAGCATTGCATGGCAGCTTGCAACTGGCTGCACTTTGCTGCTGTTGGTGCATTTTCGGGTAAAGCGCTACATTGTGAGAACACCAAAAAACAATGAAATAATAACTGGACTTTCACTGTCAGTGCTCATGTGACCGCAGAAATGACACCATGCTAAGCTCCGGTTATGGCACAACAACAGAGCAGCTCCCCGCCAGCATCTAACAAAGACGAGTTGACATGTGCCGGCAAAAAGACGGCATATGCTAACATAAAGCCCTGATTAAAGTCTAACAAGTACATTAAAGTATATTTACAGCAGTGAAAAAAACAAGCACTAAGGCACTAGTCATTTTTCGGTCTTGTCTGGAAGTGGCTGTTAACCGCCTGGGTAGCCTCAGTGCAGTTCAGTTTGCTTGCCGACAGAGTGCAGCAGTCGTCTCTCCACAACCAGATGCTGCAAATGGAGCTCAACACAAAAAGAGTGCATGAGCAGTACATGCATGCTCTGGGGCTGAATCCCTACTGTACATGTGGTGTTAATGGACTACAGTGTGGTGGGCTGGACGGGTGCTTAATCCCAGGATGCTCTGTCTCCATTGGGTAAACATCATGCCGTCGTTGCCATGACTGTGATTGCTCCATGAGCAGAGTGGAGGCAAGTGAAGCAGCAGAACAGTGTCAGTGACCTTGAAAAGCTCCACAGGGAGAAGAAAAGCTGAGCTGAGCTAAAAGAGAAATATATGTCTTGCCAGACACTGAAACTGAAAACTGTGCACAGTGTCTGGACACACATGTACAAACACACAGTGGACACGTGCCACTGTGTAATCTGATTTAATTCTACTTCTACTACTTATTTGTGACTCATTTTGCAACTTAATCTGAAAGATGAGTCTTTGTTCTTTGTCTTGCTGTATCTCCCATGATGCATTTGTCTGCCTCTGTATTCGCAGTCTGTGGCGGGAGGAAGGGAAGGTACTGATCAGGTCTCATGTGTCCTAATTGCAGAATAGCAGAAGGACAGCAGACTGCCTCTGTCTGCAGCCTGCCCGTCTGATTCCTCTTCAGATTAGCTCCAGTCTCGCCTAGAGATTGGAATGAATGAGAATTGTTTTAAAATGAGGAAGGGTCCTCTATCTATCTTGTGTAGCTTTGCCTCTGTATGATGGATGAGCTTGTGCATCTGTGTTTGCCGGTTGAGCCCATTTACTGCCAACCTCCCCCCCGTCCCTGGTGAAAGCAGAGCGGTTAAGAGAGGGGGGAGGGCGACGGAGGCAGAATACAGGAGAGGGAGGAGGGGGAAGAGATGGTAAGAGGGAAGCAGAAAGGGGGGTAAGACACGCGGTGCGAAGCATCCTCTTTTCATATTTTGTGCGTTGAATGGAGCAGTGAGCGCATGGTGATACAAAACCCTCTGAATGAACATTTTACATAAGGCGGCAGGGGGGACGGAAAACGCAGCGAGTAAGGAGCAGCATTTAAGCTCTGCTGCCCTTAGCCAAGATTTGGCTTGTTGGAGGAGCTTACTGAGGTCCAGGACTGCAGCTTTACACAAAGGGACTTCCTCCAGCTGCGGATGGATATCTGAGATGCCTTAGTGCCAGGTAACCTGAATGTATGGATCTCTGTGTATTAATTTAATTTGGCAGAGATTTTTGTAAATAAATGACACATTGTAGGTATGTTTCTGCACAAAGTGTTGAAGAAGTCTGAGCTGTGTTAGCATGTTTTATTTTGAAAGGAGTAGTTGCAGAGTTGTGAGCATCCCAGAGGAAGTGATGCTCAGGCATGCCTCCAGAGGACACTTTCCGATTTATTTTGTCCCGTTTCATAATTTTTAATTTTTATCAAGCTGGTGTGTTGTTTAACCAAAATGGGATGTTTTATTTATTCGTAATTCTCTGTATGATCCCACTTCCCATCATGCATTTGGCCTCCTGACCCCCATCAGTACTTACTTCGTCCGGGCTATTATTTTCAAACCAATCCTTGCGGTGAATGAGAGCTCTTCCATCATGACTTATTCAAGAACAAATTTCTCATTCTGCGTTTTTTTTGTCAGTCTGGTTTGCTGTATTACTGTTGAGCAGTAACTGGGTCGCTGTGTATTGTGTAACAGTAGTATCTGGATGAGTTGCTAACAGTTATAAATAACCAGAACTTCCCTTGGCTTCCAAGGCCTTTGAAGTCTCTGCTACAGTACTGTCCGTCAGTGCATTCCCAAACTCCTGCAAGGCTTTTATCTTCTCAGTTTTTGGGGCATATAGAATATTGGTCAGGAGGAGGAAGAAGAAGAAATCAGTGCTAAATTTACACTGCCTCCAAGCGCTGATATCCTAGCAGTTTATGTATTATACATGTCATACTGCAGGATTTATGGTAAAGTGAGAATGAATCAGTGCTGTGTTGGTGCAGAGCGGATATACTGCACTTATTTCTCAAATAAAATTCATCATGAATGCTGTGAAATTCAAAAAGGATTTATGGAAGTTGTTCATCACTTTGAAATTTTAACATGAATCCTTTTTTTTCAGGAATTACTTTTTTTGTAACCCGAGTTTTGGAAGGTTGTAATAGTCCAACACCACTGTGCAGTATAAAAGGGGTTTTACTAATTAATGGACAAATGGGGTTTGGACAAGATGTTCTTCTTGTATACCAGGTCACAGACAGAGAGGTTTCTTGTATTATACACATCCATTATTTAGAATGTGGATCCTCTCGATATTAGCTCCTCTGTCTCTCCTTATCTTCGCTTATAGTTGGCCTTTGCAGAAGGGCAAAGTGAAGGACCGAAGGCTGGTCTGGACTCCAAAGAGCTGGTCTTTCTGGTCCAGGTCACTTGCCAGGTAACATGACTTGCCATATTCGGAAAATAAACAACAGGGTTTAATATCTACTCCCACCATCTTATGTATGTTTTTTTTCTCTTTCTCTGTCAGGGTCGAAACTGGCTGGTAACGAGATCCTATGAAGACTTCCGGGTGCTTGACAAACACCTGCACTTGTGTATCTATGATCGCCGTTACTCCCAGCTCGCCGAGCTGCCGCGATACGACACATTAAAGGACACTCTTGAGGTACCACAGAGCTACACTTCCATTATCTCTGATCTGTAACAGTAATTACTCACAGATTAGAAATAAGATTCAAGATTCAAGATTCAAGATTCAAGAAGCTTTCTTTATCCCGAGGGAAATTATTGTGCAACAGTTTTAATACAAAGGTGGGAAAGGATCAGAGTGACAATAAGCTAACATAATCAAATCAAAATAAAGCTTACTTAAAATAAATCAAACAATAACTAAATGTGACAGAGTGCAACGGACATTGTGGTTAAGCGTAGGTATATACAATATACAACAATACGCACTGTGCAGTTTAGCAGCAGATTGAAATAAAATAAGTACAAACTAAATAAGTGAGAAGGTGCGATAAGTGATAACAGTGTTAAAAATGTAGCAGCATTTCCTACAGAACTAAGTGACAGTATGCCACAGTGAAGTGAAATAAAGCTTCATTAACATATAGGATTGAATTAAATTAGTCTGCTCTGTTGCATCATGTGTGGATAATCACTCGTTAGTTGTCAGGCTTTACTAAATCTTTACAATCTTTTGTCTCTATTCAGTCAGTAACAAAGATGCTGGCCACCTACCTGTCCCGATTCTCCGCCATTGCTGACAACAAGATCAACTGTGGTCCAGTGCTAACATGGATGGAGGTATCTTCTTATCAGCTGTTTGCTTGATATCATGAGTTAATCACTCTCTTGAAATGACCCCATTAAGTGAATTCAATATTTAACATCCACTATTAATATTTAAGTAGTTAAGTTAAGGGAACCGTCAGACAGTTTTTGACGTCAGTTGATGAAAATCTCTATTAATTTCAGGGGAATAGGTACAGGACATCACTGTCTAACTTGGCACAAACACTGGAGGATAGAAAACACAAAACTTTGTGATTTAGGAATAGCTATCTGTTCCATTTCTGGACCAACAACTGCTGCATGGCTGGCTTTTTGCACAACACAAGCACGTGTGGTACCACTCTGCAGCTGGAGATGCTGTGCAGAGGTGGGTTTGTGTGGGTGTGCTTACAAATGAGTGAGCACAATATCCAGTAGCATTTTAAGTGCTATTTCTTTTTTTTCTTTTCTATTTTTATCTCAGTCCTTCAAAATTTCAAGTAGAAGGCATTTTTGCATAATTCAGTTCTTAATTTGAGGACCAACATCTGTATTATGATAGCGCATGCCATGCAGTTGACATTTTGTTAAAATAACTGCTGCAAACCAGTTTTTAAAAAATCCAAAATTGAATTGTGTAATTGAGCAAAATACTAACTGGTCCCATTAGACTACACTAAAGTAACATATTGTATTGCTGCTCATTTGTATAAAATACCAATAATACTTGTCCTTTAGTATTTCAAATAAAGCAAGAGCAGTTGTTTCCCCCTGCTTCCAGTCTATGAGCCGTCTTGGCCAACACATCTGCCTCTTGACAAGAAATGTCTTTATATGTTACTCGTGTCATTATTTTCTTTTTCCAGATCGACAACAAGGGGAACCATCTGCTTGTGTCTGAGGAAGCCTCAATCAACGTCCCCGCCATCGCTGCTGCCCACGTCACTAAACGTTACACAGCCCAGGCCACAGACGAGTTGACATTTGAGGTAACCTCTGTTACACAAGACATACACAGAAACATAATCTCACACGAATCAATCGTCTTTTCATCTTAGAGCAGAATTATTTTAAGCTGCATGTTTTGCATATGCGTATTCCTGATCCCATCATAATGTCTTTTAAATTTGTGCTTATCTGTGATCAGAGTTTATTCTCATCATCACACTCTTTGTGAACCAGGTGGGAGACATTGTGTCAGTAATAGACATGCCTCCCAAAGAAGACACAGGCTGGTGGAGAGGGAAACATGGCTTTCAGGTAAATCAACAGCTGTGTTTCATTCACACTGATGTTTGATAGGGGACAATGAAAGAACAACTTACCTCCTCTTCCAGTAATGATAAAGTAGTGATTAAAGTCTCAGCCCACAGGGAATCAGTGTGGATGGGGTTTAGTTGTGAGCCAGATTGAAGTCAAGTCCTACTGACATGCCTTTATAATGTGGACAAGTATAGCGCGATAGGTAACTGTAGAGAGACGCGACTGGAGCTAAGGACCTGCTGACTGGATTTGATTGGGTACATTCATATGTATGAAACCACCCCCGAGTTCAAGCATATTTTTTCCATTTTAAAGAAAGAAGAAAGAGAGGGATTCTGAACTTAAATATGTAGCAAAAGATAAATTAATAATCAACTCATGATTAGAACTTAGACATTGTATTTTTCATTTTACCGTGTTTTTAATTAAAATAAAATCAAGCTATTTTCAGCCTGAGGCAGCTCATACCCTTATGCTAACTGACCTATTTCTGCACCTTCTCCCTTCTACAGTCTGCCATAGCACTTAACACCCCCACTTGTTCTTTTGAACTTACAAGTGTATCACCATCTCTCCCTCTTTAATGCTGCTCCTCCTCTTCTCTCTACCTGCAGGTTGGTTTCTTCCCCTGTGACTGTGTTGAGCTGATAAATGACAAGATTCCTGCCAGTGTCCAAAGCTCCGTGCCGAAGCCAGGTACTCTTCAGTGTGTGTCCGTCCTACTGCTTGATGATTTATTTAAGACTTGCTTCCAGGATGTGAGGCGGATTGATTTAAAGTGGCTGTTGTGTGTGTGTTTGTGTGTGTGCGTGTGTGTGTGTGTGTTTGTGTGTGTGTGTGTGTGTGTGTGTGTGTGCGTCATCTTAATCAGTGTGTAAGAAGCATGGAAAGCTGGTAACGTTCCTGAGGACTTTTATGAAGTCTCGACCTCCGCCTCAGAAGCTGCGTCAGCGTGGCATCCTCAGAGAGAGAGTGTTTGGCTGTGACCTGGGGGAACATCTCCACAACTCAGGACATGAGGGTACTTTTTTCCTACAATGGCTTTTTTTCCCCATCCTGTAATTCTTACCTGCCGGCAGTTCACACGGAAATGTTTCACATTTTCACATCGTACAGTAAATACCCCAGAGGAGGGATTACTCAGTGAATCTGCTGCCTGTATAGGGGATTTGTGATACACTGCAGGGATGTCTGATGCAAAATGAATTGGCGTGGTGTGAATAACCAGCTAGCAGGATGAGCTTATACATACACTCCTGTAGATTTTCCAAAAGCTGTGTTTTAAAAGATATGTTTAAAAATGCCTGTGGTATGATAGCCTGGCATCGCCACACTAATCCCAAATGCTTATTAGTCTGGGCCCTGTCAGTTCATTTTTCAATTTCCAAGGGGCGTTATCAATGTGGCAGAGCAAAAGGCTTTTGGATACAGTTGGATAGACCTACAACCAATCACTACAAAGAAACGTGACATGCAACCAATCACAGCAACAAAACGATGGCGCTTGCTCAGTGGAAAACATGGTGGACGGTTCACAAACTTTCTCAAATGATGAAAAACATGACTGAAAACATTTTATTTAAGGTATAGAGAACACAGTAACAGAATATTTAGTCATATTTGATCAGCGCTGCCTGGTTTGACAGTTTGATTAGAGTTCCATGAACCTGAGAAACTGAACTGAACGGACCTGCAGATTGGACATTGATGCTGTCAGTCATCATCTTAAACTAGCCTCACGTGAGATAAACCATTGTGATAGACAGCTATCAGCTGGAAATCTGTCTGCGTGGTTGAAGGGCCAGACCTATGTCTGTCTGTCTCCTCTAGTCCCGCAGGTTGTGAAGAGCTGTGCTGACTTCATAGAGAAACACGGAGTCGTGGACGGAATCTACAGACTGTCTGGGATCTCCTCCAACATCCAGAAACTCAGGTTTATACCCATTTTGTTCATTATATTGATTAGAAATTCAACCCAAAATATACAAAAATGACAGATCAAATAGCTGTAACCAAGCTCATTATCAACATGATGAATGCTGTTCTCCAAGTGTTTATGCACTGCTTCTTCTGAAATCCTTCAAATACAGTTTGATTCAAGCTGTGCAACTTTTAATGGCTGTAATGATTTTCTCGTCTATTGTATTTTGGCCGGGAGGCATTCATGAAACAAACTCTCATTAATAGATACATTCTGAGACTCATAATCTTTTGGGGAGTTGACAGCCAGTTATCCCAATAATGATTTGCTCAACATTACCCTGCTTATTTTACAGCTACTTACTAAAGAAATCGTTCATTTTACACAAAATACAAGGTGGGTTTTTTTGTAAAGCTGAATTTACCACACTTCTTTCTGCGGATTGATGGACGTGATCCTCCAGATCAGAACTGCATCTATAGCAATGGTTTCTTATACATAGCAGCGATCTGCATGCTCTTTTATAACCTTTTTTTTCTTTTGTAACATTCATCTCTCTACTTCCGGTCCACCCCCTATATGTTACCCTCTTAAATCCATACACACACACGTTTCTATTGTACTTATGCCCTTACTACAACCCAGACGTTGGGAGTTCACGATTTCCAATTACAATGAAATGCAGCATACGCTTAGCTCCACCTGGCTGACGTAAAAAATGTCACAAATAGAGCATTTGAATTTTGCTTGGAAATGCCGCCACAGACATTCAAATGTATATCTTGGCAAAACAGCAAGTGCTTTCAGAAGTGGGTCATATGATCAATCACCATTGTTTTAACTCGCTCTGTCCGTCTCACTCTTAGAAAGTAACAGACAATTAACTAGATGAAAATCAGTTCATTGAGCAGTCGCACCATGTAAAGAGGCTGAAGGTCCTCGAGGATGAAGGTCCTTCGACCTGCGGCCCTTGGCTGCCATTTCCTCTCTCTATTTTTTTTTAGTGTGAGGAGGAACATTATCAGGTTTTGGCAGAAGTAAGCAGGAGAATTTCAGAAGATATAAGAATCTGAAAAATAAAGTATTAATTCACTAGGCGATTTACATCGTCAAAACTACCTTATAGTGTTAAAATGTCCTTTTTGTTTTTCATACTGACAGATGGGCAGTAGGATGACTCCCACACTGTTCTATATCTTCTTTCTGTTTCTGTCTAGGCACGAGTTTGATTCGGAACAGATCCCAGATCTGAGCAGAGATGTCTTCAGACAGGATATTCACTCAGTGGGCTCCCTCTGCAAGCTGTACTTCAGAGAGCTGCCCAACCCTCTGCTCACCTACCAGCTCTATGACAGATTCTCAGTAAGGACCAGAGCAGTGAAACTGGGGCAGGGACTTACACTGCACATAGATAAGGGAATGGAAATAGGCTTAAGCATTGGAAGGAGAAAAGCTGCTATTCAGGGATGATCAAAGAAATGTAGAAACAATGTAAAAATGTACAACCCGGTTTTAAGTGGCACTCAAAAATGAGGTCACGGCATTAAGCTGAGCTTTCTAGAAACAGCAGGGGATCTGCATTCTAAAACAGAATAGCAGATTAAGTGAGCCAAAACACTGGCTGCTCTGAATATAAAGGGACATGGCAATGGGACTGTTTAGGCAACTCCCTCTGCTGTGTTCATCAGCCTCTCAGTGATGTGCGCATTATCCTCTGTCTTCACAGGAGGCAGTGTCTGCAGCCACAGATGAGGAGAGGCTGGTCAAAATCCACAATGTCATCCAGCAGCTGCCTCCTCCACACTACAGGTCAGGTTTAAAGCTCACTGCTGCACCCTGGTGGCCTGAAGTGGAACTGATGTCTAGAGAGTGCTGCATCAAAACCATCTGTCACAGCTGTGATGCTAATTTTAATTGTGTGAAGATGATGTGCCACCAAACAACCTTCTTTTTACTTATGTCTGAACCACATAGAAAATCCAGCTCTGAGACGTGAGAACTTTCTTTACCCACAGGACCCTTGAATATCTCATGAGACACCTCTCCCACCTGGCCACCTTCAGCCCCATCACTAGCATGCACACTAAAAACCTGGCTATTGTCTGGGCGCCTAACCTCCTCAGGTGACTCTTGAACTATTCTTCCAGATTTATGGCTGCATGCAAACCGTTAGATTGCCACAGATAGCAACAACATTGCCCTGCTGTATTTCTGTGTCAGTGAACTGGGGCATGTCTCTGTGGTCCAGAGCTGTGAAATAGGTTGTGCCGTTCTGTAACTGTGTTTCAGGTCCAGACAGATCGAGTCAGCCTGTTTTAGCGGCACAGCAGCGTTCATGGAGGTGCGTATCCAGTCGGTGGTTGTGGAGTTCATCCTTAACAACACAGAGGCCCTCTTCAGCGCTAAACTAAATGCTATCATACGTGAAAGTGCAGGTAGGTCAGAATAGAAACAAAATGACACGTGGCATCTGTTGGGAGGTTAAATGCTTCTCTAACACACTCTAAATGCAGGTAACAACACCTTATCCCGACCCAAGTCCCTGCTGGTCTGCTCCCCATCCACAAAGTTACTGTCTCTGGAGGAGGCCCAGGCTCGCACTCAGGCACAGCTGGGATCCCCGGCTACCACCCCCTGTCTCACCCATAGTGACTACATCGAGGTCGGAGAGGGACCCGGAGCTCTGCTCGGCAAGTTTCACACGGTCATCGAGCTCCCAATGGAGAGGTACTTTAATCCTCAAAAGTCCTAATTTTTATGGATTATATGAATTCTTCTGCTTCATGACGATGGGTAAACATGTCATCATTTGTGTTTTCAGTTGTTTAATGATAATGCTTTGTGTAGCGTGTATCCTTAGTCATATTTTGTAGTGCTTGTGCAAATAATTAATCAATCAATCAATTGATCAGCAGAAAATGTAAAGAAAAGTCTTGTGGTAGTAAATTACTCATTAAGTCAATAGTTTGGCCAAATACTTGCTGGGTACGGATAAAAACAGACAAAACAAAACAATTTACAGTATTTCAAGGTGTTACCTTGAAACAGGAAATATTGTAACTGACTTTTACAACTTTCTGACATTTTCTTTACCAAACAATGAATTAAATTCAAAATAGAATACAAAAATAGAATTATTAGATGCTTAAAATGTTTGTTTTTGTAATTTGTATTTTTTTCTTTGATATGTGTCTTGTGTTGTAGTGGCAAGAGGCCTCCTGTTAAGGCGAAGAAGTCTCCTGTGGGAAACTGGCTCTCCTTTTTCCACCTCGGCAAGTCCCACTCTGTGTCCAAACGTAAACTTAAGCGTCACCCCAGCGAGCCTAATGAGATAAAGAGCATTGCACTGCCAGGTTAGATCACTTCTGCTGTTACACAGTCAGAAAACATAAAAGTCCTGTACTCGTACCTGTACCTAGTTGAACATGAGAAAAACATAATGCTCTGAAAATATTGGCAGGAGGAAGAGGAGACAGCGGGACATTGCGCTCCTACAAAAGCGAGGAATCCCTCACCTCTTTGCACAATGTGGAAGGTAACTGTTCACTGCAAACATTTACATACTACAAGTGGTTTCTAACCGCAGAACATTCAGTCTAAATATCCATGTGCTTTTTCCATCCCAGGGGAACCCCCGAGTTACCGCCCACGTAGACCTCGTTCGACCAGTGAGGCCATTTCTGGGGTTTGTAGAGACGACGTACGCAACACCAGAAGTAAAGACAACCACAGAACCCACCCACTGAACGGGAGTCATAAAGATGCCGATCGTATCCGCACAGCAGCATGTATTTCGCCTCCACACCAGGAGGACGATCTGGATCTTTGTCCGCCAGCTGCGGGCATCTACAGTTTGGACTTTGACCCCATGTCTTTTCAGTGCAGATCACCCTCAGCGACACCTGGGCTGCAACACAACAAAGACAGAAATAAATCGAGGAAGAGCGCAGGGTGTTCCAGTGAATCAGAGCCCATCTCCTCTCCCAAGAACAACATTAGCGGCTATCAATCTCCAGATATTAGCCCTGTTCTCGGTAAAGGTGGGAAGAAGGTTACCTCCAAGCGACTCTCTCCTAAACTCAGGAAGAAATCATTTAAGATGCAGGCAGATGTTCAGAATCCGTCTACCTCTCCTCCACCTTTTCCTTCTTCTTCTCCCCCAATGGAGAAGTGTGAAACTCCACTGGCAGATGGAAAGGAGTCAAGATTGCCCTACCCACACTGCAGCCCACTCAGCACAGTGAGCCAGGCGTCAGCCCTGACTGACCTCAGTCAGTCTGCACAGAACCTGCCCGATCCAGGTCAGTACCACTCCTCTTTAACATCATACATATTATTATTAACAATATATAGTTAGTATATATTTAAATAATAATGCATTCTGTAGTTTCTTATGAAAGCTTTTGTGTCTTGTCCCATCATGTCTTACCATAGCTTTGTTCGTCCTGTCATACTGTAGCGTTGTTTGTCTTATCCCTCCCCAGGAACAGATAGACTTATGAGTTCAGTGTCTGTTCTCCCTCCTCACCCTCCCTTGACGAGTGCTGCACGCAAGTTGGCTTTGGCTCTGGCTGAATCCGCCCAGAAGGCCAGCAGTGGCTCCCAGAGAAGAAACAACTTCCCATCGCCGCACCCCCTCGCGAGACAGGAAGCTCCTCATGCCCAAGACAGACCGCCCCGGCCCTCTGTTCTTGATCTTAAAGTGAACCCCCAGGAGTACTGTGGCCCTCATGTCACCTCTATTTCCCAGTGGCAGAAAGCAGCTCACAGCCCTGTGGCGAGCCATTGCTGCCCTCAATCTGTTCAATTCCTACCTGCGCACCACAGGTCGGAGCCGTCGCAGGTCAATGACGGACAGGAAAGTGTTTGCAATTTCACTCCTAATGTCAGCCCGTTTGGGTCAGGGAGCTTGGAGGAAGGCAGTGCAGAGAGGAGGGACCGCAGGGAGGAAAAAGAGCTTAAAGAAGCCACACAAGCAGAACCCACCTATCAGAGCGTTGGGGTTTCAACGCCCACCCAACCTGTCTGCTCCGCTCAGAGCCCGTCAACGTCTCCTGTATATGTGAACACCGACTCTATCAATGTATTTAATTTCCGCGCTGTTCTGGCAGAGACCTCCATGCCTGCATCTATCGAGGAGGTCATTCCGCGTCCTTTACAGCCCTCCTCAACCCATCACTACAGCCCAGAGGAGGGTAGATCTCTAGGCCTGGTTGAGGATGTCTACAGCAATCATCATCATCATCATCATCACCATCATCGGCCAATTCAAACAGGACGAATGCCTGCACCTCACTGCCATTGGCCCGATGCTCTGCCAAATCACCGTTTGGGGCCAAAAAGCTTGTACAGGCAGTCCTCTGAAGGCCGCTACAGCACTTTAGGTTTAAGGTACCCTTTGTCACCTCAATTCAGACGTCACCACAGAGATGAGCGCCTTTTAAGTGGGGGCCAGAGGCAACCGGGCCAATGGCAGAGGTCAGAAGATAGAGTTGTCGGGCACCCAGCCTTCCGGAGGGCTCGCTCCTTCCACGCCCCTCAGATTAGTCACTATGAGCTGGCAGAGACAGAAGTCCTGCCCCCTGACACCATGTTCTATGTCGAGCGGACTTCAAGCCAGGAAGTGCCCTATCAGAGACTGATCCAGACTGGCATCCACCCTGTCCGGCAGCAGTTTGAGAACACTAATGCTGACTATCGTTTCAGCCCCTATTCTGATATGAACCCAGTAGATGGCTCCCGCTATCATGTAGAGCCCTGCCGGCAAAGCGGTATCCGACACAGTCAGTCCTACACCATGCGTTCCACGAGGGAAAGTGAACAGTCGGATTACTACAACTACTCTCCACACCATGTCCCTCCTGTGAACAGGGAGCTTTACATAGAAAGCAGGGACACTGTTGTTTACGAGGCTAGAGATGCAGAAGTTTTTGAAAGAGTTGTCTATCAGCCAGTCAAGCAGGAGAGTAAATCCAAACGTAAAAATACATGTCCAGCTGTGTCTCCTTATGAGAGCCCTGTGTCGCCAACTGACACAAGAAACAGAGACATAATGCACACAAGAAGCAAATCAGACCCTGGAAATGCCTACCTCCTCTCTGCCAACAGGACAGAAAGCCAAAATGTTGTGGTTGCTACATCCCCGAGGTCTCAACAGGCTGACCCTGAGGTCACCAGGCAGCATTATGGGCACCGTTCATGTGCCGAGCCAGGGCCATCCAGGCGAATTCAGATCAAAGAGAGCTCCTTGCAGCAGCCACCACTTCGCAAAGTCCCCTCCCTTCCAGAAAGGGGCTGTCCTAACCTCAAGAACATCGAGCAAAATAACAGAAGCCACACACATGGTCAGGAACAGGATCGATTCATGATGACCAACGCCGTCAAAAACTACTCGGTTGTGAAACCCAGCATCCTCAGAAGGTCGGGGAGGTCACAGAGCACTAGAGAAAATCGTCACTACTATCATTACCACGCCAAATCCCCTTTGGATCCTGAACATCTGGGATCCTTTTCGACTCAGCCCAACAGAAGGACTCAGAGCACTAAAGTCAGGCCAACACAATACGACCACAAGGAGGGGTATTACGCAGCGCCTAGACCTAAACCCACAAGATCCAGTAAAGCTATGGTCGGATACATGCCTGGCCAGGGCTGCATGTCTCCTAGCGGGCACAGACAGCTGTCCAAGGCTCTGGGTCAGGAGGCTTTTTATCATGCTGCACTGAGATCAGAGGCCGGGGTCTACGACTGATTCTGACCACCGGTTTTATCCGATTCCACATCGGGGCCAAAGGAGAACAGCACTTTACCCTCTGCCAGACCAGCAGACTGTTGTGTTGAGAGTGTGTTTGTTTTAACCGTCAAGCTGCTAAAAAGTGTGAAGTAAGGGTGCTGCTGGGGATCATACTGTTGCCATCACTGGTAGTTTCATATTTTGCAACAGCTTTTGTGGGAGCTCAAAGGGAACAAGTCAATTGTGTGCAGATATTGTCTTAAATTTATTAAAAAAATAACACTAAGAGAGGCATGTTGAAAAATGGTGGCTTATATTTTATTTAATGTCTAAACAACAAGAGATGCCAAGCTAATGTAACTGTTTTTTATTAATATGATTTCAGTATAGGAATGTGTATTAAATAACATTCATTTTAAATGTATTATATTTGTATGAATAATACACCGCTAACATGTGGCCAATGTACTGTACATTTTGTTTTCTATTCTAGTCTGCTCAGACTTCAACAAGCACTTTTGAGGATAACCGTGTATGAAACACATTGTACACATTAACGAGGCCTCTCGATATACAGCATATATTTTCTTTTTCTGTAAACAGCTTGCTCTGAATCATTAAACACTAAATTAGCACTTTGGGGGGGGGGGGGGGGGGGTAGAATGGAAGATAACCTCATGGTTTCTAACTTTTTCCTTTTTTTCCCTTTATCACACATTGTATAATGCAATCTTAAAATAACAATGAGTGCTATAATTTCTGTTAAGGTCAAATCTACCATGGGGCAATACGCTACACCTACAGTAAATGCAAATTAGCTCATTCAGCTCATTGAGAAAGTGTATTTTGTATGGCATTGTGGTTTTGTCACAAAAATGAACATTTCTCTCCTCTTTTTGGGAACTTTTAACAATGTGGTGTTTTATGATGTTGTTTTTTTTCATTAAAGAGGCTGTTTCAAATCCAAACACGTAGATGAAAATATTCTGTTAAGACATGTTTAATTTGTTATTTTGGTGAGTCTGAAAATAATAAAGATATATTATCAATGATTATAGATTGTTGAACTCTTGTGTCATCATAGGTGTCTATATTTAAGAGAGAATTTTGCATGGCTCTTAAATTCAGGATGCATTCTGACATATATAGGATTGCAAGGTCAGACACCTTTGTACAGTATATATCAGACCTGCCCCATCGCCGTTTCCCTGTCCCTCGCACACAAAACTAAAGGAGACAGTGCCTTTGAACTGGTGGCTCCAACTGTGGAACGCTATTCCTATTGTTTTACGTTCTGTGGCCTATTTTGATGCTTTTGACAAGCAGCTGAAGCACTTTTTGCTCATTTTACTGTCTGGGTCTTACTTTAACAATTTTATCATGTGAAGCACTTTCTGACTTGATCTGTAAAAGGTGCTATTATTATTACTATTATCATTATAATTATTATTAAATAACACTGTAAGACTCATAGTGGACAGTTTTTACAAGAAAAAAAAGTAGCCTACGGTCAAAATCGATGCAACAGAACCAATATATTTTTATTTAAAAAATCTCTCAGTCAAAACATGGTGCCTACATTACCCACAATGCAACTCAATATCCACCATTGCTAACCTCAAGATGAAATGAGGAGCGGATTGCAGATGTCTGTTAAGATAACTTCTTTGCATATTCACACCCTTCAGGTTTATTTAACTTTCAAACTTAAAGTCTTCAGATCCAACCGAAGCTGAATTTATGAGAACTCTTTTCACATTAGCTTTAGCACACAGTGATGTCGGTTTCTGGTGTTATCGATAATTTACACTAACCAGAATGTTGTTAAATAACATTTTCTCTTCTCTCTTCCTCTCTCTCTTCTAACTTTTTGGTTTTAAAACAATATTTCTTCAACCAGGTTAGACAGAAGAGTCTTTGGGTATTTAGTATATAGTGCCAGGAAATCATTACATGTTTTGAGAAGCCACCATGTTGCTGTTCTTGAAATACTGAAAAAAAAAAACAAGTGAGCTGGGATTGCCTCCACATGGCTCTCATACTTAGTTTTTCATACAAACATCCGCCAACAGTCACACGCAACCGGACCAGCTATCACAACAAACTGAGAAAAGGATTACAACACACACAGAGGGAGAATGACTTCCACTCAGGACGCCAGTACTCCACTATGTCTTTACATAGCAAATCCTTGTTTTGCTGCTTCATTAAGGATCTGAATGTTGAGTAAAGCTCCTTTTAATAGTATATGCAACCCCACAGTGGCGTCTACTCATCACCAGGTGGCACTGTCGTACTGCAGAAATGAAAGCTCCCATTGCATTCTGGGGAGATTACTTCTCAGACACCTCATATCTCTTCAAAAACATTGCAGAGTGCCCTGGCTATTTGACTGTTTGTATTGCTTTGCATTATCAATGGAGGTTATTATAACAACAACCTGTATATGATGTGTAAATATTTCTTGTGTGTGAGAGATCCCTCCGGATGACTCGTGACCTCGGCTGCTCTGAAAGCGAGGATGAGGCTATTCCTCATACTACACGCTTATTGGTATAGAAAGACCATGTAGTCGTGGTTAGGAGTGTGTTTGAGTGGCTGGAGGATAATTGGAAGGAATCATCCAAGGTTGTCCAAAGTGCCTTGGGAATTGTTGCTTTGTTAGGAAATATTAAAGTGTTCCTCTCCCAGATCAAAACAGCCTCCCATTCACAGCTGACTGAAAGGCTTGGTCTGTGGTGAAAACCATTAAGAGAGCCTGTGGACTCAAAGCAATGTCTCCTGGCAGCTCTGCATTGCTCCTGGAGCAGTGAGCCATTGTTTATTCATTGGCACATTGGCATTCAAAGTGCATCCTCACTGTTCTCTCTCATAACCAACAAGTTGCAATTTTTATGCATGTGAAGTTCGAAGGCAAATTATTTATGGAAGACTGGACCTGAGGAAAGAGAACGGCCCCTAGCAAAATGGTTTACGTTGAGAGCAATCCTTTTCTATAGGCTATAGAATTCGCTGGATCACAGCAAGATATGCATGTATTATTCAGCATTTCAGAGAAAGAAATGTTGCTCTGCTAGACAGCCATCTACTTTTTGGACATTGTGATGTGTTGGAGACATGCTACCTTTCAGAATCCGGGTAAAGTCTTATTTTTCAGCAGGGGGCAAATGAAATGAGTGGAAAAACGGCTCTCCAGTGTTCCTCCCTCTACGTATTTTACCTCCCCTCACTTCAGTGACGGTTTTGACGTAAGAAATATCTGAACAGAAATTGCGTGCATCTGTCTGAGTGGAGGAAATGCTGAGCAAGTTGAGGTTCAGCTGCAAAGGGAAAGAACTTTCACCTGTATGAGAAATTATTCAAGAACATCTGGTGTTGTCCAGATGTAGAGATGGGATGTGTGAGGCGTGTGATGCCAAACACCAGCAGGTGCAAGGAAAAAGGACTGCCACCTCTCTAGGGGCAGGTGATCTGCGGGATAATAGTTGCCCTACACACCTGAGCAGATTACTCTTTAGAATTGCACCAAATTGTGCCTTTACATTCTGGAGAAACAATTTTAAATCCTTAATGTTTCTTTCTGTGAGTGCGGTCTGCAATTGCAGTAGTAATAGCACATGGCAGGAGCTGTAGTTCTCTGGTTCATGGCACTTCAGTGATGCCATAAAAAACATTTTTGGTTGTTCATTACAGTCTAATTTTCCATTACAAAATATTATCAGAACTTTATGAATGTACACTTCCTCATTTTTTCTTTGATGGATCTCGACTGAGTGTGAAGTTCAGTGCATATTTGATTAGTAAAATGTATAGTAGTGTATAGTGTGTATATATATATATATATATCATTTAAATATACACACAGTAGATAGCGTTGTATGATGGCCTGAAATTGTGCCTTAAAAATAAATTAAAAAATAGAAGTTTTAGTGAGCACATAAAGCAGCACCTCATCTTATTAAAAGTGGCTGATGCATCAGTTTGGTTCTTTTCCTTGTTGGTGTGACAGTGGTCTGGCTCACCGGATGTAAAGCGCTATCTCCGCTATCTATTTTGCAAGTGCACCGTTGGCTTAGTGCCGACCAGGAAGAGTGTGATTAGTCTAAGGAAATATAAACAAGCCAGAGCGTCCCCCCCCTCCCTATTCCGGATAAGCAGGTGTAGCCACAGCGCTGTGGAGATAGGTCTGGCACTGAGAGACTAGTATGACAGAGCAAACGTCTGATCCACACTCTGGACATCCTGGCTCGGTGCCACATTGTCCTTGGTTTTGACGGATGAGTTTCACAAGAGCTAAAGAAATAGATGCCAGTAGCTACCGCGATTCTGTCATTTTTCAACATCCCACTGATTTTGTAGTTAGGAGAAGTTGCAGCCTTCTGTGCCACAATCACCAGTGCATGTCACGTTTCCTATCCTTGCAATGCTTGTTTGAATTTGTTGCCATCAATAATAGAAAGACAGGTCTTAGAGATTGTCTATGGCTCACTTAATTACTTAGTTAACATGACTGGATTCTAATTTAATTAGAGCCACCAAGAGAACATTGTTAGTACTTCAGACAACCAATTAGGCCTTGGGTGTGGGCAGAAATATATATTTTATTCACGTGTATCCATGGTTTTTGAAATAGAAAATCAGCTGCTTTTTAGGGGGAGTAGTGGTGGCGGGTGGAAGAGAGCAGGGATGCAATGCTTAGTGATTGAATAAGTGATTAGACTCCAGGTTTACACAAAGGCTCCTCACTCGCAGTAATGACTGCATATAAGGGCTGTTTTTTTAATTTGACATTCACATGCATATCAAAGTGACTAGGCAACCAGAAGCGTTGGCCCACACAATGCAAGGTTCGGTTTGGCAAATAACACTCTTGACCTTTAACTTATGAATAATAGCCAGAGAAACAGAATGTAATTATCCAAGGCATTTCAGTTGGTTCAAAAGGTAACCACCAGTTGAATAAGCTTAAGCCATGTGAATCCATTTGGGGCATTTACTTGTAAATGATACATCTGTTATTTCTGGGGCATGACGCTACGGTGCTGAATACAGTGCAAGGGTTTTTGAATTTGCAAGCATTTAAAACCATAAGGCATTACTAATTAGGAAATATGAACAAAAGCCACAGAATTCAAATGGTTCCAGGCAACAGAGAGTGGATTCCATCCACACAAAAAAAGCTCCCCATCTGGATCACTGAGCATTTAATGTAACCCTCGGATGAGAGGCCAGAGTAAACAAGCTCCTGCTCAGTTGCTGTGCAGACTCAAAATGGTTCACTGTATGTTGTTGCCATTGCTGCAGGTGGACACACTGTACTGACACTTAAGATAGTCAGGGTATGAAAATTATATGTGTTTATGTTACAAAGAAAATGTATAATTAGTCATTTAACCGGAACAGGGAGCCTTGCTTGCTTCAGGCTCCACCTTCTGTAATGTCACAAGCATTTAATCTATGCATTTAAGAATTTAGTTTTTATGTTAAGAAACAAAGCATGCACGGATATCATCTATCTCTCTGACATGCCCTCTTTTTTTGATTGGACTACATCCAATATGCTTCAGGTTGGAGGCTGAAATGATTTCTAAGGTCACAGCAACCATGAAACCACTTTGCAAGAACATCTAACCAGTAATGTGGTTAAAAGTAAACTAATTACATTACCTCCCCTCTCTATTTTTTTGTTTCATGCTTTCTTCGCAATTTGGGTGATACGATTAAAGTTTGTGATGAGCTCATCTTCTTCAACATCATCTTATGAATTACTGCTTTAATAAAAGGTCACTCGGCTTCAATTGAAAATCTATTCCGATATTAATTAGAGGTTACATAATGCAGACATTGATCAGTTTCATACAGACATGCAGAACATTTTCGGAAGAAAGTGTATGTTCTATGGAGCAAAACAAACCTTAAGCATATGGAGCAGGCTGTCTTCAATAAAGGGCCTAATGATGTGTTTAAAGGTAATTATCAACATAATTGGAAGGAGTTGCACCCTCACATTTGCTATACGCTAATTACTCAAGGCCTAAAATAAAATTCCTAAAATATCACTATATTCTCGGTATTACTATTATTCCTCAAAATACTAATTAACTGTTGTAGAAAAGTGTGTTCCATCTTCTTTCCATTAACTCATCTCTTTTGTTCTTTTCTGTACACATTTTTCTTGTTTCAATAGCTCAGTTTTCTTTGTTCACATCACAATGACATGGTAAGAGTGCGCTTACACTGGGTACCTACTTAATCACAGGCTCAGGCTTTCATGTCTTAAAACGAATACCCAGTGATAGCACAAGAATTATGCTTTAGATGATGGCTTTTCTCGTAACTCTGCATAATCTGAACTGTGAATGTAAACTCAGTGCAGGTGTGAAGAGATGACCACACAGGCAAACTGGTTAAACAGCTCCGCTCAGCATTGTTTGACTAAGCAATAACTGAATCCTTTGCACAGCTGAACAAATTAAACGAATGCCAAACATTTCTTTGTATTTGTCTGTAAACCTTTATATCCAATCTTTCTTAGGCTGTGCTACCCAACTAAGCCAAAACACAGTTACTTGACTCATTGCTATCTACTCTTACCATGACAATTATTGCAACATTGAAATGTCATTTATAAATAAAATTTAAAAAAATGATAGCATAGGGAGAAAGAGAGCCTGCAAGTATGGACTGAATTGTTGACGTCATACAAAACCTTCCTTTGATCATGACGCCAAATGTAAATGGACTGGTAAATGGACTTGTACTTGTACTATAGCGCCTTTCTAGTCTTCTGACTACTCAAGGCGCTTTCACAGTGTTTGTCACATTCACCTGTTCACACAGACATTCACACTGATGGCAGTGGACATCTACATACCATCTAATCTGATCATTCACAACACATTTACACACCCATGCGCAGCACGGGGAGCAATTCAGGGTTCAGTGTCTTGCCCAAGGACACTTCGACATGTGGACCGGGGGAGGTGGGGATCGAACCGCCAGTCTGTCGAATGGAGGACGACCCACTCTCCCACTGAGCCACAGTCGAATGTAGCTCTACAATTTTCTGGTTTATCAAAAAAGTCTGCTACACAACAGACTGGATGCCCTACTAATGGTGAAGAAAGAGTGACGACTCATGCTCACAGGTTCAAAGCAGGTTGAAAGCGCAGGTTCACGTAATATACATCTTTTATATAAAATATCTGTATCCTCACTTGAGATTTGAGATACCATGTTTCTAGTAGAGTTATCACAATACCAAAATTATGACTTCGGTACAATACGTGCCTAAACTATCTCGATACCGATATCGAAACGATACCACAGGGGAAAAATAACACAACATCAAAGTAATGGAACAAAATATTAGATGACAGCATGTGGAACTTAAAATCATATATTTATTTTTCTTAATTTAAACACTTAAAAGTCAAATAAAAATATAATTAAAATAATTTTTTGTAAAAGCTGCTGAGCATTATAGATACATTACATGTTACAACACAAATGACCCAGACTTGGTGGAGGTCTGTGCTCTGATCAGACCATTCTCTAATAATATCAATTACAAAATATATCATAAACTATTTACAAAGATTATTATATTACCACAACTTAAAATGGAACTGGTGTTGTTAATCAGCATACTTGTGAACACCAGCATGTCTTATCTTGTCACATTCACGGTCGCTATGCCTGTTGACTTTTTCTTTTTACTCTTTTGTAAACTTTATTGACACAAATTCACCTGTCTACTTCAGGTCCCTCTTAAATCCATACACACACATGTTCCTATTACACTTCTGCCCTTATAAGCCTGACTCAGAAATTTGAAGTCAGAAGTTGGAAGTTCCCGATTTCCGAGTACAAGTGAACGCAACATAACCAACAGGGACAAGCTCCACCTGGGTAGACCTATCAATGCTGACTGAGTAAACAGAGTCGCTAACATGGTGGTGCACTAGCATTAAGACAGGGAATGTCACCACAGACACACAGTTTGGAATACTCAGCAAAGAGGCAGGTACACGTTTTTCATTAGTGAGTCATATGATCACTAACCATTGTTCTAACTCACTCTTTGATAGATGGTAACTTAACAGACAATTAACTAGATTAAATTTTTACAGATTATATCTTTAAGTATGAATAATTGAAGACTGAATGACAGCTAGCTAGCCACTAGCTAACACCCAGCTGATGTAAATGGTCACCCAGAGGTTGATATGGGTAAAAAAATAAACGAATAGCTTGTTTTTCATGTTTTAATAATCAGATAAGTTTAAAAGCCTGGCTGATCAGTTGAGTTTATAAGACTTGATAGTACAATCCCTTAAATAATGGGCACCTTCTTGCTGTCTTTAATGGGGGGTAGGGGTAATCACTTCATTGGGTCATCAAGTGGGCACCCCCCTTCCTTGGTGTTTTGTTTATAGGCCCACGACACCTCCAGAGGGCTCAAACTACTAAAATTAGTTGTAAGGATCTTTGACAGAATGATAAGCTTCTAGTCTAGGTCAACCTGCATTCTCCAGTGTCCAGCAGGGTGGATTCTGTTCTTGCAGATGGCATAACGGCAGTGGCGGCTGGCCCATAGAGGACGCTAGGGCGCTGCCCCTCCTGGCTCTACATTGAAATTAATTCCTTTTTTTATTGATTTTATTTATTCATTATTTTCATCCAATGATTAAAAGTGTGTGGTCAATGAGTGGCTTAAAATGCATTATCTACAATAAAATGTCAAAAATCAACAACTGCATTGAAATATTTATCTAATCTCTCATCTCTGTCGCTGCCGAGCCATGTCGAGCTACTTCCGAGGCGAGGAAAGCTGGTTTCACCAATTTAGGTCTCGAATGAGATTGAGGGTGCTTTTCAGAGTGCCCATCGGTTCCACATACACACTCATTAAGAGGTTGCACACACTGCTTGGTGTGCTTTATGAGACAAATACATGGGACCTCGGGGCGATTAAAAAAAAATCGCCCCATACCACTCCCCTAATCTCTCCCCAAGTTTTGCCCATTGTGTTTTAATGGGTAACTGACATGTGTGACTGGACACTTAAACGATAGTTGTAGTGGGAGGGACAACAACATGGAGCTGACCGGTGTTCTTAACTATTTAATTTCTCAAACTAAATCTGTTTAAGAAAAGATTACTAACAGCTAAACTTGTTAAACAACTTGGACCACATTAGCGCAATGTTACAGTTGTCTAGAAAACCAGTGAGAGAGGAAAAGTATATGATCCATCATATTCTAATAAGAGGCTTGTAAAAACTTCACAGCTAGCTGCCTGTTGTGATGCTTCGGAAATATCCTGCTTTCTTTCCTCCTCTTCCAAATCAAAATAACAGATCAAGCCTGGTTAAATACTGGACCAAATGACCTAATGCACCATTCTGAAAAAAAAAAAAAATATATATATATATATATATATATATATATATATTATATGAAAAACAGTGATCCCTCATTGAAAATTCATCTTGTCTCATCTCATCTTCAACCGCTTATCCAGGGTCGGGTCGCGGGGGCAGCAGCTTTAGCAGGGGACCCCAAACTTCCCTTTGCCGGGCCACATTAATCAGCTTTAACTGGTGGATCCAGAGGCGTCCCCAGGCCAGTGTGGACATATAATCTCTCCACCTATTCCTGGGTCTTCCCCGAGGCCTCCTCCCAGCTGGACAAGCCTGGAACACCTCCGTAGAGAGGCGTCTAGGGGGCATCCTTACTAGATGCCCGAACCGCCTCAACTGGCTCCTTTCAACGCAAAGGAGCAGCGGCTCTACTCCGAGTTCCTCACGGATGGCTGAACTTCTCACCCTATCTCTAAGCGAGACTCCAGCCACCCTCCTGAGAAAACCCATTTCAGCTGCTTGTACCTGCGACCTTGTTCTTTTGGTCATGACCCAGCTTTCATGACCATAGGTGAGGGTAGGAACGAAGATTGACCGGTAGATCGAGAGCTTTGCCTTCTGGCTCAGCTCTCTTTTCGTCACAACGGTGGGGTAGAGCAACTGCAACACCGCCCCCGCTGCTCCGATTCTCCGGCCAAACTCACACTCCATCCTCCCCTCACTCGTGAACATGATCCCGAGGTACTTGAACTCCTTCACTTGGGGTAAGGACTCATTCCCTACCTGGTAATAAGCAATCCACCGGTTTCCTGCTGAGAGCCATGGCCTCAGATTTAGAGGTGCTGATCCTCATCCCAGCTGTTTCACACTCGGCTGCAAACCGATCCAGTGAGTGCTGAAGGTCAACCGACGTTGCCATCAGGACCACGTCATCTGCAAAAAGCAGGGACGAGATCCTCAGCCCACCGAACTGCAACCCCTCTCCACCACGACTACGCCTCGATATCCTGTCCATGAAAATCACGAACAGGATTGGTGACAAAACGCACCCCTGGCGGAGGCCAAGCCCCACCGGGAACAAATCCGACTTACTGCAGAGGATCCGGACACAGCTCTCGCTTTGGGTGTACAGAGATTGGATGGCGCACAGAAATGACCCACTCACCCCATACTCCCGCAGCACCTCCCAGAGTATCTCCCGAGGGACCCGGTCATATGCCTTCTCCAGATCCACAAAAGACATGTAGACTGGATGGGCATACTCCCAGGCCCCCTCCAGGATCCTTGCGAGAGTGAAGAGCTGGTCCGTTGTTCCACGTCCAGGGCGGAATCCACATTGTTCCTCTTCAATGTGAGGTTCGACTATAGGACGAACCCTCCTTTCCAGCACCTTGGAGTAGACTTTACCAGGGAGGCTGAGTAGTGTGATACCCCTGTAGTTGGCACACACCCTCTGGTCCCCCTTTTTAAACAGAGGAACCACCACCCTGGTCTGCCACTTCCTTGGCACTGTCCCAGACTTCCACGCAATGTTGAAGAGACAACCAAGACACCCCCCTCCAAATCCAAATCATTTCAGCATTTCTGGACGAATCTCATCAATCCCTGGGGCTTTGCCACTGTGGAGTTGTTTGACTACCTCAGTGACTTCCGCCAGGGATATTGACAATGATTCCCCATCAGCCTTCAGCTCTGCCTTTACAAAAGAGGGCATATTAGTTGGATTAAGGAGTTCCTCAAAGTGCTCCTTCCACCGCCCAACTACCTCATCAGCTGAGGTCACCAGCGTCTGGTCCTTACTTTAAACAGCCTGGACGGTTCCCTGTTTCCCCATTCCTGAGATGTCGAATGGTTTTCCAGAAGCACCTTGGTGCCGCCCGAAAGTCCTTCTCCATGGCTTCTCCGAACTCCTCCCACACCCGCTGCTTTGCCTCTGACACAGCAGAGGCTGCAGCCCTTCTAGCCTGTCGGTACCTTGCAACTGCGTCCAGAGTCTTCTGGGATAACATATCCCGGAAGGCCTCCTTCTTCAGTTGGACAGCTTCCCTGACCACCGGTGTCCACCATGGTGTTCGAGGGTTATCGCCCCTTGAGGCACCTAAGACCTTGAGGCCACAGCTCACCGCTGCAGCTTCAGCAATGGAAGCTTTGAACATTGCCCACTTCGGTTCAATGCCCCCAACCTCCACAGCGATGCCAGAAAAGCTCAGCTGGAGGGGTGAGTTGAAGATCTCCCGGACAGGGGCCTCCTCCAGACGTTCCCAGTTCACCCCACCCGCACTACTCGTTTGGGCTTACCTGGTCTGTCCAGAATCTTCCCCCATCCTCTGACCCACCAGATCAGTTGACAGCTCAGCCCCTCTCTTCACTCAAGAGTCCTAAAACATACGGCCTCAGATCAGATGATACGATCACAAAAACGATCATCGACCTTTGGCCTAGGGTGCTCTGGTACCACGTACATTTATGAGCATCCTTATGTTCGAACATGGTGTTAGTAACAGACAATCCGTGACTAGCACAGAAGTCTAATAACTGATGACCACTCGGATTTAGATCAGGGAGGCCGTTCCTCCCAATCACGCCTCTCCAGGTGTCTCCATCATTGCCCACGTGGGCGTTGAAGTCTCCCAGCAGAACTATGGAGTCCCCTACTGGAGCCCCATGCAGGACTCCATTCAGGGTCTCCAAGAAGGCCGAATTGCTGTTCGGTGCATATACACAAACAACTGTCACTGTCTCGCTACATTTAGTGACTTTTTACAGTATGCCGTTTTCGGCTTCCAGATGACAACGCCACAGGGTGCGTTTTCAAATCTTCCCACTCCAGGACCTGGCTTCAAAAGATACCGTTTTCAGGCTCAGATAATGCCGGCTGCGTGTGGATGGTCGGCCAAAACGATACAAAAGTTGTGCTGTTACAGGAAGACGTGGCTACGTGCGGACGGGCCCTAAGAACAAGAGCAGCTGCTGGGCTTGATCTTTCAGATGTTTCAACAATCATAGCCACCACTGCTTAAAGAAAAAATTAACAAATCAAATCAAAATCCTTGTCCCCATAGCAATGCACTGCTGCTTATGCCCTCAACACAAACGAGCCCAAGTGGAAGTGTCCACATGCCATTTATTGAGGTTCAGTGCCAGCTGTTCTGAATTGACTACCTGAAAAAGCATGCTGCCAATCAACTTTCATTAAGTTCATGTTGGGTATCATTTTATTCAGAGCATGAAGGTTAAGACCTGTAATAATAATAATAATAATAATTTGAATGATCTTTTTGACCTGTTGACAGTCAGAGATGGCAGAACTGACACCATCAACAAAGCAATAAGATGGGCCAGCTGTCATGACTGGTGTGAACTACCAAGTTTGATACTTACTGCCTAAAAACTAAACCAAAATATAAAACTTTTGGGATGACCAAGCAGCTGCAGAACACCTTCCCATGCACCTTCCCGTGTCAGTTGTGTGTCCCACACACCGCCTTGCAAAGACACATTTGTGGCATTGATGCACCTGCGAGCAGATGTTCTGCCACTTCTCAGCAGGCCAGGCAAAGATGTGTCAGAAGGAAAGTGTGAACTTCCTGATTCTCAAAGTTCAGGTACCTTCCTATATTTTATTTTTGACACCATTGACCATACACTGTTCAGTGCTCAGACTAACCAGATACCTGCTGCTGTGTTTACACCTACTCTGTCGTTTTGTTATTAGGTCCTGTCAAAGCTTCACACAGACCTGGAGAACCCTGCAGGACTCGGGGCTTATAATATTGTTCATGATGAGGAGAGACAGTCTGACCAGGGACGAGCTCTAGCAAGGCTCAGGAGCCAGGTATGTTTGGTTTAGATGCCTGTTAAGTGATTTGTATGTGGAAAAAGTTTTAGTTCAATAATATTTTGTTGCTATGGTTGCATGATGGCTCGCTGAGCTCCAGACTTTTTTTTTGACCATTTCTTTGCATTTTGTGTCCACTTTTGAAGACATGCTACTTAATTTTATACATGCAAATATGCCCTAGTGTACTCATTGCAATCGGACACACCGTCTATAGCAGCACAATGTTCCTTTTGTGAATTGTGGTCCTGTTTAGAGTAAAACAGACGATAAAGCGGTATATGCTTTAGGGCGTGTCTACCGTGTGATTGACAAGATGCTACCACAGCAATGTCCTTGGGTTGTCATTCAGATCCACCCCTCGCTCCTCCACAGCTTAACCCCCTCGTCCAAATGTTGTCACTTCTGGTTCCAAAAAAACAAGGGCGATGGCCAAAATGTCAAACTTTGCTTTAAATCATCTGTCCATATATCAATGGGTGATGTCACGGTGGCTACGCCCAGCACTATTAATCATTATTTTAAGGTTTTATAACATATACAACGCCTTCAAACCTTTTTGTTTTAATCAACTTACTGTTTCTGTAGTTACTGCTCACTGTCTTTGTAAGGCAGTGCAGTGTTACTATCTTCAACTATTATTTCAAAAGTGAGTGACTGCAATGGTCATGGAGCATGAAACAGATAATATTTTAACTTATCCACATCTTTCCAAATGGAATTTAATTTTAAATTCAAGCTCATTCAAGCTTATTAACTTCATCCCGTGATGCCTTTCTTTCCAGGTGGAGGTCTTGTGTTTGAATACAATGCAAATTTAATTAAAACCTGTAACTTTTAATTACCTGACTAATTAATTCAAGAAGTGAAAATAGAGTCAGTGTGATAAATTATTGAGGTGGCAATGTTCCTGCAGCAACTCACCGGCTCACTAAGGCTGCCAGTGACTTCAAGGCTGTGTACAGACATTTTTTAAGACTGTAACAGGCTGTCCCACAAAAATAGAACACTTTCATATGCTGACAACAGAAACACACACAAAACATAAGTGGGAAAACATCCATAAAGACGTTGCAGTGCATCGGAAGAAAGCTGGGGGACTTAATAAACTTGTCATGCAACAATACCATTTTAAGGGCTATCTCAAAAAGATAATCAGGAACAGCTAAGTGTTTCAAATTAAAAATCGACTTAAATGAAAATGAATTATGCATCAACAATGCTAAATATGATAGAAAGATTACATTCAGATGTAGCAGAATAAAAGATGAGAGGACAGGGTGGCGGCTATGAAGCAGAACATCAATGTAAATTTGGCAAAAGAAAACGTCTTTGCTTCCGCGGAGAGGAGTCACCTTGAGATTTTGGTTGAGGGAACTTCAGAGGATGCTGCTTGAGCTTAGACTCAGCAGATAATTACGGATTTCCTTTCTGAAATACTTTTTTTGGTTGGTGGGAGTGTAAGATGCACCTTTTTCTTTTTTCAAATCTTTTTCTAATTAATGACACGTAAAACTTCCACATCAACGCCCAGCACATTTCCTCCCTCTGGTAAACATCAGTCTCTGATTAAGTATCAGAGTATTAAACATCAAGCAGCAGCATCGCTGACATTAGAGCCTATAGTGCTGTTCACAGCATCTTTCAGGTTTAGAGTTAATCACCTTACAAACACACGTCTCTTCTCCCTGACACTTTCATACAGGATTAACAGGCTGGTCGTGTGTGCTTTAATTAATGCAGATTTCTCCGGGTTGTACTGTAGCAGTCAGAGATAATTGTGTTGTGGTTATCATAGGCTTCAGGAGCTTGTCCTTCATCATTGTTTGAAACAACTAGCTTGTGTGTTTAACAGAAAATTACTTGGCTCACTATTTGAGTTAACAGCACAAATGTTACAATCCTGGTCATTATGATCTGTTAATGTATTTGTTGCCTGGACATTAAACTTTTGCCACAGGACTACCACCTTTTCTTATATAAAAAAAAAGAATTTCACACGTGGCAGCTGTATACATTTCCTTCCTCTGCCAATCAGACTTGAGCATGTAACCTCATTTGCATCGCCATAGCTCTGAGTTCCAGGCTCAAGACTGGAGTGCCCTCATCGCAATCTCAGGTGACTTCAACCATGTCACCATGACAACAAACCTGCGCAGCTTCTCCCAGTATGTGAGCTGTCTGACCATTGAGTTGTGGACCCTGAACTTGCTGTATGTCAACAAATTTTGCATTTCAACACAATTAATCATAGATCCTATTTTTCAGTAATATTATTCACTAGTCTATACAGATACAGTATATTATTTTCATTTTACATATTTCTTAGTTACATTTTCTTATATATTGTACTATAATGTACATGTTTTTACATACAGTTACATACTTATAATTTATCTATTTGTTTTTATTTGTCTATTCTAGAACGGGAGCAACTGTAATGTAACCCAAGTATTTCTGATTCTGATACTAGAGGGATTTGTCCTCTTTTTAACAACTGAATTTGCCATAAATAAGTAAATAAGAATTATACAAGTGGAGGAGTGAACATAGAGGTAGATAACTGTTCAGACAGAGCTTGTTGTGTTTGCCTTTGTTCCCCCACCTTTTTTCCCCACATCATTTAATTATACCTCAGCCAAGCCAAGTGCTACATGCCATCAATCTCAATCAATCAATTAGCCAACTAAACAAGCCATGCTCAGACATTCGTTCATTCTCAATTTTCCCATTGTGCTAATTACACTTAAATATGTCATTCCAAATTAAAATTGAACATTTAAATGAGATTAGTTTTATCTAACTGAAACATCACCCTTTTACATTCATGCATTCATGATGCACTGACGGCTAGTACAGCAGAACAGCAAAATGCCTTCAATCTTTTTTTTAAATTCAGTTCTCAAGAGTTTATCCTCAATAAAATAAAGAAATATAGAGAAAGTCACATGAATTGTCATCTTTCAAAAATCCAATAGGCAGGTATTTAATGCTCCTTTAGGGAAGCATTATGTTTCAATGAGTGTATGAGTGAGAGAAAGAAAAGTGGCTGGTTTCTAAGGTTAAATTATTCCCATTAAAGTTTGAATAATTAAAGTTATTGACCTTTACCTGGGATGGATCACTTAAAGTAATGGGAAATGGCGGCACAGACAGAATTATGGTGACAGAATCGCTCTTGGTTATGAACTAAGTCTTGATCCTTGAAATACCTATCAATTTGTCAAATCACTAACATCCGCATGTTCAGCTGGAAATCTTAACAGGGACCCCGGAGCCTGTCGGTGTCAGTCATCATGTCTCGCCTCTATCTGTTCCACAGTGCATGTGTCAGTCACTGATGGTAGCTCAGATTGCTGCTGGTGCTGCTGCACATCGAATCTATGTTGGTACAGTATTTTTGTCTCCACTCGAGATCTTCCTTCTTCGGGAGTTTGACAAGTATCTGCAGCTCAGGTTGAAGTGAGCAGGTTCAATCCAGCTCATGTATTTAGCACGTTAAAACAGGCAGGTGTGGCGAAACCACACTTTTTGATCAAGTCACAACAGCACAATGCTAAACATTGATATCTTTTTATTAAGACAAGTACTCTTCTGATTTTTTTTTTTCTTTTGTAAAAATGTTGGTGTGAACCAATACAAAATATGCATGGTCATATGAGTAACATCCTCTTCACTACACAAAAGAAAAAAATGTCACCTGGGTAACGAGAGAAATTTAAGATTCAACAACAAAAACAACCATTTTTGGGAATAATAAAACAACCAAACCTCCCACCAACCCCTCCCTCCCCTTCCCAGGCTTTAAACATGAGTTTCATCCAAATATCCAAGACATGTTACAGATCATTCATAAAACTTTATGTCACAGTAAATACACCATCTTTTCTTCTGTGAAATTGTATGCATGAATAGACTGGATGCAAACAGATGCTTGATTGACTGTCTGTGGTCACATCCTATAATTACTAAATAACCGATACTGTATGAGAAAAGTGTTAAGGTGGAAGAAGTATAAGTTTTATGAACATCATTGTGATTTTGTTGACACTGACTGTACATAATTTTGTCTGCTTAACAAATCTAGTTTTCTTTCTTTGTGAACTAGGTCTATGCAAAATAATATTTAACGTTTACTGTAACAGTGCACCATATTAAGAACACATAAACATGTACAGATGAAAAAAAACATGTACACCTTGTGAATTCTTCACTGTTTGAATAGCTGTGGTACTACAGTATATACTTGGGGCCTGTAATTTGCATTCTACCTGAGATGCAAAAAAACTATTAACACTCATGAACCTGAGAGAGTGAAAACAAACATACTAAATATCAATTATTTAAAACAAATCAAAACAAATTTGATTTGAATGACAAGTCTGACAATATTTTTACGTGCCTCGATTAAAAGCAGCAGTCACTTTATAGCCATTTAAGATAAATATCAAACCTCAAAATAAAATGTGTCATGCACATAACTGTTTCCATGACACCAACACCCTAAAATCCAGATGTACTTTAATTGTAGCTTATTATAGCTTTTAGTACTGTAATCCTCTCTAATATTACTAGTGAGCCCTGCCCTTAAAAATATCCAAATAAATAACAAATGAAGTGAAGCAAAAAAAAAATTATTATGACCAAATTTATGTTGTTTTGCGATCACTAATTAAAACAATAAATACTACATCCTGGCATACGACATTCTAGTCAGTGGAAGCTGCCACACCACCCTGATAAACAAAGAAATACTTTTTTTGTTTTGAGCTCATTCTAGCTTTTTTATGATCCAGGTTGTAATCCTGATATGATGCATGAATACAGACAACCTGGATGAGTATTGGCCCTGTAAGTTCGGAAGGACATAAATATACAATATATACTTTAAGTGTGTAAGTGTACATGAGGATACTACAATATACTAACCATATGCCTCAAAATCAAAGAAGGCACTAAATTAAGTCCTTCAGTCTTTTCCTATATAATGATACGTATCAAGAGGTGGGTTTAAGGCAGTGGTTATCCTTTTTCATAATACATTTACAGATTTTTTTTGTCTTATTCAGGCAATTAAATGAAATCACTGATTAACAAACAGGTTTTTACTCTTCTACAGTAGCTGTGACAGACTCAGAGGCATGAAGCATGCACAGAGTGCACACTGTGTCTCTGTCTACAAGCACAGTATCTTCTGATTTGTGTTGGCGGGGGGAAAATTCATTTGTAACAGCAGACGGTTTCTGTGTGAAGGTTTGAGGCTGCAGACAGTAAGAAAATGATCTTTCCCCAAACCAAGTCTTAAGCTCTACGCAAATCTTTGACAAATTGTAAGGCAGAGAACCCTTACAAGTTATCAAAGACAGCCCAAAGGTAAAATGTTTTTACAGACAGCAAGGAAATGTAGCTGATTCATGTTTGCAGTGATTGAATGTCTTTTATACTCGCGTATGGGCAAGGGTCAAAACGTATATGTAGCCAAGATTTCCAAGCCAGGAAATACACTGTAAAACTTTTTTTCCCACTTGCTACGGGTATTAACATGGACATACCTTGATGACTAATACATCACTGAAAGGAAACTCTGCTTTGGAAAGTGTAACAATCGTTCTTTCCTTTAACATAGTACAAATCAAATTTAAAATACAACCCTTGAAGAATGAAATAAACCAATACCATAGAATCATTTCCAGTAAAATGGTCAATGATCATCATCTGAAATCAGTTATTTAGAGAGGAGCACTCTGCAAAATAGACTTTGAGCCTTTTGCTGTATAAGAGTAAGATTCACTAAATATACGCACACTCGCATAATTATAATATCTGGTCCAAGGTCGACCATGTAGGCGGTATGAAAATGTTGAGTATTTCATGTTTAAACCAAAAGCGCACACAGCAGGCTGTATCAATATCCAACAAATAATGCATGTTTTTTAGGTTTTACAGGGTTTATGTATGTTTACTCAAAGTAAAGTCTGACCCTAAAGCCCACAAAGTTTTTGCCAACAGATAGTGTTTTAGCTCTTTACTAATTCGACATTTTCTTCCATTCTTTTTGGTCCTTCCATAAAAAGGATGAAAATAAATATTAATCTGATAAAAAATAACTACCAAAACCACTCTAGAAAGAAGCAAGAAGGAGTGGTTCAACATTTTGGGAAATAGACTTATTTGCTTTCTTACTGCTTGTTAAATGTTAAGATCAATACCACTTTTATGTCTGCATACAGTTTATGGTCTGCGCGCAAAGTCTTAAAACAGGGGGTAACAGCTCACTTATAAACATTTTTCATCTTTGTTTAACCTTTACAAAAAAAGTGTAGCCATTGGTAGTTGTATCGTTTGCCTTTATACGGAGCCAGGCTAGCTGTTTTTCCCCGTTTCCAGTCTTTTTGCTTAGCTAAGCTAACCGGCTGCTGTCTGTAGCTTTACACGTAGCGCACAGACATGAGAGTAATATCGATCTCCTTATTCACAATAGCAAATTAGCATATTTCCTAAAATGACAAATTATTCCTTTAAGATGTTTTTCCAGAACCAGTTGCTGCTAAGGACAACAGAAAAGAACAAAATAAAGGAGATGGCAGTAATTGTTATCTGCTACTACTGATTTACTGCTGTCCTCTCGATCAGCAGAAAAAACCTGATGCAGAGTCTAAAAAAAGGATAAGTGGTTGTTATTTTCTCTATAGAAACTCTATGTCATATGCACATTACAGCTGTCAGGATGTTAGACTGGACTCCACAATACCCTAAACAAATACTAAACTGACCTCACGTCTACTAATTGTCAGATGCGCTCTTGAAACCGGCGAGGGAGTAGTACTTTTGCGATCTGATGTGAAATAGTACTTAACAGTACTCCTACTTCCCTTTCAGGAGCAAATACATTCTATGATAAGCTTGATTATTACTCACAACTTTTACATTAGTAATCAACACATTGAACCTGACCTCAAAGGGGGGGATGAGTGAAACTGTTGCTGAAATATGTCAAAACCAATCATTGATGAATTTGAAGGGACTGGTGGACTTTGACCCACCACGGAGAAATGTGTTGACACTAGTGCTCCAGTTACTGAACTCTGGAGATTACTCAACGACAACAAAAAGGTGTGTATGAGCTGGCTCCTCAGATCTGGGTACATGAACTAAAAGCTAGCTGCAGCACACATAGACAAACACCAGGCCCTTTTAATATCAGAAAACCAAATGCAACAAAGGATCTGGTGAGGAGTACACTGAAATAAATCCAATCCAACAAGCATGTGAAAGGGGGAAAAAACAGTTAAAGAAAAAAAGAAAAAGAACAAGGCACAAAATTGTCTGTAAAATAATTGAACTGTACAGAGTAGGCCCCAGCAGTCCAGAAAGGATAGAAGACTCAGCAACGCCTCTTCTTACCACTTGGCCATGCCAGTCCTACTTTCCACTTTCTTCTCTTCCTCTTTAAATCTTGCCCTCCCTGCCCCCAAGCATTCTCGTAACCAATCAGAGTTAAACATAATGCTCCTACAGCACCACCACCAACAGCATCCCCACCCGTCCTTTCTGGCCTGTCCAGTTCAGATATAGTACTCCTTCTTCTCGTCTGTGTTGTTTTGTCCGCCCTCCGCATTGATGATGGCCGTGTCTGCATCAGCCGCGTCGTCTGCTCCTTTGGCTTCATGTGTGAAGTAAGTTCCTGCAAAAGTACAGACCTATTAGCCCTTCACCTCTTGTGCACTTTAATCCTATTGCACTCCACTTGCAACCAAAAAAACACTTGTACTCAATCATGTGTTCGTGATCAAGTACAATTGCACTGGTGATGCCTTACCTTTGTGTCTGGCAAAGTATCGACCTAAAACGATGAGTGCACACAGGATGGCAAACATCACCACGGCAACAACTCCTCCAATGACTGCATGGTCAATTTTCTGTGGTGGCCCCTCACCAGCTCTGGAGTCTGAAAATGGGACAATAACCGTAAATAATTCCATGATCAGTAAACCGTCTCAGCCAGTCACTAATACCATTACACAGACGTAGACCACCATGGAAACTATGGCCATTAAAACATTTGTTTGCCAAAATAAATAAAAATGGTTTGGTTTTCTCAGAAAAGCATTTTAGCATGAAACAACCAGAGGAAACACTTGAAAATGATGTTGAGAAAAATGCAGATACCATTGCACAAGTTGGTCCATGGAGGATGGTAAATGGTTCACAGTTTATAACTTAACATCCTTACAATAGGCTATCAAGCCACTTAAATCTTACTAAAAAAAATCTGCAAACCACTGCCAATAATGCTGCTTGATAATACCAAGGATAAGGCGTTTTACAAAATAAAATAAGGAATACATTTTTTTCTTAATAATTTCTTGTGCAGCTGTATGTACAGTGTTATTTTATTTCCCACAAAGATTTTTAAGAACTAAGCTTATTTGCTTTCTAGAGTTAAATGAGAAGATCAGTACCACCCTACAACTACCCTGTCTATGTCCTAATGTAACAAAATCACACTGCCAGCACCACTGAAGTGCACTGATAAAATATTATATGTTGTTTGTGTAATCTGTAGAAAACCCAAGTGTAAAAACGACATGTGACTTAGCCTTGCAGATTGACTTGTTTCCAGTCTTTATGCTAAACTACGCAAATGGGCATCATATTTACCGTAAAGACACCTTCTCATCCAACTCACAGAGAGAAAGTGATTGGCATATTTGCCAAAATGTTGTAATATACCTCATACCTACCTAATAAAACATACATCATATAAAATTCTGATGTCTCTAAATCATAAACCATACATTTGTGATGTTATACTGTTGAAACATGCTTGTGAACATTTTCAGAGCGTCTAATAGCTGAAATGGCTGCTCTAGCCCCTTGACTGAGCAGTGCTGAAAATGTTTTAAGACGGTTATTTCACCGTGAAACAGTAGACACCGTCTGCAATTTCATCGAGAGTTCACACACTGTAAAATACATTGTGATTTAAGAGGCCATTTCTGGAAGTTATAGAGCTCAATCATCAGAAATAGACACAAGTCTGGAGATAAATTGGCACCCGTTGTCGCCATGCAGAGAAATACGTGGCTGCCTCAGGTGTCAGAGAGTATCACTGTCTAGCATTTAGCTAGATTTATCCGTGCACCACAGTAGAACAAGGCAAAATTTGAAGCCTTTAAATTTCCAGTCTCAGAATAGTTCAGAGGCATTTATCAATAGTCTATATCTGTGCACATTTGGACTGATGGAGGAGTGGCAGGCGAGGGAATGGCTGCCCTGTTCTTTGCTGCATGAGAGAGCAGCTCAATTTTCCATCAATCTCACTAGTCATGCTCTGAACTTGAATGATTTTGATAAAAGACGAGCGGGGAGTGCAGAGTTTCTCAACACTGTGAGGGCATAATAAGTCGAGCTGAGGGCTCTAAGACAAGTGACTTTCACAGCTCAACCTAAAAACAACACCCTATTTGAGTTGAGTTCAGCACAAAGATATCTTGGAAGTGGAGGTGCATTGAAACTAATTAATAAGAGAAGTTCTGATTTAGTTGGTTGCCCATTTAAAATGGACTCTTCTTCATGGAGTGAGCCATTTCTTTGCGTCGGCGTATGTGAAGCAGGGATGTGCAAGGTGCCGTTTGTTTACTGTATCGCCGATGTCAGATAGCACAGCTCATTCCCCGCGGAGAGGGAATGGCCCATTCTACATGCTAATGAACATTCACCACTAAATGGCCTGTGCACAGTCCTGTCTCCTCCCCCCCCCCCTTCAACCCCCCACACCTTCCTGCCCTAACCTTGCTCCCTGCTGTCTTCCGTTTGACACATCTGCAAGAAAACATGCATGGTCTCTGCCGCCTCTGCAAACCGAGGTAGAGTTTTATTTAGCGGTAAGAAAAAAAAAAAGAATTCTACCCGGGTAAGCACTAAGACTCTATCACAAAATGTCGAAGTAAAAAATCCCATAACACCTACAGTATAAACTGTTATGGTTGGTTGCATATCATGTTGCCTGCATTAAGTACAATACTGAACACTGGTTTTGTGTTTGTCAGTTCAGTATTTCTTACAAGGTAGGGCCACAAAAACATGATCTCCAATTCAATATAAATGTTACTGTTGAGCTCATTTTCATTCATTTTCGTGTTGGTGGTGGTGCAACCTGCATTACATCTTAAAGAGATTGTGTTACATAATGCAATACAGAGGTCTAAAGCATATTGTAAGCTGATTTTACACATAAAGGTCACTAGTAATGAGTTGTGCTACTCCTGCGAAAACAGTTGCATTATATATTCTCAGGCTCTGAAGCAAGATTTTCTTACCTTCGAAAATGTCATTAGAGTTATGACATTTACATATTTTCTGTTACAGAAAATGTCTGTCTCTGCTGCATCAATTTTCACCTTTTTTATTTATCAAGTGACAAACTTGTTTACTTATTTTATTATTTGTTTCCGTGTCATGCCAAGCATCTCTCCTATTCCACATGGGATTACGTGACACAATTTTACAAAGTGAGCAAAACATTATTTTTTATAAAGTACCTTTTTATTCTTTCAAATAACACATATCCAATGGACTGAACATTGAAAAGAACTGTTTCTGTACAGTTTATCCTGACGAGCCAATCTAGCTAATTTAAATCATCATCCATATTTAGAAAATCAATATATTTTTGTATCTTAATAATAAATGCTGAAGAAGGCCATGAGATGTTGCTAAATTTTTGGAAAGACCTAGCAGGTGGATCTTGAGATAAAAATATTTTCGCCAAAGTCTGCTCTTTTTATTTAATGGACTGCATTTTATATATTTCTTGTATCCAAGTGCTGTAGAATTCAAGCATATCCACCATGGAGACCAATGGTGCTTCAGTATCTTGGGCAGGAGGAGCAGGGGATCAAACCCAAAACCATACGGTTATTGGGTGACCCACTTTACCTACTGATCTGCAGCTACCCCTAAATCCATCCCCTGTGATACCCCGTACTTCATGTATCTCAGACCCCATGTATACTTGGCATTAAAGTGTGTTTTGGGTGATCAGATTGCAATCGGATGATGCTTGATCACATGAGAGTACAGGTGTTAATGCACCCAAAATACAATTGCGGTTTTTATCCACATCCAACTACCAGCACTAACTGCTTACAGGTCTGGACACCAGGGAGCACACAACTTTCAGCCGAGACAGGAAGAACATGCATACAAGAGAAAAGTCCTGTCGGAGAATAAAAAGAAAATACAGAAAAGACAGTTCACAGTTCAGCCCAACACGTTGTTGGAACTTCAAGAGGGGTGATTAGGACTCTTGAAGTGCTGATCTGTATCTGACATCTCTGACCTTAATAAGCAGATTTTCTTTATAAAGTGTCATTACTATCATTCTTCCCTCTTCCTGTGTATATTAGATAATTCAGTGCTCTCTAAAGGCAGGGATACACATGCAAACTTCAAAGAAGTAGTGGTGACAAAGGCTGACTGTTGCGTCACCTCACTTCCCCTGTATTTCATTATAGTGGCAGCCTATCTGCCACTTTTGCAGGACATAAAAGTTTCTGTACTTGTGCTTGTCATAAGGCAATGAACTCCAATACAGATCCAAGAAGGACACAGTCGAAAGCCGATGTAAATAGGGAAAAAATGCTTCGGTTTATTATCCACAAATAATCCACGTTGAACAAAGCAAAATCCAGTCTGTCACCTCAAACTAACTGACAGAAAAGAGTTTCTTAGGCCTAAAATGACATTAGCTACGTTCAGAAAAGTGTAGCTCCCGTCCTGCCCTGATCACTTAATAACAAACCCCGACCAGCGCACACATGGCTAATTTTACTACAGTTCTCAACAGTACACCGTGCTTTACGGCAGCATCAACTTTTGATAGCATGCCAAAATGGCATTAATTACATAAAAAATAGAACAAAAATATCACTTATGATTAGCCACAATAAATTAACGCATTTAACTGTTGGTAAGGTGTCCCTGCCTTAACACACCCAGTACAGGATCACTGTGATTCCCTCAGGCCATCCATGTTCAATATATATGCATTAGTAATTCAACACTGTGCAAGGGTAAAAAACCTCCAAATGACAGACTGTGTTTTTACAGCAGCCTTTGTGGCCTCATACTTGGAATAAGTAGAATTTGATTATGTCTGTAATGTGGCTGGTGTCCATATTATCGGCACAGCTCTGCTCACAGCTCGATGGGGGAGTGCTGACATGCCCACACCGGCATCCTGACAGGATGTGCACAGCCGTAGGGATTTATGGGGGAATAAAGAGGATTTGCAACTGATGCCTGTGTCTGTGCGGTGGTGAAATCTGCTCTGCTGAACTCCCAGTACCACATGCTTTACAGTCCCACCTTTCAGTCTCTGTAGTGGAATGAGTTATGGCCGCACTGGTCAGCCACAGTGCATCCTATCAGACGGTCAACATGGAGATCAGAGCTGTGAGCTCGTCACCAGTCTGATAACATGGAACATAATTTTCTGGGTTTTTTTTCTTTTAGTTACACACAAATGCACTTACCCACACACACAAAAACATTACAATTTATAGATGTAATTACACTGATATAATTGAAACAATGACTCTCTTGCATTGAATGAGCAAAGCCGTCCCTTGCACTGAAAAGACTTTCAGAGTAACCTTTTTCTGGACAGTGGCAGGACAATCGGGCATTGCTGATGAATCAACTTGTGGACTGTCAATAGCCATTCTGCAGCATTGGATGGCTAACAGCCGCAGCTTCTGTATTTGTTGCTGTTTGAAAAGGAAATTAACATGATGAGATGAGCACATGGGCAATTTTCACCAAATCGTTTTTGGTATTGCTGTTATAGCAGGACCATCAACAGAGCACAATATTGTCTTCAGTTGAGTTCCAATTCCACAGCTTGCTAAATAGATTCCTTGAGTCCTTTGTAATAACCCAGAGAGTGATTTGAGGATGCGCAAATACAGCTATAACATTTAACGGAGGTGCTGAAATACAAGTGAAGTCCTGACTACAACTAATAAAAAAAGCAAATTAATGGAAATTGTGGCAGCAAACTTGAACTCCTCGATGGCAGTTTATTGTATCTTTTGAGATTGGCAAACTTCTACTCACAAAAACCTTGCAGTGCAGATCAAGGTAAGGGAAAAGGTTGCCAAAATAATCGACTTCTCTCTCCTTAAAGTTGCTCACAGTAATGTGCCACAGAAGTAGACCTTTTGTGCCAAAAATGAGGACACAATGCGAGTTCATTGTCAGTGGCACATTACATTCAATCTCCAAACCCTAATGTGCAAAGTAGAACTCTCATAATAATATACTACTGCTCCATTAAAAAACAATATTACTGCAGTGAAACACACTTTTAACTTTAGGGTGGGCTAGCATTACTAACCCATTCCCTGGAGACCAATTAAAATGGACTATTGCAATATTTTCTTTCTTTAATAACTGTTTAAAGGAAAGAAAGGAGAACCTCAGGTCAGAAAAAAACAAATTTCAGCTAGGAGTCAGAGTAAACAAATGTGAGGGGGGGAAAGTAATTAGCATTTCTAAATGATTCTTTAATTTTTCCAATGAAATACTTCAAAGAAGAATGATACATGTGAGAGTTAAAACAACACTGGTAAATGTTTAATGGCTAATTATGTTGAATACTAAATCCACTCATAACAGTCTTTTTTGATGTCAATAGCGTATGTGGAGTTAAGGCTTGAATCCCAAGACTAAACAGCAGTGGAAACCTGCCAACACCTTACATGTACTGGTGCTGACGGAGAAAACGTCAAACAAAGCATGTATGAAAACCTGCCAGAAATGGATTCCTAAAATACCATCTGGAGCAAAATGACATGATCTCACTGGGAAGAAAAAAAAAATCCATGTGTTTGTCAGAACAAAGAAAAGGGAATAACCCTGAGGCCATGTATGTATTTTGTGCACTGCATGTTAAAGTCATAAGGATAAACAAAACCCTGACGGCTTAGCTGAGCAACCAATAACAGCTATATCATGGTTAGTATTAAGGGTCTTAAGGGTGCAGTGCTGAGGCCAAACTCAGGTTCATTTGTAGTGTAATGTTTGCTCGCAAAGCTCTTATTGGCTGTTAATTTACAACTTGTATTATCCATAAGGCTGTTAGCCTCAGAAAAACCCCTTTAACTCATCACAACCCCAAAGCTTCTGTGATGTTTAGTTTTTATATTCCTTTTAGATTATTCAGCAGAGACCCTCCTGTAGCATGCTAGACAACAATTTACCCCGGACTGTAGATCTGCAGAAACATAGGGTCTTTTTAATCAAGTCTACAACATAAGTCCTTGTTCCGTATCTTTCCTCTGGCTTCTCTCGACAAGCTGGGGGAGAGGCGGGTTAGTGAAGGCTTAGCCGGGATATCATGTCCCTGCCTTGGATCATCTCTGAGCATCTGACGAACTGGAGCATTATCGCCACAGACTCTCTTTATTCCTTAAGAGCTGGGGATTCTGGGTAAATTCCACCCTCTTCCCCAAAAAAAGAAAAACAGCCACTGACAAAGAACTTTTGGAATACTTTTTTTACTTCTGCGGTGCTGGAACCATCGACTGACCATATTGAAGACACTATTCTGCTTCATTTACACTAAGCTTTCAAGTTTATTTTGTCAGAAAAAGGCTGCGCACTACTGTGTTTAGTGTGATATCTCTGAATCAAGTGTTTAGATCAGTGAAAAAGAAGGTCACACGTATTTGTCAACTAAAACGTCACCTAAAAGCTTTTTGTAAATATGAAAAAAAACAAAAAAAAAAAAAGGGAGAAACTAACTTTTAGGCACATGGAAGAAATGTTCCTCTGAAAGGGTGACTTATCTCTCCCATGAGGTCTACAAACACACACACGCACACAAACAACCTCTCTCTCTGCATCTTTTAAGACACTGAAAGACCTGACAATATGAACTCTTGTGAAACTTTCTGAACATGAAACAGCATAGAAGAACAACAACTGTGAGATTCTGTGCTTTTACATCCCCCCACTGCACAACACAATATTCGGGCCTTGAACTGATGATTTGGTTTGCAAGGCATCAAGAAGAAGAAGAAAACAGCTTTACAGAGAGGAAAAAAACAGCAAATTAAATCATATCATTTTGGAAATGAATTCTGTTTTTTGTTCTGTTGTGGTTTTTTGTTTTTTTACAACTATTATGTATCAAAATAGGGAGGAAGTGTGCTAACAACATTCAGAAAACCCCTTTTTATGTTTTCTTTCATACTACAGAGGAAACATATTGTGTGCCTGCTGCTCATCTGGATAAGTAAATGACAGGAACTTGAAAGCTTAGTGTCTTCATTCAGTAAGTTCATCCCAGTCAAGAGAGCACTCAAAAAAACTCAGATCTAAGTGGAGCTACCAAAGTAGCACCAAAAATTATGTTTAAAAGGTAGAATATGTGATCCAGATGTAAAAAACACAGAACGGATATTTTAAGACGACTAAAACTTATCTGGGTCCAAATGTGTGTCCTCATGGCAAAAGGTTCCTGGAGACACCTACTGTTGCGGGAATTAACAAAGAGGCCATTTTAAATATTTTGCTAGGTGTTTATATTTCTGTCTGTCTGTCTGTCTGTCTGTCTGTCTGCCTGTATGCGGCCAGATTTTCTTACTGGGATATCGTCGCAACTGTTAGAGATAGTCACAAAACAAGTTTGAAAATGGGCTACAATGGTAGGGGGTAGGAAGTAGCACCACAACCACACACACCCTTGGCTGGATTTGGTGATAAATCAAGAACTCATCAATCTATATCTGCCAATAACTAAAATGTATGCATCCAAAAATGTACTGATTGGACCTTTCAAATCAGGATGTGGCCGCTGATTACAAAAGAAAATTACAGCTGGTGGAGGAGGTGGCCATGCCAATTCACACTCTGGTTATAGTAAATGAATTAGAAATCGTCCTGTATACTTCCTTATTGAGGAATGCTATCCTGTGCTGTTATGCCGATTACGGTAGTGCAAAGCAATCTGCCGCAAGCCAGCTTACCATTGCCCCTGTGACAGGGTATTTAGAAGAGTAGTGAACTGCAAGAAAGCTCAATTACATCCTCCCAGCATGTACCGCATAAATCACCGTAAATCCTCTTTCAAGCCTGTCTTTCGGAAATTACTGGAATGTTACAGCAGAAAACTTGGAGGAGAGGTGCTTAGGGGGGGAAATGCAGAGTAATGCACACTTCTACAAAAGCAACTTCCTGTTTGACTGAACCACACCCAGGGAGAGTCGAGAGAGCTAAAATGAGGCTGTATCTATGCAGCATGATCACTGGCGTACTGCAGATAACTTAATTTTAGAGGGAGAGAAAAAAAACAGGTTTGAAGTAGGAATTTCAAAATTTAGGAAGTCATTTTAAAAAAAACATCCCAGGATACCTCACAAATATGACTCCAGACAGTGCCATTTTTTGTGACTATTGACCCTATTTTTTAATAAAAATACATAATGCACATAAACAAATGATTTAAAAGCCAATTATTTGATCAAATAAATGTAGAAATGGATGATATCTGAAAGCTACCACATTAGAGTAGTGGAGCTTTTGATGAAGTCTCACACTGAGTTTCAATCTTCAAATCTTGCCACTGTATTGCCACTCCACATTTGTAAGACTGTATGAAATGCAGAGTGGTCTTGACAAAAGAGCCAAAATTGCAGTATCTCTAAAGCAGCTATTGATAAACCGATCTATTCTTTAAGGATAGTTTTTTTGTATTGAAATGTCACATTCTGGCATATCCAAATGTCAACTCCCAAGGTTGCCTCGCCATCTGTCTAGCCTTAGCAGTGCTTTTGAAATAATAGCTATTTTTAAAAAAAAAAGAAAAAGTTGATTATTAAAATGTGTTTTTTGTAGCAGAGCTTAATCAAAGTATAAAACAAATGCCAAAAGGTTGCTGTGCTATAAACACCCCAAATGAACTGCCTTTAATTCATTTCATATGTGTTTGAGAAAATAGTTTTTGATGGGTTTTTTTGGCCTCGCAAAGACAAGATGTGACTGGCATTTGTAGGGTAGATGTAAAGGGCATTATAATATGATGGATGGGTCAGTTGAGATATAGCTGCAGATGCTGATAAGACAGCAGAACAGCAAAGCGTAGACTCTATGTTTTCTCAGATCAAACATGTGACTGGAAAAGGCTTTGACAGGTGTCTCTGACGGCGCATGCTGCCTGTCCTCAATGTCACTTATCAGCAGCACTATCTGATTAAAACTGGCCATCCAGTCTCTAGCATTAGGTACAAGCCCTTGTTCTTTTTCGCCCCGGTCACCCAATCCCACATGCATGCAGGCCCACACACACACACACACACACACTCGACTGCTGAGAGGGACAGTAGTGGGGACATACAGTACCTTGCGTGTTGACTGGATTGGTGGTGGGTGTGGGGATAGTAGTGGGAGCATCTAGATGAAAAGAGTAAAAAAAAAAAAAAAAAAGAACATATATAAGAAATAAAGGAAGACAAGAGTAAAGAAGTCATTGAAGATGTGAAGCTGTGTGAAAATTATAGCATGCACACGTTTTAGCTTCTGTGGTGAGTACATTTTTAAGCGAATGAGAGCTTACTACTAGGACAGTGGTGCTTTGAACGAAACGCTAACATCAACATGTCAACATGCTGATGTTTAGCAGCTATAATGTTTGTCATTGTCACCATGTTAGCCTAGCATGTTAGCATGCTAACATTTGCTATTTAGCACTAGACACAAAATACAACTGAGGCTGATGGGAATGTTTTGCAGGTATTTGGTCATAAACCAAATGTTTTGGACCAATTAAAAATGTGACCTTAATAAGTCAGAGAATGAAAAGTCATGGGATCGCTAAGTTATGAAAATTCATCCTGAGGGCGACATTAATATTTGTACCAAATATCTTGGTAATAAATTGAATAGTTGATATGATATAACGCAATACCAGAAATTTTCAACCTCATGGTGGGACTACAGGAAATCAGGGGATAACCAGAGTCCTTAGGATTTATCGCCTATTTGCCTATCCATAGTTGTTGAGATATTTCACTAAAAAACAGAAATGTCAATATCTAGGTGGCGCTGGAGGAAAAGCGAGGGTATCACCAAAATCATTTGCCCAAACCCATCTGGGAACCATGAATGTCTGTATAAAGAGTCCAACAGTTGTTAAGATATTTCAGTCTGGACTAAAGTAGTCAACTGACTGGCTGACAGACTGTCACAATCTGAATCATTTATTAATGAGCACACGACTAGGTCGGTGGAATTTGCTATCACTACAGCATGTCATGTTATTCACTCAGTTTAGAGCTTGTACCGGGGTGAGCCTCACGACCCCCATCTCACAGTAAACACACACATGGAATATTTCAGCTTGCTGGGGTTTTATTTCATTTTATTATGGTAAGCTATGGTATTTATTTTTTTTGATATATTTTCTAATTAGCTTTGAATAATAATGCCCGGCAATCATGGAAAAGTATTGCTATTTTCCACAGTCTCTCACATTAATTAAGTCAAACTGCAAATTAAACCACTCTGGTGGTCCCCTGCTGCAGCACAGCAGAGCCCCGAGCAGCATCCTCCGCCTCACACTGTACTGATTAGGGCTGTCACTAACCCCCAAACAAAATAATCAGAAAGACGAAATGGAGGGCAATTCAGGTATGCTACGGTACTAAGGAGGGCTGAAAGCTTCCTCATCACGGGAATATATGCCTGGCTCTGGTGCAGGGAAAAGATAACACGACCCCTTGCTGTGGGAGAGTCGCAGCAGGGGAAATTGGCTAGCAGTCTCTATGCCTTTACTGTCTGCACTCCATCAAAAGACAGCAGTGGGGGACCACACACTCCCAAACTAATGATAAAACATCAAGGACAGCATAATGTTGCCGCCGGGGATGGAGTGTATGGCGGAGGTGGTGTTGATGGTGGTAGGGAGGTATCGGGGTATCAGGCAAAGATTCGCCTCTGACAGTATTTGAAGAGGGGGGTGGGCTAGATTTCTTTCCCTGTGACCGAAGGCAGTCTGATAGCTGAAATGTCAGTGTCTGGAAAAGGGAAATTGGCCATTCAGGGAAGAGGGTCTTCACAAAGGCTGGGATAGGATGTGGCACATATAATATCCAAGCGAACAAGAATTCTCCATGGGCAATTTCCAGGCTGGGTGACTCTGGGCTCAGCATTATGAGGGCTGAAATATGAGTGTATTTTGGAGAGGACATATTTTCAGGGAGCATTTGTATCAGTGAGGAATTTGATATGAGAAATTTAACCATAAAGTGAAACAATGTAGGAGAAATTGTTTATCTATGCCTGCTTAAACCTGCCTGCTAACACGACAGGAGGGGGGAGCAGGTTTCGTCTGTTTGTTTGCTCTTGCTTAAAAGTAAGTTAGTAAGTTTTCTTGAAACACAAGGGGAAAATGTCTGTAAAAGAGGTTGTCGTAGTTTAAGTATTGAATTGATATAATGGAAAATCTACAAGCTGATATGTTGGAAGTTGATCCCGTTGCACATTTGATGGAATCAGTGTGAATCACAAGGACAGTTTCACGACAGCCTTTCATAAGAACAGGGAGACCCATGAGTCCTGTCTGCTCATGTTATGTCAAGACTCATATAAACCCCTGAATTTCCAGTGGCTTGTGGATCTTTGACTTCTTGTCCATGGAAGATTTATAGATCAAATGGTCAACTGTGGGTTAAACCGTGGTAGTAAAAGCAGCATTGCTCTCCTGCTAACAGGCAGTATGTGTGAGTTATAGCAATAGGTCACCTCAGAGAGAGACAGGCCTGTCTCTGGTCAGCTCTCTCCCACACCACACGTCAGCCTCGAGGGCACAATTCACAGACTGCTGCAGACACACCCACGTGGAGAACAGCATGACAAGCCTTTTCCTCAGCCTTTCGTCAGGACACATACAGTGCATGCACCACAATGGGGCTTGATTTGACGTGGATTTACATCGGCTTCACAACTGTCCGGGCTGTCACACAGTGAAAGGTCATTATTCTCCTTGAAATAGGAAGAGCCCGAAGGACTAGCAGAGGTAGAGGGTGGCAACACGATGAAAGAGAATTGGTGGAAAATTCAGCTTGACTCTATCAATAATACTCACAAGCGAATATTTATTAAGAACAAAACAACTCATTAAATAAAGCAATTTGTTGCATTTGGTTGGTTAGTCGAAAAGGCTTTTTGGACAAGTATGTGACGGCTTTAATAAGAGGAAGAGCTCATAAATCACAAAAAAAAATAAAATATTGCCAAATAGTAATTTCTTTGTGAAAATGTGAAGTTAGTGGGTGGGATAACAGTGCTGGACAGTTTGAAGTTGTGCATTGCTGCTGAAAAGTTAAACATAAATAGCAGAGGTTTCTCATGCTAAGACCAATCTATGCTGCAGAAACACACACTAATTAAACCACTGTAGCAAGCATGATTAGTCTGGGGCAAAAAAACCCTCACATGGACCACAACATGATTTTGGCTGGCATTAAATCCTCCAGAAAAGAGGAGAGGGAGTCGCAGACATAATTATACGCAGTTATGAGCACCTTTTACCAATCTCCTGTGTCTCATTATAGTGAGCGGTAGTCATCGCGCTTCCAACGCTTGTACACCAGAGAAATAGTGTTTAATGGAAATTGGTAAAATATGTGGATAGGAAGTTACTAATGTTGAAGACGTCATAAGGCACAAACACTAGTAACAAATATACTGTAGGTAGAAAGTATAGTTGTTTTTTTATTTTAGACCAGAGAACATTTGCCTCCCATTGCTATTCATTCATTCATCCAATTGTTACTAGCTCTTCTGTATTACACTACACGGACATTAATGAAACACTTGTACAAAAGGCAACAGGTCACAATATAGTCAGCAAAAAAATGAGAAGCATCTCTTATGCTGTGAAATGGAAAATACAAAATAAAATAATAAAAATGTAACTTGTGCATTATAGGTGGAGTGTTACAATTAGTCCCACCTTGTCTATGCCAATGTAAATGCCAATTGCTAAAGTAATTGTCTCCTTCTGCTTCTCTGTTCTACTTGTGCATCTAAAGGCTGCAGGGTTAAGGAGTTGGGCTGCGGTTTGCTTTTTCCTTGTTCCGGTGATCGGCACATCTGGGTGATACAGTTGAATGTGTGGTTGCAAGTGGGATGTTTTTCCATCCACATAGTGTGACTGAATCGCCAATCTGCTTGTTGTGCTTACATTAGCACCTATTGCTAACAGTGTACATCTCAAACAACGAGGAACTTGAGCTTGTTAAATCTGGTTCTGCATTACGTGCATCAATCTTCATACTGTGTATTCTGTGTGGCTGCGTGCACCGAACCTTGTCCCCCGTACCTTGACAGATCGATGCGAATACACAATCAGTTATAGCCCTACATATCCTTGATGAGCTCTTAAATGTCAAAAGGCGCTTAAATAAAATATAAGGATATTATAACTTTCAGGATCTGTGTTTGAGAATAACATTCATTAAAAACAGCACAATATGAAAGGAAGGATTGAATGGAAAGGAATCTTTACACAACAATTAGGAATTTAGCCGTGAATAAGTCTGCCTTGAGTGAGCTATTTGCTGGCATAATGCTGTCCTTTTGTTTAGGAGTGATCATTATGGGTCTATTGGGAACAGGCAGATGTCATCATCTGCCTGGCAGAGCACGATGATGAATAACCATGGGGCGGTAGAGTTGTGAGAGTCACAGGAAACCTATGTCACAGTGACAAAGTCACACATGTCAGCTGGTCGAATGAACACAGAAACATCAGAACTATGATGATGTGAAAATCTGTATGTCCCATTAACTGCATGTTAATGTTTTTTCAATGCAGCTATGAAAAGCTGGAATAGCCCTTCTCTGAATGCTTTGTACCTGAGAGACTTGGATGAGTGAGGTCCTGCTGTGTTTAAAGCCTAATTTACAAGACATTCATAAAACCCCACATGGTGTTTGTTCCTGAAAATTCAAAACATCAACAACTATCAACTAAACCATTCAGAAGGCAATTTTTTAAAGTTTCCAGGTAAGGAAATGTTGTTTACTCACACAAAGTTTAAAGAAAAACAAAAAACTGCATTAGTCCTGCACCCACAACACTCCCTATTTTCCTTCTTTAATTTCTAGACAGGTTTTCAGACACCCCTGCCCAAGACAATGTCCCTCCATTAAAATCCCATTCACTGCTTGCCCTACAATTGGCAAAATGGCGTTAAAACCATTGCAAATGCATTTATTTCCCCAAATGCACATTTTTCAGTAACTGCCATAAACATTTGCAAGCCAGACAAAAAAAAACACATATTTGTCACATTTTTGTTCTGTTTTTTGACACACAGTTCATGGCTGTCAACATGACCTAAACAAGCAGACTGAGTAATAATCAAAACAACATCACCATACTGAAACCTGCAGTCGTCTCTCCCACAATGTCTACAATGAGACCATTTTCAATAGCAGCTCTGCACCCCAACTCCATCCCGCTGCTTTGGGCACATGTAAGGCTGAACTATAAGTGTTGGTTTCAGTGGCCAAATCTTAACAATCTGCAATGTGTGGTGAATCAGATATAATGACACACTTTTGTACTGTAGCATTACCCACCAGAGTTTGGATGTTTCAAACAAAGTCTGTTCTTTGTCTTTTTTGTGTGACAGTGTTTGAAATGTGCACAGACGGATGATACATGTCGTTGTTCCCCAAACCGCATGCCTCTTCACACCTGGCTGAAACTATCAGCCAAAAAAAGTTCACTGTAGACTATTATAGACAGGGGAACAGATAATGATCTAAGGACAATGAGCTATTTGCCAGGTAAATCAATGCAAAAAACAATTATAGTAATAATAATAATCATGAATTTGTGTTCCCAAATTGTCTTTATATTCCTGATGAATGTAATGCACAGTAGTAGCTATAAAGTTTATGGGTAATGCTGAGATGCACTTATGTATCATATCCTAAAGATCCTCTCCAGACATGTTTAAATACATATACAAATATTTTGCCTTGAATAATAAATAATTTCTTTAAATTCCATCTACTTTCTCACTGAAAAATCCTGATTATGAAATATTCAAATATTAATTTCAGTCCTGGACCAAGATGTCTCCTTCACTGTAAAAATCCATCATGTCTTGTTTAAGTTGCATATTTGATCATGACTGGCCTCCAAACTAAAGTAGTTATGATGTCCCAAAATCATGCTTGCATATACCTGTACATGTCTTGAACTGAGATTTGATGTGAGCAAAGAGAAACCTTTTGCCTTCAGCAGATGAATGGAAAAACAACCTGCTAGTGTCAAACTCACAAATATGCACATTGAAGTGCAAACATCCAAGTGAAGTAACAATAAGTAAAGTACACTTTCGATTGGAGGGGTACTAACATCGTATAAAATCATATGATTATTTCAGTCATTTAGTTTGGTTGACAAGCAAACACTACACTAGCCCTAACATCAAGAAATATTGCTATCCCTCACATTGACATTTAGCTAACATAAAGCCTTACAAGCAACCGCTTTATTTTTTTTGTACATATGACTTGAGAATCTATACAGCAGTTTACCGTTCCTGCTTTCGCGTATGATCACTGGCAGGTAATGTTCTTGGCACATAAGTAGAAACAAATTGAAACTTGGGAGCGAAATACAAAATACCTTTCTAAACAGCAGGGAGCTTGCGCTCCAAGCAGAGAAAGCTAAACTCACCAACAAAGGCTGCACCTGCTGCAAATTTATTCTCCCATTGTACTCATCACCCCTGCCAGCCAACAAAAATAGGAAATTAAGGTCCGAGGAGTGTGCACTTCACTGACGTCATGTTACAGTCCATGATTTCAAAACTCGAGTTACTTCCTGCTGTTCACCCTTGGGGATTCAAGTTCAAAGATGTGTGGTGCACCTTTTAAACAAGTCGGTTTTTTTTGGAAAAGGAAAGAAATAAAATGTGATTGCAGCTGATTGAATTCACTCTCTTATTAAGTGTCTTTGCCTTTCTTTTGTGATTTATTTATTGTTGTATTGAGGATTGTGAAGTGTTGAAAACAAGCAAGGATGCTGACTGACTTTCATGCAAAGCTAAAAGACGAGAAGCTTCACTAAGGAGAAATACTTGCTCGATTGACTTTTAAACCAAGGGGAATAAACTACCCACTGTATTTAAAGTCAAGTGGTGGGACAGATGGTCCCTGTTTTGCCCTTTACTGGTTGCAGAACATCCACCCACTTTAAAGTCTGTGTAAAGGAAATTAAGAGATATGTTTAGAAACACATTGCAGTATAGGAGTCGCGAAATAATTGCTTTTGAAAAGACTGTAAGTCATGTAATACTGAATTATGGAGATAGAGCAAACTGTTTTTAATTTTGGGGGGTTTAGGATTGTTTGAGAGGGTCAGAAATCATGGCTCGAGGGAGGGGAAACCATTCACTGCTCTCCATTGACTTGATATTGTGTGAGGGGGCCTCCTTGTCAATTCTGTCTGCAAGCAAAAAACAGTTGCTGTGTGGTGGGATGTACTACCAAAAGGGTAAAGAAACCAATCAATACCAACACTTGATGGAAATTACTATTAAAGCACTAACAAAAATTAGTATTGCGATCACAACCCCCCCCTAACATAGGTGCACTTTACATGTTTATAAAACATACTTTGGCATATGCTTACTGTCAAAATGCTTTAGTGCCATGCACAGAACTATGGTTAGCCTAAAACTATAATTTGCCTAGTGCACAAGTGTCTGTTTCTCTTTCAGAGAAGAGAATACTGCTTACTTTTTTGTGATTTTGGAACCTTATTTTTTCATAGGAATTTGGCTGGGTGGTTAATAACACATTTGTCTGTACTGTGACAAACTCAGATCCCACATTCACCATTGCCTTACAAAGACTTGTATACTGTATTCTTATATTCTACAAAAACAATTCTTTATGAACAATTTCTAAAATCGATTATTTAATGCCTGAATAGATTCAATTCCTTCATTTTAGTCAACCTGGAGGTAGGAGGAAGAAATAGTGGATTCTCCAAGATCCACTTGGGATGCACCCTAACAAAGTACAGTAAACATTACACAGACAGTAACGTATGAAAACACTTTCTGTTTCACACTTTGCCATGAAAAGCAGTGCTAGACAATAAAGCTACAAACTCTGTCATGGACAGGTTTCGTATTGTGGTGACAGCGCTGACACAGCTCTGTGGAAACAGGGCAGGCAATGTGAGACTTGTAACAGTATTAGAGCTGACAAGAGTGCTCATAATTCTCAACTGCAGTCAAACTAGCCGTATCTCTGCGGTCAAATCAGCCGATAATGCAACTGTCATGCATCCATATCTGTACCGACGCTTGTATTAATGCATTTAAACAGCTGACGGAAAACTGACAAGGAGAACAGTGACAGACTTTGTAAAGTTAACAGAAAAGATACATGTGTGTGTGTGAAAATAAGTGTTAAAGGATTAATACAAGATATATTGAAATGAGATTAACAGGATCATATCTACCTGTGTCTTTTAGGAATCGAGAAGAAAATACTACTACGTTGTGAGGGAAATGTCTTTATTCTTTGATTTTTGATTTTGTATTCTTTGCATTTGATTCTAGAAAAAACAAGTAATTCCTGACAATGACTAAAGCTGAGGACATCTCTGACTAAGTACAGACACGATCCAAGCATTTTTACTTTATCAATTTAGAGATATTCCAGAGTAAACGTCCCAAATTGTACCTGAAAATAACTACATTCCTGAATACCTATATACTTTAAGTGCTGACTTCCACACATGTCTGACTACATACACGCTGTGTTTTTGTTAAGGAATAGAGATTTGGGGCTTTATTGCCCATAGTTGGATAAGTAGATTAACACCACTCTCATGTCTGAACAGTGAATATTAGGCTGAAGCTGGCAGGCAATTGACTTAATTGAGCATAAAGCCTGGAAACAGCTAGGCTGCCTCCCCCCAAACCATAGACTGTAAAAAAGAAGCTACCGTAACGTCACCCATTGGTTTGTAAACTGCCGTTTTGAAACCTCTTGTTTGGCATTTTGGCCATCACCATCTTGGTTTCTTTAAGCCAGACGTGAACATATTTAGATGCAATGGGGGAGCTGAGCACAAAGCCATTGTTATTTAAATAGTGTAACTGCTGATTGTCAACCCCCTTACACAAGTCAGTCTACTGTCAGCGGGTGAGATAGGAGCTCCAGGTACTGCCACCATTCTACTGCATGTAATGTTACTGTCCACGCTCTAGTGTAACAGAGCCGGTGGAAATCTGCAGTTTCCAGCTAAGTTACCAGCTAACACTAGCATTAGCTAGCTAAGAAATCATGGAAATCAAGCTGCGTGATTCATTTCTATATAAAATCTCACTTCTTGGATTTCCAGCATGCCGCTCCAGAGTCAACAGCCACTTTATCCATTACTTTCTACTCTGTATGGTTCATGGCTCATCATGAACTAATAGTACAGCGGCGGATAAAATCTTTAACATCAATTTGGACCTTGGTGGAGTTGCAGCCACCTTTTGTGATTCCCTGTTCCTCTCAGACATGGGTTTATTGCACAAATGCTGTAGTAAATCCTTATAGTTCCAATACAATTCCCTGACTGCCAAAGCTACTGTAGGCAGTTACATGGATAAACCTTCCAAAATCAGTGATACAGATCAAGTGCAATGAAGCTTAATACCTACCATATACATAAAGGATGTAGTCGTCATAGGCCTCTCCCACAGCATTGGATGCCACGCAGCGATAGGTTCCGTTGTAGGACTTATTAAGGTTCTCGATGTAAAGATCAGAACCCGTGACCACAGCGTGAGGCGGCACATCCTCGTCTACTCTCAGCCAGTTGATCTGATGTGGACTGGGGAGCACAAATACCACACACATCACTCAGGCGCTGTCTATCCACGCTAGAAATCTGAAATAAAGGTCAAATCTGAGATTGTGTGAGGAGGGCCATGGCAGACCCTGTCTAATGATGTGCTTTGTACAGCATGCAAACAACTGGTAACATTTAAATGGTACAATGAAATGTGAAGGTTAAGGGGGTGCTCAGACTTTCAAAAAAGGGATATAGAGTGGAAAGTGAAATTTGAAGTCCGTCCATTTGAGTGTAGTGAGTACTCACTGTGGTTTTCCTTCTGCGATACATGTTAAATCTAGATTGTCACCCTCTCTGGTTAAACCGTCAGGATATGTGACCACAATCTTCACTTCTGGTTTATCTGAAAAAAGTGAATATTTCCAATACTCCAATGTTAGAAGTTAGAACAAACCTGGCTTTTCCCATACACATACAGCCAAAGCAAAAGTTACAGGAAGTGAAACACAGAAGAGGATGAAATTTTTATCCTATGTGCTCAGTAGACATCCAGTAATTCTACAGTGCTTTAAAGCACTTTTTTCTTCTTATCAATCCTTGCAAAAGATTACCAAAATGTCAAGCAGTTTCAGTCAAGCTTTCTCTTTTTCCTTGAAAGGTCAGATAAAACAGTAGTCTACCTGAAAAAAAAAGAATATTCTACACAAACAACAAAAGCGAATCTTGACCTTTCTCTGATGTTTAACAGTGTAAGGCAACCTGTACTCTTCAATCAATGCACCATTTAAAGAACACCTAAACATCATTTGACACCTGAACAAAAGTTGTTTTTATCCCTTGTGGTAACTGTATCCAATGGCTTTGAGTCTAGAATGCCAGGACTGCATGATCCACAGATAATAGACAGGTAGTGATAAATATACGATACATCCACTATCTAATGGTCAGAGGATACACTAGAAGTCTACCTAAATATCTAAAAGAGTAACTGCACCTGGTCAAATTCTGCTTGAACACATGATGCTGGGTTCAAGAAACTGACACATTTCAACTCATTAGGGCTAGTTCGGCAGTGTTTTCCTGCTTTCAAAATCTATTGTGGAGTGACTCTAAAACTTCTGGTTTATTTCAACATGGCGTATTTCCAATAAATGTGGCCATTGTGATCATGCTAACTTTGAACTCTCACCTCCATTGTAAAGAAGATGTAAATCCCTATGAAGTAAGCCATAATGGCCATACTAGGTCTCTACTTTTTATCGGACTAGCTTTTGTAATGATTTATTTAAATCACAAACCTTGTTTTGTATTTGTTCAAATCCTAGCCCACAGCCTAAAAGAGGAACTCCATACAAAATTGCAATGTACCGTATTGTTCGGATTAAAAGTCGCTCCGTAGTATAAGTCTCACCAGCCGAAAAATGCATAATAAACAAGGAAAAAAACACATATAAGTCGCACTCGAGTATAAGTCGCATTTTTGGGGGAATTTTATTTGATAAAATCCAACACCAAGAATAGACATTTCATCTTGATAGGCAATTTAAAATAAAAATAGAATAGAGAACAACAGGCTGAATAAGTGTACGTTATATGACGCATAAACAACGAACTGAGAACGTGCCTGGTATGTTAACGTAACATATTACGGTAAGAGTCATTTAAAAAACTATAACATATAGAACATACTATACGTTTACCAAACAATCTGTCACTCCTAATCACTAAATCCGATGAACTCTTCTTTCTCTGTGTCACTTCTGAACAACTCCGCCAACTCATAGGTACGGAAGTAGCAGGTAGCATCTTTCTTTTCACAATGCACTTCTGCCATGACCCGCCCCCGCCGAATTTTGACTGGTTGACGTGTGTGTGTGACGATTGCTGATATACGCCTAGTCTCTTACGTGACTGACATAAATAAAAGCCCGGGCTATTATTTGATATTTTACAGTAATGTGTTAATAATTTCACACATAAACTGCTCCAGAGTATAAATCGCACTCCGGCCAAACTATGAAAAAAATTAAAACTAGCTTGTTTGCATCTCCTTGGAATTGAATGGTCAGTAAGCCAAATATTTCAAGTAGCACAAATGTGTTAGTGATTCTCAAAGGACCCTGTCTATGGTGCTTGGTTGTTGAGATGTTAGCCATATCGTATAGGAAAGTGGTAATAGTGGGCGTATGATACCAACTAATGCCAGAGTCCCACCAATAAGAAGGTAAGCCCCCAACTAGTCCAAGAGAGAACATCTCTATGGGACCATGGTATTGTTCTAGGCTTGAAAAGGTACAGTTTTAAGTTACTCACATAGCACTTCCAAATGTCTTTGAGTCAGGAGGTCCTTTGCAGCTGGGTGGTCAATGATGCAGTCCACTGGCACTCCATCATCCTCTTTGGTGACAGAAAATCTTACTCGGCTGGTGACAGTAAACATCCTGTCATACGTCTCTTCAACTGTTATCTCACCTAGAAAAAACACCACAAGCACGAGAGGGGAAAAGTTAATCGCTAAACAGCTCAACAAATCTCAAATCCTGCACCGATCTGTGGTGATCATGGTGAGAAAATAGTCAGTAGAGATGCAATGTTTATTGGCCAAACATTGGTATCTGCTGATATTCCCCATGTTGAGTGTCACCAGCCTATCGATAAACAAGATGACATTCACCGATGGCAGTGGTTGATGTTTATCCGTTGTGTCAGATCAATTTTGCGCCAGCTTAAGTGGAAGAAGTGAAAGAATATGTTGGCCGCATGTGAGTGTTACACTGTCTTGGAAAAGTTTGTAAGACATGTTTCTTTTAGATCTTTTGGTCGGTTGGTTGCTTGGTCGATAGATATGCTGTCGCCCGACCAAATTCTTGCTGGTTTCATGAGGCAATATGTCTAGCGTATGCCGAAGCATGGGAGAGAGGATAGACCTGCCAGTGTATGTGGCCAACAGTATTTATTTATCATCCATCGCTGTTGTTCGTCAGCACTTGTACGTGTAGGACGTGATGTTTGGTCTGTGGTATTTGTCCTGCCCCTTCTACACTGTAATTGGACAGCCGGGTAAAATCAGTGACAGTGATGAGTGTGAAGTGGAATATTTTTCAACTCTCGGCGACCAGAAAAAAACCCCCAACTGGCAGCACTCACTGCTGCTCATTGCAAAATAGACGTTTTCTCAGGAAAATACACTTTGGTGGAAAAGTCCGTTTTCCAGAACTGGCACAAATGGCACGCAAAGTGCACCTAAGTGCTCCATGCACCAACACAGACAGTGAGCATCTGTTCATCTCTGCATCTCACAGATGCGAACAGAATTAAACTGAGCTGCAAGAAGGCAGAGATACTTACGGTATTTTTAATAGCTGTAGTTTGTATGGATACAGGTAGTTTGTTAGCAGGCTGTCAAGGCATTTAAAGCAGTTACTTTTAAAAAAAAATTATATATTTTCATGTTAAAGGTTATATAGAATGTGGTTTCGCAATTTGTATGACTTTTAAACCATTCAGTCAATTTTTATAATGCATATATCTATGTTTCCCTAGCATACAGTGGGAATAAATAATAACAGAAAAACATTGGCACTGGCTATTCGCCAAATTGTTATTTTAAGCGGTATCGGCCCAGAATTCGGTGCATCCCTAATAGTCATAGCTATTAAGAGCACATAACCTGTCAAAGTGGAGTGCTTTCAAATGGCATTTACATTTAATTCATGATTCAGTGATGCAGCGCCTGAGATGAGACTTTAGAGGATTTAGATGGGCCTGAGGTCTTCAGTTCTGAAGAAAGCAGCGAGGAGTGGCTGGGTCATATAAGCCAGATAATGAATTCCTCTACAGCTAGAGGGTGGAGCATTGTTGGGGCTAACCCTGCAGTAATCTGCTGCCCACTAGGCCCTGGGCTGTCAGAGGGGCATTCATTTAGAGAGCATTACAATGCCACAGGGGCATCGCATTAGCTGCATTGCTGAGTGTGATGGTTTACTTGCACTTAATGAAGTGAAGAAATAATTACAGCCCCACTCTGACCTGCAGCACACTTCTATTTCAGCCTTGTCACCGGGGAGCCCGGCTGGACTCAGGGAGGGCAAAACACTGTTGTTCCACAGTTGATGATCACCAATACACACATATGTGGCCTCTTGATGGACGTTAACCCCGTGTAACACACACCCTCCCACCCAAGACCTGCCTACATAAAATTTAAAGTACTAGGATGGGTAAGTGGCCACTGCGCATGAGAGCATTACATTTGGCCACTCAACTGTAGTGAGAGATCATGCTGTTAGGTGAGCACACTGACTGTTCGAGAGTAAGTAACATAATGACAACAGCTGGAATAAGAAATGTGACAGTTTGATGGGGATGCATTTAAAATAAATGGCTTTAATTCAGAGACTTTGATTTTATTGCTAGTTTGTTGTAGAATTTTATTAGATGGTAAAAAGTACTGACTCGCAAACCGTTAATTTACAGAAACTTAAATTAATAATTATCGGGTGTAGAACATATGTACTATTGGTCTAAATCTAAAATATATAATGTTATGTCTTTGCCTGCTGTATGCCGTCAACTATATCCTACATCTGAGTTATTTGACTTCACTTTAAAATGCGCTGCAAACATTAACATGTCAAACAGGAAATGAGTTAATACCAACCATCTTTAGTTAAAGTGGAGTGTGGTGATCAGCAGTAACGCTCACAGAACAATGCCATCTTGTTCCTCGCCACATAACGACACACATTTCACATTAAGAGCTCTATTGTCATCATGCAATCACAAAGACTAAAGCACAGCACTAGGTCACATTTGTCACTGAGGGCATTTCCAAGCGCACCTGCACCACAGAGTTGAGTGAAGTGGAGTATGAATCTAAGGGGTGTGATGAGTCATTATCCTCTCAGACAGTCACAATAATTGTCTCAAACCATTCACAGCGCTGCATCACAAAACGGCTCAGGAAAAGATGCAATAGCAAATTGTGGAAGGATTGGGTGAAATGTTGAAATCATTATCACAATACTAATATGGATATTTTCTAACATACTGTGTATATACTCACAATATGGCAAATTACACTTAAAGTAATGAAACTGATATTCTGAGCAGAAAACTGTGATCCTTTTTTTTTTCTCCAGCATATTTTCTTAATTCTTTCCAATTGGAGCGGGGGCTTCATATAACAAAACTATGAATGGTGTGTTAACTGCTTGCCAAATCAATGAAGAACAGCACACAAGGACAAATTGCCTCCGAAGTAAGGCTACAATATGATTGCTGGTTGCTGACAAACAATGTCTCCGGTAAAAGGCTACTTTTTAAATGAAGTCTGTCCAGGTGCTTTATACAAACTTTATTTGCCCCCGAGGGGCAATTCAAGGAGTGCACATAGGCTAGTTGTACACGAAACAGAACAATGTCAACAACAACAGCAAGTAAAAGTAAAAACAATTTTTAAAAAAGTGGCAAGCAATTTTACAAAATAAATGGTCAAAATGATTATAATAACAAACTTTAAAGCCCCTGAACACCCACACAGGTGTTTTCAGTAAATCTGGCTGATTTGACCTCTGCTTGGGCTGAAGGTGGGCGGGGCTTTGATGAGAATTTGATGGGAATTTATGAGGTCATAAATGTCTGACTACCACTAAGGGTGATAAAGGTGTACTTTGTCCCGCCTTAACAGGTGAAACAAAGCTAACAGGAGACTCATGAAGATGTCAATCAATCACAGTATACACATCCACACAGTCCTGAGAAGAGGTCTAATCAACTAGTTAACTGAAAACACCTGTGTGGGTGTTCAGGGGCTTTAAGGTGCAGGAATGTATGAGTTAAAAAAAAATGTGTTAGGTGCATTGTGGGTAAAAAGCGAGTCATGAGCTCGGTGAGCTGGATGTTGAAGGGTGCAGGGGCAGTTGGGGGTTGAGCAGCTGAACAGCTGGGGACAAAGGTTGCCCTTCTCTGTGTCCTGCAGTTCGGGCAGCAAAGCCTGAAGATCCTGAAGGGAGCCACTCAAAAGCAGGGAACAGGGCATATGAGGGGTCCTGTACACTCTTGCTTGCTGTTCTCAGAGTTTGCTGCCTGCACATTATAGAGAGTACTCTGATAGGAAGTCCAACTAGTTTTCAGCAAACTTTTACAGTGGCCTGCAGATGGTTTCTGTGTTTTAGGCTTATGTAGGGGAACCAGCAGGTTAAGGAGAAAGTAATATGGTTATGGAGAAAGTCAGCTCTTCTCCCGGTGAAGTAGTCTGCCAGAGGGACGGTTCAAGGTTGAGGAATCAGCCGACTAACGTCACTTCAGTGTTGGCAGTACGAATGCAACCAAAAAAAGACCCATGCTTGTGTGTTCACAGGTCAAAGGAGAGGGGACAATGTGACTGTAATGTAATGAAGCAATACACAATTAAGAGACTCTAGAATTGGCTAAAATCGAGTCCACCTCTTTTGAGAACTTAGTGGTTATCTAGCTAGTGATACTGTTTATTCCTAAAATTAAGCACAATATAAATAATTTGACAGCTTACTCAGTCCATACTTTTGTAAATCTTTTCTTCAACTCATTTTTATAGGACCGTTGTTTTAATGCCTGTTCATGGAATCTCATAATTTTCTGATTTGTAATCACTGAATTTGTTATCCAATACCGTTTTCACAGTACACAAAAAACTACAAAGGTAATCTACTGTCTTTATCCTTCATTGGAAGTGTGTTTACCTCGCTGCAGTCTTCCTTGTCTGCATGACAAGATAGTACAGGCCTATATTGTTGTCTGCAAAATACCGAAGGGACAGGCAAAACACATTTCAAGGTCAGGAAAATAGCTTTGTTTGCACACATCTCAGCGCTGTCATGAAAAAAAGTCCTGAAGTTGACTTTTAGTATCATTTATTTTTGGTTCTCACAAAAGAATTTGAAAATGAAAAACAGTTTTAAAAAAAACTCTGAAATTCCTGAGTCACGTATTGAAGATCAGATTCATACAGACGGAACCATTATCATTGTACAGACCAACCAAGGCTTGTCAATTATCAGTGTCATCCAAGCCCTGATGAGGAAAACAACTGCGGATCAGGTCGTGGAAGGACTCAAATCTGAATGCAGAGGAGATTTGATTGTTGCAGCAGAGATGTCAAATCAAACGCACTTGTGAGCATCAACCACTGATCGATCCCAGCGCAACCAAGCATAGCCTCTTCTCAGGGTGACATTTTCTTTCAGTCCGTTTATAACTTGCGTCTTTGGCCTGCCAACGCACTGAAAAGCAGCCACTGATCAAGCTGGCTTTGCCTAACCGTTATTTTGCTGTGAAGTTAAATGACGGGTGCCAAGACTTACAGCTTATAAACCCTTTATAAAGTGATTGATACTTTTTAAAAAATGACTTCACTGCTTTAGTTTTATGTTACAGAAGCAGCTCTTATAGCATGATAAAATAGTTTAAAATGAACAGTTACTTATCAATTTTTCTGCAGCTTTTGACCACATCCCGGAGCCATTTCTCTGAAAAGAACTCGCTCTGATGTGAGGAAGTTGTATTCCCAGAAGAACGATGTGGGATACTAACAAAAGCTCAGGACAATTAAGTAAGTGAGTCTCTGCAGTGCAGAATTTGTAAATATCCCCAAGGTCAAGATAAAATGCTCAAGCTTGTAAAAAAATAAGAGTAAAAAGGAACACAGCTTTAATTTGATCTTCTAATAGATTCCAGATATATATACATTGTTTTGTTTACTAGTGCGGCTGCGGTTCAGAAAGTAGAGCAGGGTTTTCCTCTGATTGTAGGCTTGGTAGTTCGATCCCTGGCTTCTGTCCACATGTTGAAGTGTCCTTGGGCAAGACACTGAACTCCAAACTGCTCCTTATGGTTGGCCCTATGTGAGTGTGAATAGTTCAATGAGCGCTTTAGCTATAAACGCTACATAAATGCAGCCCATTTACCATTTGCTGAATACGGATTGTTGCCATGATCCCAAATCAGTCAAAGCTGAATTTGAAATGGCAAAATTCTGATTAAATCTCCTGCAGGCAGTTTCACATGATTGCATACAGATTTTAACGAATCTCCTCCTGTACTCGAGCAGCGGCAGCAGCTGAACACCAGGCTCCACTACATTTAAATAATATTGCAGCTGTCATTTATGCTAACAAGCATTTTGCCACCTTGTGTGTTGAGTCTCTCTCAGGCCCGTGCCCATCAGTCCTTTACCTGTCAGCATGATAAATCGTTGCAAAACCAATTCAGCCAATTTAAAAGTGTGTTTAAATCAGCCACCAGATTTTTTTTTTAAGAGTTGTCTTGCCTGCACACAGATTCTATTAAACTAGTGTGATGTGTGCCTTTTAATCTCAAAGACTGTTCAAGCTGATGAATTGTTTAGCACGTCCATAATGAGTAGTGATTTGTGTTTCCTGGGGTACAGGAGGTTGTGACTCTCTGGCTCTCTTTATGTATCCACTGCCACTATGGATTAACCCCGCTCAGCATGTCAGTGGCATTTCGCTGATCTAACCGTCCTGTTGTCTCTCCCTCCCCCTACACAACACTTGACAACTCATAAACAGAAATTGACTTCGACTCCTGTAGGGAACACTGGAGGCACAGATGGCATTTAGCTTCCGACTCGCTCTTGTCTAAATATTTCATCTCTCAACAAGCCAAATGATTACTCTCCATTCTAATACATACATAATTTGACAACAAGCCCAGATATATCCACTCTGTGTAAATACGATATGACTAAAATGAGTATCCTCCCTTGCTGTACACTAAGTATGTAATGAATAATTGATGACCCGTAATCATAACTGAGAGGTTATAAGGATTTTTCACCACCCCAGATTATAAACCCTTCTCTGTAATAGCCTGTAGCTATAGAAATGTGCAGATATGGGTTCATAACCATCTTTACAATACAGTGTATATATAGAGGGTTTAAAGAAAATGGAAACGATTTAGGCCGTCTTAAAACATAAAATTCAATCAGCAGTCGAGATTTAACGAAATGTTCACAGTAAATGTTGAAAGTTTTCCCTCTACTGCAGGTGACCTTTTCAAAGATGTAAACATAAACCTCTAAATGTGTCCCAATTTAATTCCTGTTGCAGTGTATGTCAATGACATCAGCTGATAGGAACGCAACAAGGACCAAGGCTGTGGCCTAGCAATGGAATTCCATTGAAAAGGGTCTATAAAACATAACATACGCCTGGATTGCAGCTCTTGCAGTAGTTGTGCCTAGTTTGATCATTAAATAGTTTAGTGTAGCTGAGCAAGCAGCCAAGGCGTATGAACAGGAGATTTTACACGCACATATAAAAAGAGAGAGAGCAGTATATGCCAGACATGATTGTTTTCTGTATTACTTCCTATACATTACATTAACATTATTAGTATATTACACATTAATGTTTTAGAAGAGAACAACATCTTCTTCACAGGGGAAGCCCCTCCAGAGATGGGCACAAGCAGGGAAGTGGACAGGCCTGGAGCATGTGAAGCAAACTGGGGGAGGCTGTTATTCTACTGACCTGTCAGTTCTTCCTCCCCTTTCATCCATCTGATGGAGGCAGCTGGCTTGCTGCCCATGGCTGTGCAGGTGAGCTCTGTCTCGTTCCCCTCACTGACCACATCCTCGCGGGTCTCGATGATTGGGTTTCCAGGTGGGACTGACCCACAGCAGAATCACACCAGCATGTTATATACTCACACATTCGGTAACACTTGATAATAATGATGCAAAACACATGTTTAAATAATCTGTGGATTCCTGGTTCTCACCATTAAGAAATTATTACATCACTATGGCTTTGTGTCAATAGTTATTACTGAATAGATCAGCAATCAATGCATGTTAGTTGTGACAAGGATCAATTCATGTCACGTTCTTTAGGACAAGGATCAATTCATAGTGTAATAAATTGGCTGTGCATTTAATTTACTAACTCAACATTTAGTTGAATTAAGAGGAAAGTTACTCTTTAAACTGCTTCACCATGTTCACCATCTTTATTTAGTATAATAACATGCACAAAGTACTGCAGAGGTTGATGGGAATGTTATTACTTTTGCAGTTATTTGTTCATGAAGTTAAGTATTGGACAAAAAAAATGTTCATAGCAATCAATGAAATAGTCATCTAGACATTTATCCAAAACCATATATGTAAACCTGTTGGTGGCGCTAGAGGAACAGTCAGGGGATCGCTAAAGTCTGCAGGATGTATCCTCATCAAAACCATCAGTGTCAAAATTCTATGGTAAACCATCAAATTGTTATTGAAATATTTCAGTCTGAATCAAAGCTGTGGACTTACAGACCAGTAATTACATAAAGTCCCAAGGAATTCATGATACATTAAGTGATTTGTGCAGTAAGTCATCATGAGTCAACCAGGCATTACTGAATGAAGCATGCATTTCATATCCTTAGTATAAAGTGTTACCCGGCATTCTGTGCCAAAGTTATACAAGTATGTGATTACATCCTATGGTTGCTTGGCTGCAGAATGTACACAAAATAACACACAGTTGTCCTTTGCATAAGTCATCGCAACAAACTTGCTGAACTCCAGTTAATTGAAAGCAAAAAGTCAGCGGGGTGTTCATTTCAAGGACTCTTCAATGCAACCCTTGGTTCAAAAAATACTGCAGCTAGGCTTCAATTGTACATCTAGAGTAATTACTTTAAAGTGCTTTTAATTCCTTTCAATCCCCCAGGATGTCTGCATGTATAATAAAGCTTAACTAGAGTAATTTCACTCCTAAGCATCAAAGTGTGGCACAGCTGACTCTCAATAGGGAATCGTTGGGAGCAGCCAAGTCAACATTCACCGGGATTCACGGAGTCAACACAGCTGCAAAAACCAACGTGGTCTGAGCCATCAATTTCAGCATCTGCTCCTTTTTCGTTATGCTGTTGAGCACCGCAAGAGCCTAATTGGCTGACATTTTGTTTCAGTTGCTAAAGATAACAGGATCAAAGATTACTATTATTTCATATTCACTATCTATAACAGAGTGAAATGCAATACAAATGTGTGTGTGGAAGGGTGTGATGTGTTTGCGCTAGGCTCACACATGCACCCTCACACCTACCCAGGACAGTGATGTCTGCGTAGGCTTCCTGAGGAGGATCTGTGTAGAGCTGGCACACGTAGCGTCCCTCATCGGAGAGTGACACATTGGACAGAGACACCCGCAGCTCGTTGTCAGAGAAATTCACCAGCTGGAACCGGCTGTCCTTCAGAGCTGTGGGGATACATGTGAGACAGAGACAGTAAGGATACAGAGTACAGGGACACAAACGTGAGACACAGGGTGAGAAGGGAAGAGGGGGTGAGAATGAGAGAGGGGATGGAGGAAGACAAAGGAGACACTTGGAGAAAATGAGAGAGAGATAAGGAGGGGGAGAGTGGGGGGAGGGGAATGCTGCCCTTTTGTGGGCTTTCTCCTTAATTGAGTAAAAGAAAAGCAAGTTTCAAAATGATTCATACAAGTTGATTTATAAAGTAGCTTTACAGTCCACGGAGCACTCGCAAAGACAGGAAAGTGTGAAGAGTGCTCATGAGGACTCCTAACAAGCTAGGAACTCTTGAAATGGACTGCTGCTGGTAATGGATGGATGCACCAAACTCATATACCCCAGAAAAAGGGAGAGGCATTCAAACATACATAATGAATTAAATCACAGTACGGAGGTAGAGAGGGCCTGATGGCTGAAACCATAAATCAAAAGTCGTCGGGAAACTGTATCCTAATGCCAGTATAGATTAGCTGAATTTTCCTTTAATGTCATCAAACTAGGTTAGCCATCTTGCTCAGAGTTTTTACTCCGCTTTTCATTTAGGTCAGCCCTCATCCCAAAGCACTCTTTTACATAAACAGCTTTGGTTTATTTGATTGGGAGCCCTTTTGATGTCTTAACCTGCCTTCTTTATCAAGTCCTCTCTGCATCTGTTGAGCTAACGAACTCTATTTGGCCCCAGTTAAAACCTGGGTAGGTTGTTATTCCCTTTGGGCTTTACACTCAGCATCATGATCATTACCCAATGTCTCAGGTCAGTGTCATGAAACCTCACCCCCCAATATAATTTGAGAGCTCTTTGGAAGTCTCTTCTCAAAGGGAAACAATGACACTGATGCACTTTGAGAACCAAAGCACCTGCTAAGGAGGGAAACCTTTCACTTCGGAGATGCTCAGTGTCCTTTATACTAAGGCAGTTTTATAACTGCCTGATTGCTTACATAAGAGCATGGAGGGGGCACAGTATCTATTATTCATCAGTCAGTGTTGAGCATTTTTTTTAACCAAAGGATCGACATATTTAGGGGCAACTCATAATTATTTTCATTAAAGATTGAACTGATTGTTTTCTCTTTGATAATTTGATCTGTTAAATATCCGAAAATCAGCTTACGAGAAAACGAGAAAACATTCACATTCGAGAAGCTGAAGCTGAATCTTTGTTAAACGATGAATTGATTAGTAAAATACATATTTTATTTTTTTCTGTCAGGTAGCTGATTAAATCAAATAATTGTTTCAGCTTGTTTTGTGGTTTTGCTCTGAATATCCTAATGAAGAAATGTGGTGATTTTATATCTGTGGTGTCCATACCTTGTTTCAGTTTCCCCAGGTAAAAACAAACGTTACTGGAGGGTTAGTTTATGTTACTGGACTTATAGTTAAACAGTAGAAGAGATAGTGACAAGTGAAAACTATGGGAATCCATTCTTACCAACAACTCCGACATGAATTGGAGCCACACGGTTGCTATTCTTCATGAAGTAGCTTTATTTTATTCATGAAAGAACATTTTATAATCCATGCCATGATTCATTCTATTCGTGTCTCAATCAGCTTCTTGCTGTGATTGGTGTTTGAGTAATCAAACACACATAGGAGATTTCTGTATTTGATTTTTGGCTTTTCATACAGCTTTGAAGTGGGAAGGGCCAGTTAGAAAAAACACCAATCACAGTGTTTAGGAACATTTGAATGAAAATGTGATGGCAGTTGTGGCGTTTGCTTGTATTGCAGCGCCACTGTCAAACAGATCTGCCCTGATTAGCTCTAACTCTTAATCAATAACATCTAACAATGTTTGTATAGTTATTTTAGTCATGACTATTGGAGTTTCAGACAAATACTAAAGACGTGAAACCTGGTTTTCAGGGACTTTTTAACCTACAGTATCTGATGCTTAAAGGATCCTGAGGAAAGATACAGTGAATAAATAATATTGCATCATCATTCATCCATTCATAGAGGTCCATCTTACCTGATAAATGCTCATTCTACTCATTTCAGATGACAACTCTGCTAAATTGCATTTTATTTTGCACATATCTTGCCAATTAAATACCTCATCCCAACAACACCACTTAGCCTCTTCATACCTCATACCTGTAACATAATTCATCTTTATTTGCTGCAATGGAAACTTTTACTTGTTTAAATGTTTATTTTGCCTTCACTGGTGCTGTAAAGCTGTTATCATTTTGTATGGTAGTTGTGTATCTGCATCTCTTTTAGGGGCTCCCGTTTGCTTGTTGCTGCTGTTCTTGTAGCTCCTGGTGTGTATCTATGTCGCTGCTGTTTACTTCCATGTATACAAAGATCTGCCACTGTGTCGTGCCACCCCGTTGACAGGTAACAATGCCACCGGCTGAGGGGGGTCCCCACAGAACCGGCAGTCCTTTAGGAACAGAGCCTAGAATAGTGCTGTCATGGGGTTCACTAGACCCCATAACGAGGAACACAAACGTGCGGCAGCAGCCCAGTAACGCTTTATCTGCCTGGCAGAAATCTGGCATATTCAGATCTAATTGCAGATAAACAAAACCTTTTGTGTTTTGTAATTGTCAATGGAGCTGCATTGACTAAGGCAGAGAAAATGACATGTTTACAGGCCCACATGGAGCAGCTTAGTAAAGAAAAAAGAAAAGGTTGTCTTAACGGTACAGAGCTAACATTGATTGTTACCAGGCTAAGAGCAAATGATTCATTGTTGCTTTTCTAAACTGACATGATCCCAGTCTCTATCTAATATGTGGTGTTAGAATAAATATTTCTAAGATGTAGAGCACAATATGACCTATGCTTAATATGACTCCATTCCTCTCTGCCATATTCTCAGGCATGTTTGTACAAATATGACAAAGATGTGTATTCAAACTCCCCTGATGCTCTTTGCAAAAGAGAAAATGGAACACACGTCTCGCTACCTAGAGTTGTGAAATAACAGCTGGGATGCAATATAGACTGAAATGAAGGGTGTCTCTCGTTCACCTTGAATCTTGGCTCAGATCCCAGATACAAACAAGTACAAAAGAAGAGACAAAAACTCGGTATAAGTAGCAGTAGCCCATATGCTCATGCATAATCATAATGTTCAATATCCTAATCTAAGAGATTATCGTGAAATCGAACAGTGACAAGGACACAGAAGTATTCCCATTATGGTAGCACTGTGTATTATCTCATATTAATCTTGCCGCATTCTGAGCTTAATGACTTGTGTAAAGGAGCCAAAAAGTCAAGGACAGATGGAATCATGTTTAACCTCAAGCTAGAGCTGATCTTGTGATATCTGATACCTTTACTGTAAATGTCAAAACCTGAGAGATTCCTTTAGGACAGTATGGCCTGAAATGGGAAATTGACAGACACCTCTTGAGGGAAACAAAAACGGTTGTAGTGACTTTTCTTGTGCAACAAAATCTCACAGATGAGGTGAAATTAACATCTGAAATGCAGAATAGATGTTGTGGATGCGAGGATGTAAGGAACATGCTCCTCAACCACAAATTAGATTAAAAGCAAATACAGGTCGTTTTTAAATATTTCCATTTGAAGATTGGAAGTAAAATTGCTTTGTATTCTCAATTTAAATAATTTGGTTAAGTTTTGGGCAAAGGTTTAGGTCATGATTTGGTAAGTAGAGCATTATGAACTTCTGCTAAATAATAAAACTTAGAGGAACATTCCTATTACAATTAATTCGAGAGGGCTGAAACATTTTGTGTCAAAATTTGAGCTAATGTTAGAAAAAGGGAAGAAAATAATTATTGACTGTAATCATCAGTTTCAATTCGGTGCATAAACATTACAGTCTGTGCAGTGTAGCTCCAGCACTGAGTAAGCTAATTAATTTGAAAAAATACATTATGTGTTAGTTCAAACTTAATTAATTAAACTTAATTTGATGCATAATTGCAGTAAGTATCTGTTGAATGATGAAGTGGCTCAACAAGATAAAATGGACTTTTATTTGGGCAATAACTTTTAACTTAAAATCTCATTCATTTACACATTTTATATTTTTGTGTCCCCTTATCTTCACTGAATTGCATATCATGGAACTGACAGGAACAATGTCCCCAATTTTCCCTTAAAGTCACGGTGGAAGTGTTCTTGGTGTGAAGTGGAAAGAAAGTGAAGTACTTGAGTACATAGTAGTTAACTAGATGGTTTGTTACACAGAACCATCTGAAAAGCTGTTATTGGAAACTGTTTGGAAAAGTGTAGGCACTTTCAGAAAACACTTGGCAGGTGATTGGATGAAAGATCTATTTATATCCGTTTACCACAGGCTAACTTCAACCAATCAGATCAATGAACCATATAACATAGTAAGAGGATGCCAAGAGGAAGAGGAAACAACAGCCCAACAGCCTGAGTCTGTGGATTCTTGATGGCCGAAGCTAGTAGCATACATACAAACTAGTTTTTTGGTGAAAATCAGGGTTTTGAATCAAGATGTCATTCAATCGTTGAATCGTTCAGATCTGAAACAAAAATCTTTTCCATCAACTAAAGTCTGATCAGTGTCGTTCTTTGCCCTTCTTTCGATGAAGCAATGCTCTCCAGTTCTGATATACTAACTGAGCATCTACGCTAACCTTTTAAGGAGCTGCCAAGATGGATTATCATGTGATTTGTGATCATGCGATTCTGGAGCAATCTTATGATCTTAGGATATCGTGAGAGTCTAGCTGCTGTGCAGGGTGAAGAATTAGAGGCTAACACTTTTCTTTTTAAGTTATCCCAATGTGTTTTTATATTTCCAGGAGACATGGTTAACATTGTGTCTGAGGCACCAGCACTTACGTCTAACATCTTTGAAGTAGATGGTCTGTCTGTTGGGATTGAGCAGCTGTATGACAGAGTCGTCGTTGTTCTTCACTCTGCAGCTGATGGTGGCCGTTTCCCCCTCGATCACCGACACATTGTCGGACGCCAGATTCAGACCTTCGACTTCACACCACAGAGAAAAAGTACAAATGGGAAAAATTAAATTTCAGAAGGGAGGCGAGCATTCCCGTCTGGATATTTATAGCTATCAAATATTTTTATTTCTTACAACAGGGACTGCATGCAAACACATGCACAGTGTGATAAATAAAAAAAAACGTGAATAGGACGCGTAGATTGTTTGGTTGCAGCCATGGCTAATCCTTTTAATATAAGGGCCTTGTGCAATGTTTGTCACTATTGATCTACCCGAGCTCAGAGTGGGCCCTATGAGTCAGTGCCAGATGGGCTGTAAGCTCTGCTGCCCACGTAGGTAGGGAGAGAGGAGAGGGTAGGAAGAAAAAGAGACAAAGAAAGAGTGTAAGAAAGTGGCAAGTAGATATGGGCCCGGTGGATGAGACGAGGAGGAGGGAGAGAAGAGAGACGTGAGCTGGGCTGGATGCTGTTTATGGTTGAGCTTTATCAGAGCCCTCCATCTGAGGTTCCATGTGACCAATGTGCGCTTTGTGTGCTCAGCTGTTCTGTATCTCTAGGAATAAAAGTGTTGTAACATCTGAGTCACTCTCTGTACACTGGCATTGTTGCCACAGCCAGTCCCTGGACCTTGCCATTGTAACTTACACCTCACACAACCCCCCCCCCCCCCCCCCCCCCCCCCCCCTCCACACCCCATCCTCCTCAAAAGTCACCTTGTTCTATATTATTCTGACAGGAGCTAAAAGAAGCATAAAGAGAATGGGGAATATGTTTTAATGCCTAACAACACTCCCAGCCACAGCCCCAAGAAAACATCAAAAACACATTTGCATTCCTGAGTTGTCAGACACCTCTATTGCATTCTGACATTTACAAAGTGGAGGAGAAAAAACACCTGCATTTTAGTGATAATGGGAATAGACAGCCAAACTAACATGATTCAAAATGAACTCTGAATGCGGCAAGCAATAAGAAATTAACCTCCTGTGGAGAAAAAGCTCCTCAGACCTGTCTGATGCAATGAACTACCCATTTTATTCAACTCTGCTGCCAGGGATCATGTAGTAATAAGTGAAAACAGACACAGATTATGTCCAAAATTAGACACTGCAACCCATTAAAGGTTTTTAATGCAGGTTATATTTACGACTTGTTAATGGGTCATTGACATAATCTAATATTAAATTGTGAAAAAAGAGCACAAACATGAACCAAATTAAATAGCACAGCAGATGGTGATAGTTTATGATTGTTTACCGTAGACAGTGGAATAACGGGGCAGAAAGGCCAACAGTGAATGAGTGTTTTCACAAGGGGGAATATAGATAAATCAAATTGTTTTATATTGGCAATGTTGTTAGGGACCAGCGGACGGAGGAGTGGGCTGATGGTGCATATAATGTTTGAAATAAATTTCAAACATTTGAATAATATAACACACATATTAGGCATTGTACCTTACCTTGTCTCCTCTGTAGGAACTCTAAAATTATCCCTCAAACTTTTTTTTTCATGTTGACTTGCTAGTTGCAACACTCAGTACACGCAAATCGAGTAAGTAAATTATTTAATATCTGCGCATGGCATGAACATTATTGCTGACTTTTCTCATTCCTAAATTCATTCAGTAATTTGGGGTTTCACAGTAAAGTAGGGCTAATTAGGGCTAATTAACTTTAAAGTACATTAACAATAGGGAGTCTGTTCTGTAAAAATCAGATATAACATGTTCTCCCTCCTACCCTAAGCGAACAAGCTGCGGGCTCTACTGTAGCTACATATTGACCATACAGACATGAGAGTGATATTGATCTTCTTATCTAACTCTCAGCAAGAACAAGAATAAGCCAATTTCCCAAAATATCTTACTATTCCTTTAAGGCGCATGGTTATGGTTAGGCAACTAAAACATTTACAGTGAGGAGAAAGACTGTTGTTACGTATACGGTAAATAAAACAACGAACACTGATTGCAGGACAGGACTGGAACTATAGTCATATGACTTCCACACTGTTATTTTAAGCTTTGCAAGAAATGGGGCACAATATTTCCTGCAATGTTTTCCAAGACATAAATCTTGGGGTGCAGAATCGTTGCTTTGATTCTGATAAGCCTGTGAATGTTCTCATTTGTCCAGGTCATCGTTATCCCCAAAGCAATTTCAGTTAAAAGCAACTGGACTTGGTTATTTGTCTTGGAAGTTTGTTTGGTTCTGATGACCCACTTTAGTTCAAAATCAGTATCCTGTTCTTATGGGCTTTACAGGGAGTAGTGAGGAAGGATAAGCATAGACAATCTGTGCTATGTGATTAATGCACGAGTAGCCTATAATATAGACTTTAATAATAGGCTTTAAAGTCGCATCATAGTAATTCTGCTTTTTCTCCTAATCATATAATTTTCTTCAGGGTCAGGTAGCAACGTGCAACATAGCAACATGGTCTAGTACTCGACTGTGAAACCCCGAATTAGTGAATGAATTTAGGAATGAGAAGAGTGAGCAATTACTTCCTTGTTAAATAAGAAAACAAATAAACAAAAAGAGAGATAATCATGGGCATTCAAATCAAAGTCATCTCCACGTGGAGGGCTGAAGTGTGTAAGTTTGTAATGATATCAAGAGCGCTGGAGCTCCTCTGCACATGCACTAAGTGCCACAGAAGATGAGGCAAAAGCAATGTGTAGTGTTTATTTTATTTCACCGCTAAGTAATATATTTGGCAGTCAAAATGCCAACATAGAGCAGCCTTAAAGCAAGGTTATTCTGCGCCCAATCTGTTGGTCTAAGAGAAAGGGAATGCAATAGATAAATTCTCCATAAGGTTTAGCAGCCCCAAGCAAGGTTGGTCCCCCTCCAATATCCCAGCCTAGGCTCATCTCCAATTCAAAACACACATAAATAACATCGCTGTGATTAGCAATCCCATCAAAGTGAAAACAGGCCACTTTGTGGAACATGGAGGGTTTTTGCAATTGGAGTAAACATTTTCAATTGCCTCTGCATCCTGGTCATGATTGGGTGCAAATGAGGAGAGGCAGTCATTAATTCTGGGTGTTGGGTGGGGATGGTGGGGGAGTGGGCAGAGACATGGCACAGATGACTGGCTGATAAATTCACACTCATTCCAGCAGCTGTCTGGAAGAGTAAAGTGCCTGTATCTCTACACATGGCTGCCCTCCTGTTCCTGCATCACAACATACTGAATGAAACAGTCAGAGGGAAATACAGACCTTCAAAAGTCTGTGTGCTCTCTGAGGGGATGTACAATCTGGCATCAAGTGTCTGGCATGGAGACTCGCCTCATCAGGCGTATTCAAAATGCAAAACAGCAACCTCCCCCCCAAACAAAATAATAATTTAACAAAAGTTGATGAAATCAGGAAATATTAGCAGACCGGCTCCTCCAAGCAGAAGTTCGAAGATGGGCACCTTTGAATCAAGCTGGCTCCCTCTTTGAACTTTTCTCTCTTGTTTTCACATCAAAAGACATGAAAGGGGTAGCAAAAAGCAGGACAGCCAGCCCCCAATTCCTCTCCCTTGAGTCACTGCTGTCTGCAGCAGTCGGGTCCTTTCAAGGAACAACCTGGACTATAGCCAGTCATTAACAATAAAAGTTTCTCCCTTTCCTCCTCTGATGCTTCCTTTTCACTGCCTTTATCCAGCACAGTCATTAAAGCCTGATCCTCATGATGAAATGTTTTTTTAAGGATGTCTCAGGGTATAATTAGCACCGTATCATTTCCCCTAGACCCTTTGCATGGGAATGTTTTAAAAATGTCATACCCACTAATTTGACCATCTTCTTTTATTCTACCAAAGACGAGCTCTCTTAGAACCTTGGTGGAAACCGATTGTATAATGATGCTGCTACATGACTTGAAAGTAGTCCACCAGCTGAAATGTTACACGGCAAGTGTCATTTTTCTGAAGTAAATTAGACTAAATGATCCATAGACTGTAATGACAGGTGCCAATTTGTAATGGTGCACCCTCTATATAATTTTCTGACGCTTTATAGATCAGTTTTAAGCCATGTTCCCTCCCAGAAGTCTGGAGAGGGTCAACAACATTTATGACTTCATGATCAAAACAGAAAGCCAACAGGATTTTCACAACTTCACAACCCAAAAAAAGACTTATTGCTGAGTTATGACTGATCTTTAAAATCATCAGTAAATTCTTTATTATTAACTAATTAAATTTAAAAAGCATCGATTATTAGTAAGTTATTTCGAAATTACTATCTGCCTCCCAAGGACCCACAACCTTGTTAACCGCTCCCTTTTAGATGTTTTACTTTATTACATTAGGAAAGGTACCATTTGTCTGATATAGAGAAATTAACTGATTAATATAATAAAGTCAACCTATTTTAGGGCTGTGCTTAAAGGTGTCCTTGGGATGGGGAAATTACAGTTTACTGTAGCATTTGGACAAGTAAGATTAAGTATTTTCAACGTTTGGCAGAGGAGGCAGCTGCACAACTCACAGCTGTATGTTCCCAAAAAGGACAGTATGTTCTGTACAAACGTATCTTACAGTTATAGATATAGTTTATAAGAATTTGGGCATACATTCCTACACTTCTGTGCATTACAGTAATTTGTCCAACACAACTTTGTTTTTGTGTTCAATGGTAATTTAATGTTCACAAACTAACTCGCTAACACAGTAAACATTAGGCTATGCCTTCTAAACATCAGCATGTGCCTAAGTACAGATCACAGAGCTGCTAGCATGGCTGTAGAATAGCTGGTGTTATTAAGGAATATAAAGTTATAGCCAATTGTTTTTTTTGGTAAAGGGCCCCAGATCTTAGTAAAAAAGCTAATTAAAAACAGACAAACATAAGTGGCAGCCAAGTGGTCTGAAAACATTTAAAATCTGCCATTGCATGGGGCGAAATGTTGACTTGAGAATTGCGAATAAAAAGACTGGGTCTGCATTGTGAGTGTGTGGCTCTCTCCTCTGCTGCTGAAAAGAAAATGCCAACATAACCAACCATTCATGTAAATATGCACAGATGAACAGACTGCTATAGACAGCCAATCAACAGACACAGACGCAAGCACTTCCAAATGAACAGCAGGTAGCAAAAAAAAAGAAAGCGTACCTGTCACGGTTTCAGCAGCTCCTGTTGCAGCGCAGGACAACGACGAGAGAGGAAGAGAAGAAAACAGAAACGTTGTGAGAAGACAGGATGCAAGCAGAGATCCACATTCCAGTGGTTACAAAAATGTATTCATACATGATAAATAGTGCTGTTGATATTCATTAAATTCAAACTCCATATGCTTTGTCATTTTACACCAGTAAAGAGAAATACAAAAGACATCATAATGACAAATTTTTTGAATCCATTAATTCTATTTTTCCAAAGGTGTGTATGATCCTCAACATAATGAGTCATTTTTCTCTCTTAAACCAGCGTTACATTAATATGGAGGAACAGAGGGAATATGTGGACTTTGTTGTCTCCCCCCTCATGTCCCTGATTGAGATTCCAGCCAGCCCCACTACCGGAGCAGCCACTGCCTTGAGGCACTCCCCTAGGACCATGCGGTGTATCCTGGAGAAGAGAGCACCCATTCGGAACGGTGCCCACCCAAACTGGCACCTCACAGGGCATGGGAGACTGGCGTGTTCCCAAGTCCCTGCAGCAGTGCTCAGGGCCTGTACCCTCGGGAGAGCTTCCATCATTCATTGTCTGCTATTCAAAACAACCCCACATCCGCGCTCTCTCTCCCTCTCTTTCTCTCTCTCTCTCTCTCTCTCTCTCTCTCTCTCTCTCTCTCTCTCTCTCTCTTTCTCACACACACACACACACACACACACACACACACACACACACACACACACACACACACACACACACACACACACCTCCTACCTTGCTCTCTGCTGCACGTACATATCTACATTTTTATATTTCACACCATCTTATATTAATTTGACATTTCACACACTTTGGAGATCCTTTACTGTGGCTGTGACCAATGTGGGCCTCAGTATTGCACGTACAGTATGTTGAAGTGACTGCCTGTCTCACTTGTCATTGCCGGCGTAATAAGGGTGTAAGGTATGACACATGTCCTTGTTACACTCCTTTGTGCATTTTCAATGTGTCAGCAATTCCCTCAGGACAAAAGACGTGCAAGTGACAAATCGCACACGATGGGAAACAAATTTTGAACATTGTCCAGGAGCCTGCTAAAATCTCACATGGCTTCTGCTTAAGCCCCTGCTTCTTTAAAAACTCCCAACTGTCAGTCAAAACTTTGTCTTTATTATGCGATAATTCAACATAATAAGGCTTCTGGGGCAATTATGCTTTTGATGAAAGTGATTTGAACAAAAAGGGGCCACCAGGTTGATAGCCAGACTCAAACTCGAGCTTGAATGAGCACACCGTATGCGTCCCAGTCCAACCGGCCCTCAGGACAGCACATAATGAGGCTTTTGAGCTGCTTTAATTGCCAGGTAATTATAATGTTGTAGCAACATTATGTAAATGACTCATTATCATCTTCTATGTGTAGTATATCTGCCCTCGTTTTATGTTACAAGAAAAATGGATCACCCTGATACGAGGGCATCTCGTCGTTTAATCTTGTCAACAGAGACGTATATCGAAACAGAAAGACTTGTGATATAGTGCGGTGACACCTTCCCTAACCCTTCAGTATGATCCACTTCCTGCTGGTGGCCTCTGAAGGGGCTATAAATAGCATTGTGAAGTGTCTGTCGTGCTCCCCTTCTCTCCTCTGTACCTGCAGCACATTAGGTAGAAGTTATGAGGTGCCAGCTCGCCTGTGATTAGATGTCATGGCTGTCGCTCTGCTTAGACAGTGCTGATAGACAGATTTCTGGGAAAATGTGTGTGATGGCATCCGTACGAGTGCCGTCGTTGCACCAATCTGTCAATCACAGCGGATGAGAGCAGACAGGTCAACCATCCTCCAAATAATGTCTGTCCTTGTGTCTTCACCTCTTCTCCTTTTCATCCGAAGCACAAACAGAAAAGTGGAATATTCTACACTTTCCCACCTACATTGATGCTGCATTTCCTGCTGGAAACACACTGGTTGTGAACATTTGAAATGGCGTCATTTGGCAATGTTTTCTATAAGATGCGAGGCTCCAAATGCTCTGGAATTCAGGCATCTGTGTTCAACCCATAACCACCCCAACAAATCCATTATAATCTGCACTATTTCTTTAAGTCACTGAGGCAAACTAAGACCTCAGGAGACTGGCTGTGTGGTAAGAGTGGCATATAGCCTGTCTCTCTTTCTCTGTATCGCTGCTGCTCAGTAAAAGCAGTGGGGTAACACTAATGAGGCAACATTCCTTCTCAGTACTAGTGTGATGCCTTTGAATTAATGTTCTTCCTTTCAGGTAAAACATTCCCTTGCTCATTTATGCTTATGATCTGCAGCGTGTTGCATGTCAACTTAGTGTGTGATCGCACTATATAAGAGGACAAAACAGAGTTGGATGCTGGAAGTCTATGTACTTCCCCGTACAGATCCACATTGCTTACCATTTTGTGTAAATGTGTGTGTGTGTTGGGTGATGCTGCCTTACTGTGTGTAACCCACTGTGTTTTCATTTAATTAGAGGGATCATAGGTGGGCTTCAAACTTTTTCTCCTCAAGAAAATCGGACGGAGAAGCGAGCTCCTGCAGAGTAGACCCAATAAACACAGACGACTTTTGAGGTCAGGATTTAAAAAAAAAAAAAACGATCAAAGAGTTTCGTCAGTTCTCGCAAACAGAAAGGAATAGTCTTTGTTGTCAGGGATATTTCTTTTCAGAACCACATTAAATGATTCATAACATTAGTTATATTTATAAATGCTTTTTAATTTGTATAATAGGAACCCTCGCTGGAGATTTGACAAAACAATCACAACTCAAGGTCCACTTAATAGCATTTTCCAGAGCCCAATCCTCTCCAAACTAGAGCTGATATGATTAATGTATTTATCAGAAAGACAATTCTGATATCTGATTAACTATTTCCTGGTTTTCCTAGTCTTCTATGACAGCAAACTAAATACCTTTTGGTTTGGGACTGTTTATTAGACAAAACCAGCAGTAATCATTTTTTAATTGAAATTTTTGATTGACACTTCAACTATTTTCTGACCTATTTATAGACCTATCAATTAACTGAGAAAATAATCGTCACATTCATCGATACTAAAAAATGGTTATTTGTTGCAGCCTTACTCCAGATAGCATAGATAGATAGATAGTTTTCTTATAAGTGGAGGTTTTCACTTTAAAAGATAATGCATTCATGCCTGTAATGAATAATTTTGCTATCCTGTAAAATAAATTGCAGTTTTGCGCATTATTCAGTAATTTAGCTACATTTTATTTACAGACTTGACCTGCTTCTTTTCTTATTATCATCCGTCAGGTACCGCTTAATCCAGTCCAACACGTCAGTGAGATATCAAAAAACGCTCACCTGTAAACACTACTGGGAACACTCCAGATTAATTCTCCCCAGAGTCGACTGAAACATATTAATCAGGTTGGCTTACCGGAGATACAAAACCTCCTGCACGATAAACTGTAATAAGAAGGAGATTTTGCCAGTATCCCCACAGATATGGTTAATTGCTCACTGCTAATGGGATATGCTTTGTAAATGTCCCATCTATGACCTGAATGTTTATGTTGTACTCATGAAAAGCCAGCACAACACATGTATCTGAAAACAGTTTTTACTCCCGAAGATTAAGGGATAATCCTTTAGAAATGGCGGCAGATAAAAAGCAGATATATTGAATTTGGTGCCCTGCCTCCTTTTAGTGAAGTGCTTTGGGAATCTACAATCGC